>NW_027206036.1:80000-455000 GCF_024711535.1 Dipodomys merriami
TTCATTCTGGGTTCTCATGGACAAGCTCTTGTAGTGCACCCAGCTTCCCTACCAAGGAGGACACTTCTAGCCATCTCCAGTCACCTGCAAAACCACAGCAATGTCCAGCCAGACAGTATGTTTCCAAAAGCCCAGCCATAACAACTCCTTTGTCATTCTGTGAGCCCACAATGCTTTGCTCTCTCTCCTACATTTCTGTGTCTATATTCTTTGCAGTTATTCTTATTTTATAAGCCAACACTGTAGTACCCCAATACTTTCCTATAGTTCATAGTTCTTTCTATTGAACTTCCCTCTTGTTTAAATTACTGGGTGGATTCTTTCCCCTGACTAATCTGTGACTGATACACCATCCAAAGCCATCTGTCTTCTAAGGACTATTAAGACTGGCTCTTAGCTTTACATTTCCTGATAGAATGGAGATCCATGTCTTATATCTTTGCAGCCAGGACACTTTTAGCCAAGGGTCAATACTATGAAGATTAACGACTGCTTTAGTGCACAGAAGTATTTAATAAAGTCTTTTAAAACATAATTTTAAGGCATTTCTCTTCTGGTCTATTTTCCAGAAAACAAATTCTTTAGTATTAGGTCATTTAGAACCTGATTGAAGACTGTACAGAATGGAAATTGGTGCCTGTTCATGATATACTAAATATCTTGCAAGCACCCCATGTTTATGTATATATATAGAGAGATAGAGAGCATTTATACAATCCATGTATATATGTATATGTGTATATATATGTATGTATGTATATATGTATGTATATATATATATATATATGTGTGTGTGTGTGTGTGTGTGTGTGTGTGTGTGTGTGTGTGTGTGTGTGTACGTATGTATAGTGATATAGTGCAAGTGCAAGCCAGGAGATCTAAGCAGTGTTGTGGCCTGGGCAGAGACTAGAACACAGTTGGTCAAGAAAATTTACAAGTTTTACATAAATTTATTATAAAATTTAAAGTTTTCTTTTCTTTCTTTTTTTTTTTTTACTTTTTTTAAGTGTTGAAGATGTTGTTTTAAGAGTGTCAGAATTTAGGGACTGTTTTAGAATGTGAGAACGTTTACCATGGTTTAAAATACTAGAGGATGTTCGTTTATTTGTTGTTCTTCTGGTATTAGTGCTTGGACTCAGTGTCTCATAATCTCTTAGCCTTTTCACTTAAAGCTGGCACTCTGAGGCTTGAGCTAAAAATCCACTTCTGGATTTTTAAAGTAGCTATTTGGGAATAAAAATCTCACAAACTTTTCTGCCCTAGCTAGCTTCAACTCACAATCCTAAGATCTCGGCCTCCTTGAATACTGAAGATAACAGGAATGAACCCAACATTGCTTGGAAAAAATAACGTTTCTTATTAAATGATGTTTCATATTTCCTCTCCTAAGAGTCTTGGTAAACTGAATATATCATTAGAGAGGAACATTGAATTCCCCATCCAAGATCACAAAATCAGCTATCAATATTGCTGCAATCAGAACCATAGTTATTTGAGGAAAGTCTTCAGTCCTGAAAGTTAACAACAACAACAACAAAACTTTCCAAACTATTAGCAAGTATATGTCTATAGCAAATCCATTTGTCAATGTCATATTCATCACCAAGGCCTGGACTCTTGTCCAAGATCATATATAGATTTTATCACTTTTGATATTCCACTCAAAGTTGTAGCTCTACCACTTGAATCACACTGCTACTTCTTGGCTTTTGTGTTGGTTAACTGGAGATGTGTCTCTTGAGCTTTTCTGTTAGAATTTGTGGAATATTATGGTCATCAGAATGTAAATGAAGTAGAGATGCTAGGATTAATTCTGAACATATTTTCTGCATGTTCCATGTTCTTTTTCTATGAAATTTGGGCATTGAAATCCTCCAGTGGTTTTAAATAGAGACCATTTTCAAGTTGGTAAAAGTCGTGATCATTCCCATTTTTGGACACACAATAAGTGTAAGTTGATACAGATGTAGAAGAAATACTTCACCTTTTCAAATAAAGCATATCTGGTTAACTCAGTAAGTTTTGATATCATGGTAGTATCACCTGTAGTCAGAGATCACATTTCAAGGATAAAGTAAGAACACATGGTGTATTCTGTCTGGTATCACTTCTTGTGGTGGTGGTGGTGATGATGGATGTGTTTGAGCTCAGCGACTTAATTTCTGACTCAGCTTTCTTTCTTTCTTTATTTTTTTTTATTGTGAAAATACTGTACAGAGGAATTACAATTACATGGGAAGATAATGAGTACACTTCTTATCAAGCATTGTAGACTCCTCCTTTATTTCCCCTTCCCATCCCTTCCCATCCTCCCCAACGCCCCCCCATCGTTCCTTCCTCCCCCCCCGCCCAAAAGTTGTAAATTTCGTTTTCAACATAACAACTTGTACATCTCATTGTTGCAATGACTCCACCTGTATCCCTATGGAAACGATTTATTTTTCACCTTCCCCTCCAAAAATTATACCCACATCAAATACAGTGAAAGCTGGGATTATACTGTAGGGGAGGGACATAAAAAGCAACAAAGAAATAATCTTATAAATGCGTTAGAAAAAATCACATTGACTCAGCCTTATTGTTCATGGCTGAGGCTCATAGCTAGAACCATCACAAGCATTTTGCTAGTTCATCAGAGATGGAGAGTCATGCGGTCTTATTCCTATACAGGCTTTGAACTTCCCTCCTCCATATATCTGCCTTTGAGTACCTAGCATTATGAAAACATGACCCACTGTGGCCTAGTTTTAGTTTAATTTTATAATGCACCAGTCAATAATGATGAATTCTGGGTTGAAAAAAGGGGAACAAAATTCGATAAGTATATTTTATTGCGTTTATCCACAAATGACTTTCTTCTGCACTGGGTAATGGGAATCACAGCAAGATGTCAATTATAACAAAGAATAGAAAACTTTGGCAGAGAAATTTGTAAAATGTCACATCAGGTAGGTCTGCTTGCTAATAACTTTTCAACTTTTAGTAATGTAGATCCACGAGTTAAAACATCATCAAGTTTAAGGGAAAATTTAAATTTATCAGTTCATAAAAAAGACTTTTCTTTTTTCTTTTTTCTTTTTTTCAGTGGTAAAGTGATTGCCTTGCATGCCTGTGGCCCTGAGTTCGATTGGTCAGCACGACATAAAAAAAGACTTTCCTAATGAAGTTCCTCTGATATTGTTATTAGAATATGTGGGTAGATAGCTACCACAGGGTTCATTGTGTAATTTGGATAATATGATGATATTTTCTCATTCCTGTGAGCTTGTGTCTACTTCAATATTGCCCCCATATCACTCATACATGTATCGTGAGTATGTAGAATGCTTCATTTGTTTATGATGTTTAAGAACATGCACAGGTTTAATATGCTAGAAATTGCCTTTAAATCTAAAAATCAGATTCATTTTCAGATTTTCAATGCCTTTGCAGTTAATCCTTATAAATTGCATATATTATTAACTCCAGTGCATGATAATACATTTGGGATGGATTGTTAACACAAAGATAGGTTGGGGTAATCCATGTTCAAATCAACTCAGTTTCCTCTCACACACAATAACATCTTTAATTTGCTAGACACTGGGTGAAAAGTAGGTTCAGTTACAACTTGGTGAGAAACTTCTTTAGTGGGAGTAATGAAGATATATTTTTATGAAATTTACCTGTAAGAGTTTTGACAAGTTCCCATCACAATGCTTAGATTTTAATAATTTCTGACATCCGAGGAAAAGAGATGCTCCCAAAATATCTTGTTCTTGGCAAGAATGGGCTTCTGGTTAAGAAAAACGGTGCCACTATTGTGTGATTTGAAATAGGGAAAGGATTGTTTGAAACCCCAGCCTCTTCTTGCCTTTCTGTCATGTATTAGGAAAGTCAAAACTGAAAATTTTGGAGGAGAAAGGAAGACAGAGAGGAAGAGAGAGAAAGAGAAAGAGAGAGACTGGGGTGATGGTTCTGGGATGGAGAAAACAGAGGAAAACGGAAAGCAAGAGAAACTTAGGTATAAAATACAAAGCAAATATCTTTACAGATACCTTTCAAACCTACCACAGGGTTTGGGTATAAGTGATTGATGGTGATATAACAAAGGCTATATAACAGCAAGGTGTTTTATTTTCCCCAAATCCAGCAGGGGGGAATAAATAAAACAAGAATATAAAAAGTAAAGAACTTTTAATACCTACAAGTACAGCAAAGATGAAATAGATCTTAATGCCCAGCCATATAAATATAAATCCTCATACTACTGGCGTTTTTTACTTGTATTCTATGTACTTGATGTATTTGTCTTTTTACAAAAATTTAAGAGACACTAAGAGCCAGGTTCAGAAAATATGTATGAATTTTTAATCCAATATAACAATTTTCAGATTGACAATTTCAAAGAATTATATAATCATAATTACTACATGGAGTGAACAAATTGGACATCATGAATTAAACATACAGGTAAGGAGAGAGACAGTAACATTAGAAAGAATTTTTAAAATATCACTGACGATATTAGTATAAAACAGAAAACAAAAGACTTTGATGAACTCATCAGTGTAGTGGGAAAAATACATATGAAATCAGTGAGCTTAAAGACTTTTCAATAGACAGTTACCAATCTGAAATTGAGGAGATAGAAAAAGGAATGAATTAAAAGAAATAAAATATTCAGCATCTATGTGATAATTATTGAAGGTATCATATATGTATAATGAATACCAGAGAAACAAGAATACAAAGGCCAGAACAGCTGATCAAATGATAATAGTTGAAAATTAAACAAAATTTATATGAAATTCCAGAAGCTTACAGAAAACAAAGCAAAATATTTTAAAAAATCATATTTTAATGGCAGAACACCAACAGCAGAAATAAAAAAGTTACCCACCACACAGTGAGACCATTGGCAGATATTCATAGCAGCATATCAAAAAGGAACAATCACTATGTGCACATGTTCTTATAAAATAATATTTAAAGAAATGAATTCCAAGAGATGGAAATGAGATTTTGGGTGTTGATGCTGCTGTTTTTGTTATTTTCCTTTATTTGTCATTTGAAGGATGGGGGGGCACAGAAAAGGTGGGACAAAGGGAGAACAAATGCAGCAGTGGTATTCATTAGACAGTATGTAGAAAATGAACTGACTGTCCCTCAATAGATGAATAGATCAAGAAAATGTGATATATGCTGGGTGCCGGTGGCTCATGCTTATAATCCTAGCTACTCAGGAAGCTGAGATCTGAGGATTGTGTTCAAAGCCAGCCTGGGCAGGAAAGTCCTTGACACTCTTATCTCCAATAAATCAACAGAGAAACCAGAAGTGGAATGTAGTTCAAGTGGTAGAGCTCTAGCCTTGAGCTGAAGAGCTAAGGAACAGTGCTCAGGCCCAGAGTTCAAGCCCCATGACCAACCAAAAAGAAGATATATATGAATTCAATGCTTCTATCAGAAAGAATGACACGGTCCCATTTGGAAGGACTTGGAAAAAAATCATATTAAGTGAAATAAGCCAGACCCAAAAGAACATAGGTCCCATGGTTTCCCTTATGTGTAATAAATAGTATACATCTAGGATAATCTTAGCAGATGAACAGAATAGCTCAATAGCTATGTACATATGATCATATAAGATGATGCTAAGAAAAATGAATCCCAAGATATGGGCACAGGAGGTTTTTCTTTGTTGTTGTTGCTTTTTTAATGTACTATGTGGATTTTTTTTTTGTTTCTTTTACATGTACTTTCCCCTATGGTATAATTCCTGTTGTCACTGTATTTGATTTTGGTACCCTGGATATTGTATAAATGTTTATATCAATTAGGGAAGGGTAACAAAAATGGTGAGTCAAAGGACAAAGATGAGAACCAATTCAACCGTGATACTCACAAAACCGTATGTTGGAAATGTTCTGTACAACTTTGGGGGAGGGCTTGGGGGAAGGGAAAGCAGGAGAAAAATGAAGGCAGGAGTAAAATGTTAGCAAGAAATATACTAACTAACTTACTTATGTGACTGTAACCCCTAGGTACAACACCTGGACAATAAAATTTAAATTTAAATTAAACTGAAACTGTGAGTAGGGATGGGAGAGAAAAACTGGGAGAGAGCAAAGGAATGGCTGGCAGAGTTCAAAAGGAAATACATTTATTATCTGACTTACATAATTATAACATTACCTGTACAATACATCTGTGTATTAGCTGAACAGTAATAATAAAATATATTTTTAAGAGAAAAAGAAAGACTGTATGGTTCTAACACAATGTCTCTTAGCTGTGGTGAGTCAGAGGGAAAGTGGAAGAAAAAATGAGGGAGGGGTAAAAATGCTTGACAAGAAATGAACTCACTACCTTACTTATGGAATTATAAAGCCTCTTTGCATCACCTTTACAATAAAATTAAATTAAATTTAAAAAAAGAAAGAAAAATCACACATAGTGGAGCCTTACTTCAGAGGGACAAAGATAAAGATTTGATCAAAATCTTCTATATTTTTCCAAGCAACAATTAAATGGAGGAGAATATTTAAAGTATGGAAGAAAGACATAACAAAATAGAGCAAAACTAAAACAGAAAGAGAAGTTTAGAATCTCATATTCAACAAAATTCTTATGAGAAGAAAACATTGTCGGGCATAAGAGAACAATAACAAAAAAAAGTGATTTTTTTTTCTTTGTGTGTTGTGGGGCTTGAACTCTAGGCCTGGTTACTGTCATTGAGCTCTTCAGCTCAAGGCTAGAACACTACCACTAGAGCCACAGTGCCACTTCTGGCCTTTGTTTTTGTTGTTGTTGTTGTTGTTGTTTTTACTGTTTATATGGTGCTGAGGAATCCAACCCAGGGCCTCATGTATTGGAGGCAAGTACTCGACCACTCTGAGCCACCTTCCCAGCCTCAAAAGTGAGTGAATTTTGTCCTTCATCTTCCCAGATTCATCCATCAAAGTTTTTCAGAAGGAATAAAGAAAGGAGTCATCTTAAATGTCTTTCAAGATGATCTTGGTAATTCTAAATCACTTTTGATGAAATGACATTGTTTAGTGTGACACAATTCAATGAATGGACAGTCATGGTGTTAGTGACCTCTTCTGGAGAGATTATGTGTAAATAAATCTCAATCCCTATTAGGTTGGAAAAGCTCATGACCAACAACGTCTGCAGAATCCCACTCCCAGCTAGTCTTTTAGATGAAGCTGATTGTCCATTGCTCCCCTTAGAGTTCATTATCAAATTTGAACCATGAAGCCTTGTATTTGCCCTGGTTACTAGCCTCGAATTCACTGGTTAGAATCCTAGCTGAGGCCATTCTTGATCATCCTTGTCTATAGTTTTCACGCGTTCACAGCTGGAGAGTATTCACTATGTTTAGTCCTGCAAATTAGACTCTGACTTTCCAGTATAAAATTACAAATTTGTTTCTTTTCACATGTTGTCATAAATTTCTTATAAGGACCCAAATAATAGTCATCCCTGGGCAAATGAGTCCATCAACAATGAGGAGAGGACTCTGGAGGTAGTCTGGATCTTAAAATATTAAAAATAGCATTTTCGCTTAGATGCCTTTCTGAATAAATCTAATTTAAAATAAACTAAGTATAAAACTGGGCACTGGTGGCTCATGCCTGTAGTCCTAGCCACTCAGGAGGCTGACATCTCAGATCATGACTCGATTCCCACACAGGCATGTAAATCTGTAAGACTCTTATGTGGCTGCAATGGTAAAGCACTAGCCATGAGCATAAAATTTAAGGAACAATAACACTGAGTCCCTGAGTTCAAGTCCCATTACTGAAATAAATAGATTAGTAAATAAAATAATTTATTAATCAACTAAATATAGCTACTCTGTGGCTGTACATTTAAGAGACAATTTTCTAAACATTCCAGAGAGAACATGAGATGAAATAAAGTCATATATGTTGATGCTTGGTTTTGTTATCAATGCCATGAGAATGTATCAAAGAGTTTGATCTAGAATAAATGAGTATATTGATTGAACTCTATTATTCCTGACAACTGAGATGACAGTTTGAATATCTGGTGAATGAAATCATGTATTGATTCTTATCTAAATGACAGGTGTTCACTTTTCAAAAAGGAAGATGAAGATGAGAATTTTTTAGTTGGATTGAGGGCAGAACATATTTTGGGAAGTTGACACACAAAATATCAATCAATAGACTATCTTTTAAAGAGTTTCCTTAGGACAATAAAATATATGCAGGGGAAGCAGAGTAACATGTAAAATATATCATTCAGTTTAGAGGACTTGTGAAAGGATTAAAAAGGTGATTAGGTTTCCATAGAGATATTTTTTAAATTTTTTTAAATTAATTTTTTAAAAGTTTTATTACTGTGAAAATACCATACAGAGGGGTTACAATTACATGAGCAATGTAATTAAGACATTTTTTGAATTTTTTTATTTAAGGTATATATATATATATATATATATATATATATATATATATAATAGGTATATTTATATGTTATAGGTATATATCTAGCACATTGGCAGGTTTGATATTTTCTGGTATTATGAATATTTAAAAACAAATTGCTTTTGAAAGTTTTATTCAAAAAGAAAGAAAAAGAGAGGGTGTGGGTATCTTTCCATAGCTGAAAGTACTTAAAAATTACTGAGAGGAAAATAATCTAAAGAAGATATCATTCTTGATAAAGAAATGAGGCAGTTTCAAATTAAAAGTACAAGATTAAGTACTTTTCATAAAATATTAAAACTAAAATCACATGCATAAGGTATTTAATTATAAGAATAGCAGTGAAATTTTAAAAGGACAGGATTTATCAATGATAAATAGGCGTTTTTAGTGCAAATACTGCAGAAAAATTTTCCAAGCAAAGATCATAATCATTCTAATCTATATAAAAAACAATCTCAGTTCTTTAAACAATGTAGAGTACATCTGAATTCAGCCATTTCAATGAAATGCCAACTTACAAACCTTAAATCTAAAATAATGTACTTAGTTTTATGTCTCATTTCTCTCTTGGCGGTCCATGTTTTCAGGAAAATCTGTAATGGACCATGAAGTTGGCTGTGCATTGCTATCACTTGTTTAAGTTTCTCTTCCTTGGCTCTTCTACAGTGGCAAACTGTTCTTTTTTCCATGAAGCTACTGAGAAAATCATCTATTTCAGTTTTTCCCTCCGAGAAATCTTCAGCAATATTATCAGATTCTTCCTCAGCTTCATGTGCAGCGACTTTCCATCTTGCCTGTAGGGCACTTGCACTACAACTCTCACTCAGTTCATGTTGTCTCTGCCTCTTCTTTTCAAACGTAGATTTCATTTGTGTAAGTAACTCATACTTATCTAAAACAGTTGGCCTTTTGGCTTCCAAACTGGGCTCCAAGAGGAGAGTTTTCTTGCTAATTCCTCAATACTTTTTACTAAATCACCCTTGTCATTAATAATTTGTTTTAGTTGAGGTAAACTCAGAAACTGTTCTAGTAATACTTCCTCTTGTTCATTCATATCTGTGAGTTGTGACACAATTCTGAGAGTTCTGGAAATGCATCAGGGACATCTGGCATCTTGTACCCAAAACCATTTTGGCTTATCGGTGTTGAAGTTTCCATTGTGGGAACAGGCAATGGCAGACTTGAAAGGACACCAAATGTAGGAGCAGCAGACTTGGCTGTTGTATAACTTGTTGAAGAAGAAGCAGTGTCAGTAACAAAGAAGTTATGTTCTGTTAGCTTCTTGAGGAGGATATGCAGGAAGAAATGGAAAACCCTAAGAAGCATAAGGAGGCAGCCCACCTGGGTTACTATACAGGTATGGAAATGCTGTTGAAGTGGGAGCTAAAACAGGAGAATTCTTCCAAAACTCATCCAACAGACTCTGGCTAATCTTTCCAAGATCTGAGTGTATTGTAAAATTGCTTACTAATTGAGAGGTAACATATATTTCATGTTTATCCATTAAAGGATGTCAGATTGGTGGATAAACACTGATTGCTGGTTTTTCCTGAGGAAACTGTGGAGGAAGTACTATATTAATGTTAATTGTCAAGTTGTTTACAGTGAAGGGCAATCTGTATTCCACATCTTTCTGTATTTCAGCTATACTGGAGTGGGAGTTCCGGAGGGACTCGATCAAGCACTGCTTCTGCTGTTGGAGGCTGGTGAGGCCACCACCAGGGACCCTGCTGTGGAGAAGGAGGCGCTCTTGGTCAGGGGAAAGAGCCAGCTCATCCTCCTCGCGTCCCTGGGGCAGGAGGGCCTACAAGGTTTGGGCCTGCTTCTCCCAGAGGCTGCCCGGCAGGTCTCCAGCTACAGAGGAGTGGCCTGAAATACCCAAGGTTCGAGTCCGGTTGTGTGTGTGGGGGGGGAGCAGAGGGGCAGGCCGTGGGGCAAGCCAACGACGCCTTTTACCAAGTAAACCAGGTTCCTGGTCTCCGGGTTTGGGGGACCATGACATAACTGGAGAGAGCTGGAGAGAGGTAAATTGTCAAGCAGGACACAAGCAACCAGGATCCTACCCTTGGAGGCCCAGGTGCTCCAGACTGGCTAGCCAGTCAGATTGTAACCTGGCTGTGCTCGGCGTGCCTGGCCTCGTCCTACCATGAGCACATTTCTTATCAAGCATTGTTGCCTACTCCTTTGTTTCCCTTTGCCATCCCTGCTGCGACACCCCCTCTCCCCCATCTAGTCCCCCGACTCCTCCCCAAAGTTGTAAATTTCATTTTTCAACTTAATGTCTTGTACATTTCATTGTTGTAATGGGTTCCTATTTAAACAATTTGTTTTTCCCTTCCCCTCCACAAATTATACCAACATTAACTACAGTGAAAACAGGAGTTATACCGTGGGGGAGGGACACACCAAGCAACAACAACAACAACAACAACAACATATCACCCTGGGCTGGGAAGGTCGCTCAGTGTTAGAGTTCTTGCCTTGAATGCAGGAGGCCCTGGGTTCAATTCCTCAGTACCACATAAACAGAAAAAGCTGGAAGTAGCACTGTGGCTAAATAAGTAGAGCACTAGCCTTGAGCTGAAGATCTCAGAGACAATGCCCAGGCCCAGAGTTCATGCCCCACAACCGAAAAAAAAATCACTTTATAAAACATTAGAAGCAATAGAAAGCAAGAAAAAACACTTCAGTCCTTATCTTGAGGTCCATTTTGCCTAACTTCAACTTATCTGTCTTTTTCTGCTTGACTCAATACATACACTGGTTATTGCAAATTAGGGAAACCATGGGACCTATGTTTCTTTGGGCCTGGCTTACTTCACTTAATATAATTTTTTCCAAGTCTGTCCATTTCCTCACAAATGGGGCAATGCCATTCTTTCTGATGGAGGCATAGAATTCCATTGTGTATATATACCACATTTTCTTGATCCATTCATCTACTGAGGAGCATCAGTGTTGGTTCCATATCTTAGCTATGGTAAATAATGCTGCAATAAACATAGTTGTGTTGATAGCTTTAGTATGGTCTTGTTTCTGATCATTCGGGTAAATGTCCCAAATTGAGTCAAAGGGGAGCTCTATGTGGAGTCTTTTGAGGAACCTCCATACTACTTTACAAAGTGCTTGAACAAGTTTACACAACCACAGACAATGCAGTAAGCTTGGACAGTTTTAAATTAGCTACCAACATATTCTTTTTATATGTTTTTATTGTAAAAATATTGTACGGAGGGGTTACAGTTACATGAATAAGGTAGTAAGTACATTTCCTAACCAGAATTGTTACCCCCTCCTTTGTTTTTGCCCCTAACATCCCTTCCCTCCCCAATTCCACAACTCCTCCCACCCCCTTCCAAAGTTGTAAAGTTCATTTTTAACATAGTGTCTTGTACATCTCATTGTTACAATGGGTCAAGCTCTTTCCTTACTTCAGCATTTTGTTATTTCCTTCCCCTTCCCAAATTAGAAAAAATGTATATACAAGATGCAGGGCACTGGAATCAAGTACAGATATTTTTTCTGCAAAAATACTATAGGATGAGAGCAAAAACATACCTTGAACAAAGGTTCTATTGGCTTTCTCTGCAGAATATGTGTAAAGCCTGCAAATGAATCCAAGATATCCTCAACCCACAGACTCACAAATCATGTAAAATTTGACTCATATTCTATACTACATTGTTTAGAGATGAGTGTGTGTGTGTGTGTGTGTGTGTGTGTGTGTGTGTGTGTGTGTGCGCACGCGCGCGCGCGCAGGTATTCGGGATTGAATTAGGATCTAGGCACTGCACTTTTGCGTCTTTAGTCAAGAGTGATAATCTCACTTGAGGCACTGGTCCACTTCTGGAATTTTTTTAAATAAGTTTTTTTTTAATTGTGAGAACACTGTACAGAGGAGGGGTTGCAGTTACATGAGCAAGGTAATGAGTATATTGCTTCTGAATCATTGTTGTCTCCTCCTTTTTTTTTCCCCTACCATCCCTTCCCTCCCACTTCCACAACTACACTCTCCCGTTCCCCCCGACCTAAATTATAAAGTTTGTTTTTCCACCTAAATTGTAAAGTTTGTTTTGCCCTCCCACTTCCACAACTACACTCTCCCGTTCCCCCCACCTAAATTGTAAAGTTTGTTTTCCCTGTTTTCTTGTACATCTCATTGTTGCAATGGGTCAACCTATATCCTTGTTTAAACAATTTGTTTTTCCCTTCCCCTATACAAATTATACCAACATCAAATACAATGAAAACAGGGGTTATACCATAGGGGAGGGACATACAAAGCAACAAAGAAATCACATGGTACCTTATAAATACATTAGAAGCAATAGCAAGCAAGAAAAAAAAACACAATTGTGTCCTTATCTTGGCATTCATTTCCTTTAACATAATCTTATCTGACCTTTTTCTGCTTGTCTCAGACATATTCTAGTTGTTGCAAATAAGGGAAACCACTTGTGGCTTTGTGCTGGTTCATTGGAGATGAGTCTCATAGACATTTCTGTACAGGTTGGCTTTGAGCTGAAATCCTCACATTTCCACCTCCTGACAGGTATTATAGACATGTGTACTTTACTGTTGCTCACATTTGCTACTGATAAATTTAATCCCAAGCACTGTATTTTAGCTATGAACTTCAGAAACAAAATTTTCTGGCTTTATTAAAATTTAAAATGAAATGTGCCTGCTTTTTTCTTTCTAAATAAATGTGCCTGCTTTTTTTTTCTTTTAAGAAATCCTTTATGGGGCTGGGAAGGTGGCTCAGTGGTAGAGCTCTTGCCTTGCATGCATGAGGTCCTGGGTTCGATTCCTCAGCACCACATAAGTAAAAAGAAAAAAGCCTGAATTGGCGCTGTGGCTCAAGTGGTAGAGCCCAGGATCAGAGTTCAGGCCCCACAACAACCCCCCCCCCCAAAGAAATCCTTTATATGCTTTACTTCTTATTTAGAAAGAACTTGGCTTCAGAAAGATTAATGAGAATTTTAAAATTTACCACCCAGCTTAAGAAATGAAGCTTGCATGAACACAGTCTTAGACTTCTTAAATCTAAAAGTATTCTCCAACTTGAATTTTTTCTGTCAGCTTTTACAACAAGGAAAGGAAATTGTTCCAAAGAATTATGACACTTGATACTTATTTGGCAAAAGTAGAGCATGACAATAGTAAAATACGGTTATTTTAAGGGGTTTGAAGCAAAGGAATACTTTGAATCTCCATAGTCTATTCAGATAGAATTTTAGAGACTTGGCATGGTCTTGGAGACACAGAGTTTGTAGGCATCCTTGAGGGACATATGTTCATGTCTGAAGTGTTGGATTCTTAAGGATGCCCAAGACAAAATTTAGTATCAAAAATCTGTGAACACAGAAAAAATAAGGAAATAACAAGGAGCACAAATCTGGAGATGAAATATCTTACAGGACTTTGAATATATTAGAGAAAGTACAGAGAAAGACCAAGGTAGGCTGGCCAGCTTCGTATTTCCCAGATTTCCCTCTGTGTTTGATAAGAATGATTTTGTCTTAATATCACCTGCTTCAAGAGGTATTTATTATTGCTGTTGTTGTAGTTCTTGTTATTATTATTTGTGACATGGCTAAACTGCATGTTTTGCATGTATGTAGATTTTAATCTCACGGAAATTTCTTTGGTAGTGGAATCTTCATAGTTAATTGGCTCAAAATTATATCATTTAGAAGGAGCCTAGTTATAGGAAATGTACTCATTACCATATTCATGTAACTGTAAACCCTCTGTACAGTATCTTTGCAATAAAAATATATATCAAATAAAAAGAAGTAGCTTAATATAATATGCCTAATTTCCTTAATAAATAAGAATGTTTGGACAAGGAGATAATCATTGAAAATAATTCAGAACAGAAAAATGATAGTAATCTAGAATTCAAGGAAAAGGAAGGCCACAACAGACCCTTTTAATACAGCCTAGAGCAAGAAGTAATATTTACTTTTGTAGCTCCCAAAATTGTGAAAAAAAAAAAACCTATCATCCATCTATCTGACTGTCTGTCTGTCCTTCTCCATCTGCTTTTCTTTTTTTTTTTAATTTTATTTTATTTGTGAACATACTGTACAGAGGAGTTACAATTACATGAGCAGGATAATGTGTACATTTCTTACCAAGCATTGCAGCCTCTTCCTTTGTTTACCCTTCACATCCCTTCCCAGCCTCCCCCCTCCCACCCAATCCCAAACCTTCTCCTTCTCTCCCTTACCCCCCCCCCCCCGCACTGACAGTGCAAGCAGAAAAGGTCAGATAATGTGATGTCAGGAAAATGAACCCTTAGATGTGTATTTTAATGATTTTTTTCTTTCGTGCATGTGTTTCTAACGCATTTATAAGATTATCTCTTTGTTGCTTTGTATGTCCCTCCCCCACAGTATAACCCCTGCTTTCACTATTTTTGATGTCAGTATAACTTGTGGAGGAGATGGGCAAAAACCAGTTGTTTAAGGATACAGGTGGACCTGTTGCAACAATGAGAAGTACAAGTTGTCATGTCCATCTGCTTTTCTATATAACATCTATCTGATTTAGTTTAGGAAGTAGAATCATTAGCTTTATGCATGTTAAGTTCACTGAGCTACAGTCCCAGCCCAATTTCTGTAATCAGAGTTTCTGTTTGACTTCCTTACTGCACCTTTAGGGAATGGATACATGTGTGAGTCTTTCCCTTAGTACTAACTAGCAATAAGCAATAATAAGCCATAAACAATATAACACTATGTATTACTAGAAATAATGGAGCTCTCTTAGAATGCATAAATTTTATGCTTATCTAAGTATAATATGTTATAAAATAACTGTATAAGCATAATAAGCAGATATTTTATGTATACTTTATTAGCACATGTTTCCAGAGGGAATATTTCCTGAAACCAGCCAGCTACACCTGACTAAATTTAGCTGGAGATCACAACAGATTATCTTCTTATCCCTCTACTTGCTTATCAATATACGGTTGTTATAGTCTAAACAATAATTAGAGGGCTAAATGCAAGATTCTTCATTGCTGAGTGCAGTCGGTAAATTTTCCTCTGATATACTGTAAACATTCAGTATGCATTTATATATCTTTTATAAATTCAGGAGAATTTTTGTTCTATTGTTTTCATTTTCTTTATGCCTTCTAAAACCAAGGTGAAACTTTGTCTTTCATTACTTTACCATTATCTTTTTCCTTAATATTCTAGTGTGTTCGATTGTTATCTTTATCTTTCCTGGTTTGGGCTTTATTTCTGAATTTTTGACTAATATCTGTCATTTTCTAAGTCATATTACTATGCTTTCTGTTTGCCCATCCCTTTTCTTTCATGTGACTTTCTCAGTAGGCTTGCACTTTGCCCAGAGTGGCAAAATATTCCAATGCTTGTTTCATGTATGTTGTAAGATCTTCTCAGTTTTCATCCCATTATCAGCTGGTACTTGTTTTGCGGGAATCTCTAGCACTTTAAAATATTATCGCTGTATGAATCCTATAATTTCTGTTTCTTTTAAAAATATCCACTGAGGAGAAATTGCTTTACTCAGATTTTGTAATTATAGTCTATTTTGCGAAGGACAAGGGAAAGAATTTTCCACAGGTTGTTTATATTTCTCTTTTGGTCGGTATTTTCATTTCTGAATATTTATTTTTTATTTTTTCCAAAAAACTGGGATACTCAAAAACGGAGATAAAAGCTGAGACTTTTAACAAGTGGAAAATCCCTCCCTTCCATCTCTCTCTGGTGCTGTCTCTCTGTTCACATTTCTCTCTCTCTCTGTCTCTGTCTGTCTGTCTGTCTGTCTGTCTGTCTGTCTGTCCGTCTCTCTTTCTCTGTCATTCTTACCTCTTACTCGTTGTTCTCCCTTGTCTCCTTCCTGAAAACATGTGTTGTATCCAAATATTCACTTTTTTCTCATTTCTTAAATGCTTTTGATTCATTGTGGCTACATATTCAGTACATATGGCTCAGCTTGAGTCTGGATTTGTATACAATTTCCTCATTATATATTTGTTAATTTTAGTTGACAAATTAAAAATATGTATATTAAGTGATATATGCATATGTTGTACAAAGATTCAATAAAGATCATTATTTAACCAATATATTACTTTTTATCTTTCCATCTATCATCTATCTTAGTTATTTGTTGCCTGATAGACACATACTCTGGTTCTTTTGTTCAGCTATTCTGAATATTACTAATATAAACATGACTGTTCAGTTGTGTCTTTATTGAATGCTTACTTATATTCCTTTGGATACATACCTGGGAGTTTTATAGCAAGATATATAGCAGTTTTAGTCTTTTGAAGACTCTTCATACTGTTTTTCACAATGGCTGCACTGATTTATATTTTATTCACCTCACATTAGTGCTGCTTGTTTTCTTAATGATTGCCATTCTGATTGTAGTGAGATGGAATATCTTTATCATTTCAATTTTTTATGACAAAGGATGTTGAGGTTTTTGTCTGTTTATTGGCCACATATGCTTCATTGAGAATTGTCTGATCATTTATTTTGTCCAGCTACAAACTGGATTCTTTTCTTCAGTTTTCAGTTGGTTTGAAATTTTTTAAAGTATAGTCCTTTACTTGACAAATAGCTAGAAAACATTTTCTTTATTTTATAGATTTTCCTTATATTTGAATGCTTATTTGCTTTGATGTCCAGAAGTTGTTTAATTTGATGCAAAAGCATTTTCAATTTTTGCTCTTATTTCTTGAGCAATTTGCATTCCTTTCAGAAAGGAGTCTCAAATTTAACTACCTATTTACACATTTTTAAATAGCCATGCATAGTCATACATGTCTTAATGACAACTACTCAGAAGGGAAAATCAGGATGATTATGACTGGAGACTATTTCAAAGTTAATGATACTATCTAATAGACAAAATTAAACAAAAGTACTGCTGATTTGTTTCAAGTGGTAGAGTGCAAGAGAAAGACATTATCACAATGAAAGAAAAGGAGGAGAAAGTGGAGGAGGAGGAAGTAGAGAATGAAGAGGAGGAAGTGAAAGAAGGAAAAACCACAATAGCCTACTATAACTAGAATTGCTTTATTCTTCAATTAAGCGAATTCCCTTATTTTTTAATTCTGTATATCATCATGTGTTCAATAGTATCTTCAATAAAAATTTCTTTCCCTAAACTTCAAGATTTTTATGGAATCCAGTTTTCTTTCTCTTTTTAAATAAATCCTCCATTGTCTCTTCAAATAATTTATCACATATATTGTTTTCATTGCTCTCAACATATAAATATGTCTCTCTCATTTACATATCTGTACACATTTATTTTTAATATAGTTTATCTTTTTGTATTTTAAGAATAATATTTAATAATAATTTATTTGATTTGTTTTTTTCTTTCACTTAATCTATACTCCATTCTTCAAATATGGAAGCCAGTCATCTATCTGGTTACTTTTTATGAACTTCATGTACAGGTTCAGAAGACAATCAGTCTTTCTTCATTAGTAGGTCATTTTGAGATTAATGGTATCACTCTTTATGAATCACCTATTATTAATAAAAAATATATTGCTTATATTGATAAAATAGTAACCTGAAGGGATTCATCAGGGCCCATGCATTCGAAGAACCAACGTTGAATATTCTAATAATGTCAAAAGATCGAAACTGAGGAATGAAAAATGAGGAATGTTTGGAATGCTTATACCTGAGTTTTAAAATGAAAAAATGTACATGAATTGTGATACTAATATTGTAGAAACTTTGTGAAAAATTTGGCCAGGTTCTTATGAATTTTTATGTTAAATCTATTAGAGAACCCAGGAAAGATTTAAAGAAATACAACTTGTGCATACAATACGAATGTGTAATTAAGCATTTATAAATATATGTATGTGTAGATATATGTAGAAATGTTTCCTATAATAGCTAATCACTATAATATATTGTTATAAATTTATTTTAACTACTGGAAACAATATTTTGATTTCAGAGGTTTGTATTATTATAATAATACTTGCTTCACTATCAAGGTTTTATCATTTCATTGTCATTCTTAAATACCTTATTACAACTTTTTAATATTGCTAAGTGTGAAGGCCTTGAAAATCTAATATTTCATGTTTTTGTTACTGTCTGTCATGATGGCTGAATTCTTATTAGTGGGAAATCTTTTGAAAAAGTTTGTTTTCAGTTGTGTTGAAGGAAACTTTAAGACATGGCTGCAAACATCCACCTTCTATCATGGCCATAAATTATCATGTTCTAACAGAACCAATATATGTTAAAACTTCAATAAAGCAAAGGATGTATAGATATTTAGAATGTAAATTATATATATATATATATATATATATATATATATATATATATATAATTTGCTTGTGGCTAGGTCAGTGATTCTACATCCTACATTCTTTGCTTAATATTTTACATTTTTAACCCAGAGCTCAAAAAAAAAAAGACAAAAAACTCAAAACCAACTACTCTTTTCTTATTTTCCTGGTGGTAAGAATGTTCTTTACCCATGTGTTCTTTCAGTGTGCACGACTTATTTGATCGAATTTTAATGTAGGGGTCTGAATTGGTGCTCTTTCCTACACTTCAACATGTGCTTGATTTTCAGCTCAGCCTCTTTTGCTGGGCTTCGAATTTGCCCTGTTTTTATGGTATAATTCAATCAGTATATGAAAGTATGTTTTATGAATATATCAAGAATGTAGAATATTTTTACATTTCAATTCTTTCAAAAGATCATTTATATGAATGTAAAACACAAAATGCAACAGTCTGCCATTTTCCTAATCTGGATTTTAGAAGAGTCTTATTCTTCACATCATATTCTCCCAAATTTCCCTTGCAGTCAGTAGAGTGTGCTTAGCAGCTGTAGTCGGTCTGGGCATGAACACCAATCTGATTTGGCTAATAGACTGTGAACAAGCTTATACACTAGATCCAAGCAAACACTTTAAATGTATTGGAAAGGTTTGGCTATTCCTTCATCTTGAGGCCTAGAATGAGATAATATGTAGAAAAACTAGAGCTGTTTCAGCTGACCAGTGAAGTTTCTGTAAATACAAGCAAAAAGTAATTTTTTGCTGTTAGCTGCAATTGATTTGTGTTTCCTTGTTGCCATAGCAAAGAATGACAGATCAAGCAGACTGATTTTCATTTCCCTTTGTTACTTATTCCTCTTGTACTGATAAGATTCAGACTCTGCTTTCATGAAAGTTTCCATTATTTAAAGCAGCCTTTTCAAATAATTTTTCAAATAATTTTCTGTGCTCCTAAATGGGAGACTTCTGGCACTTGCCAAACTACTTTGCCCATAATTATAATAATGGTCTCTTTTAATTAAAAACGACTTAATTGTATGTCATTTTTACATGATCTCCTATGTTTTATCCACTGAAGGAAAGGTATAATATACTCTTATGTCATTCATATGGTACATGGTAAAAATATGGAAGGTTTTCCCTAACTTTTAAATCTAAAATGAAAACAAAATCCAGTAGTTAAATTCACCCAAGATATTTCAAATAATCTGGCTTCTCCAGTGGACAACGAGGGCAAAGGATTCTCTTTGTTTTTCTTTGTTTAGTTCAGCTTAACATTTGTCAGCCTTGCTGATCTTTTAGAAGATGGACTGTTTTGTTGATTGATTCATTCTTACTTGATCTCCATTTAATTGATTTCTGCCCTAATATTTAATTATTTCTTTCCAACTACTCATTTGTTGATTGGAATGTTCATTTGAATTGTGTTTAGCTAATTATACAATAAGTTTTCAATTAACATGCCAGTTTATGACTACAATATCTCTTGACTAATGTTATCCTTCAATAGTGCAACCCTATCTCTCTTAGTTCCATTTTCACATATGAACAGACCAATGCCCAAAAAGCTTCAAATAAACTATTAGGTTGATTTCTCTATTTATTTAAGGTGCATGTGTGGTTGTTTGTGGTTGATCATTTTCTTATGTAGGTATTTATAGACATAAACACTTTTTTTTAAATTACTGACTTTTACATTCCCAAAGGTTCCTGTATTTTTTAAGATTTTTATGGCCTAATACATGATCTGTTTTGTAGAAAGTTCCATCGATGACTAGAAAAATGTGTAATCTTCTACAGTTGGGTGAAATATTGTTTAAGGCATTTTATCCATGGCAATGTTTAGTTCTGAGATAAACTTGTTGACTTCTGGTTTGGATCTTTGTTTATTGATAAGATGTATGTTAGCATTCATTAAACGCACTTGAACAACTCATTATTAGTATAGTGCTTTTCATCATAGTTAAGCTAAGAAGCAGCCAAGATGCCCTAAAACTGATGAATGGATGAATGATAGGAATATAAGATGGGCTCTGTTGGTTGGTGCGTGCCAGTGGATGGGAAAAGAAGGATGTAGGCAAGAATAGGTGAAGAAGGATGAATATAGTCAAAATACTTTACATACTTGTATGCAAACAGAGCATTGAAACTTGTTAAAATGGGTTTAATGAGCAAATTATGAAAGACAATGATAGAGGAAGTGGATTTGATCAGGATACACTGGACACATGACAGAAAGTAGCATAATTAAGCCCATTTGCATCCATAATATATGCTAATGAACAGGGAAACAATAGACAATAGAGTATCATTCAGCTCTAAAGAAGGAAATTATGTGATTTTCAGGAAAATGAATGAAACTGGAGATCATTATGTTAATCAAAGGAGGCCAGCTTCAGAGGGGCAAATATGAAATGCTTTGTCTTATATGTATTGAAATGATATACCTTTAAACAGATATATACATACACACATTATACATTCATATATACATATATATATATATACACACACACCCATAACAGAGAGAGGATAGAGAGAAAGAGGGAGAATTTGATTTTAATATTGGGATTGTTTGTGGAGACAAGTGGAGAGAAGGAAAGAGAATGAAGAAGGCTGAAAGATATTGAAATACATGTTTGTGTACAGTTATGAGTAGAATTAAAAATAAATAATAAAGTGAAGGAATATACATTATCATTATATCAAGAAAAATAAAATTATCCTGAAGTGAGGAGCACATCTTCTGTGATCTTTCTGAGCTAGAGAGACCCAGATATAATCCATTTCAATCAAACTGAATGAAACAAACACATAACAAAATGTGGAACTAAAAAAGGGACTGTATTACAGGCACACTGAGAACAAGCCCTCAACCATCTTCCCCCAAGTGACTGATATAGCCGTAGTTGGTATAGCCTCACTACTAGTAACCTCTCATTAAAAATAATGCCAGATGGAATTTTTCAGTTTGCTTTGTTCAGAACCTAATCAATAATCTTAAATTTGTACCAAGATTCTATATCTTGAAATCAATGGGGAAAAAAGTATTAAGATTCAGTATCTTTCGTGACTCTCTAGGCTTCTTCTGGAATTGAATATCTACATAATGAAGTTTGGTCATTATGAGCAAGATCTAAATTCCATTCAGGAATATAACACTAGGTGTAAGAATTCAAAGCCAACTAACAATTCATTAAATTTAAGAACTGAAAAATTTCAGTTCCTGTGAATTTAACAAGTTATTTGGCGGGGGGGAAATTAACTGAACAGGAAGATTGCATACAGCAGCTGCTGCATTACTAGTGGAGGTATATTTATTGATTTAGGACTTTCTTAAACACCTGTATTAACTTGGTGAGAAAAAGTAGAGTTTTAGAGTTGTGGTATATACATTTCATTAGATAAAGTATTGCAATAAATTTTGTACAAACCATTAAGGTATACAAATAACTTGGATAAATAAAAATTACACAAAACTATGGAAAATTTTCCCCAGCTTTCAATGCATAATTATAGATAAAGTGAACAAAATTTTCATTTATTTTTGCTTGTGATCTTCTACCCTACTTTAGTAATGTATAATTTTATTGTTATTTTTAAGGTGTGCACAGAGGAGTTATCATTTCATAAGTCAGCATATGCCTTTTCCTCTAGTTTTAAAAAATGTTTCTAATAGATCAAAATAACTTTTAGTATTTGTTTTACTATATGGTGATGACATGAACCTTCAGAGAACATAATATCCCTAATTCAGAACAATTACAAAGTAGATATTATAGTGGAACAAATAATTTGAAACAGAAAACTGAATTTACTGTAATATATGTTCTCTGAGTCTTCTCTTGGGCTAAAATAGGAATAATGTGCCAATGGAAGGTAGTGAAAAAAAGGAATAGTTAAAAACTGCTCATCTGGAGGTGATTGATGAAGATTAAAAATGAAACAAAATGATATCTCTGACAGTATTATTCACCACAGTTTCCATGTCAAAAAGAAATATGGGAAAAGAATGAGCAATATATGAAGCATGAATAGAAATCAGCCAAAACAAATATTCAACAAGAGAACAAATGGAACATGAAACACCCCGTACTTAGTCTATGAGAAATAATAATTGAGAAGGTGTGTTCTCAGATGCACTGTGATAAATCCTGCATATAGAACGGGATCATCATGCAACAGAAATAAAACCCAGTATTCTGGGATAGGAAAGCTTTAGACATGATGATAAAACCAAATGATTTATTTATAACTTGAACAAGCAAAATATTCCTGAATTCATTCATGCATTACAACAAAAATGAAAACCATCATAGATTTTTAGGTTTATCAATATATATTATTGAATAGTATGCAGGAAAAGTTTACACACATCTTATGAATAATATAATATGTGTATTTTTACAACATACAATTGATACAGACTTTAATTGTGACTCATGAGTTTATACTTAATATAAAATATTTTTTAGTTTTAAGAGACAAAGTTCTGATTATAAGTATCTAAATAACTGATTTTTTTATTCCTTTCTCTACGTTTTACTTTTGCAAGTGCTTACACATTTGAGTTAACTGAATAAAGTGTTTATTCAACTGAATAGAATACTAGCAGGAAGAAGAGGATACATCCTCAGTGGACAAGAATGTCAGGAAGAGGGCGCTGTGGTTAGAGGTGAAATAGGGATGTGTGGGCAGATTGAGTCTAGTAGGTATATTGAGTGCAACTGTGAAATAGGTACTATAGTTGGATGCTTGTTGTCTCCAAAAGAAAATTGAAACCCAAATTCATATTTCTTAAAATTAAAGACCCAGAAAAAAGTATTTTTCAAGACATATGGTCCTATATATGGGCCTATATATGGGCCCATATATATATACATATATATATATATACATATATATATATATATAATGCTTTGAAAGAATATTCCTTATCAGATCCTTTAATGTAATTTTAGGAGAATAATTATAATTTCAATAAATTATTAAGTATTATACATCTATAATATCTATAATTTATCATTACAATTGTTTAAAATTGGAACATGATGGTACATAAACTTTTATACAAGATGCTAAGACATGAGAATTATAATGATGTCAGCTTACACTACATAACAAATTTCTGTCTCAAAATTACCAAAATGATGATGATAATGATGATGATGATGATGAGGAGGAGGAGGAGGATGATAAAACATTAGCAACAATAACACTTCTATATATATACTTTACAATTTTATATTATTTTAAAAGACTAAGGCAGAAAGTTTTGTTTTAGGGTCAAAAGATATACACATTTATAATAAATACAGTTATGCTCTAATATTCTTAGTGATCTAAAACAAAATGGCATACTACACATATTATAAATTATGGAAATAAGGAGTTCCGGGAAGATGGCAGAGGAGAAGCTGGAATCTGAACAAGCTCTCGCATAGAAAGCAGTTTTAGAGTTCCAGTGAACAGTCCTAAGCCAGAGAATCACACCAAGTGTGCCATCACAGGACAGAGAGTTAGACAAGAGAGGGGAAGCCAAGGAAACACATCAGCTGCCGCTGCGGCGGCAGGGTCGTAGCGGCGACCACCGCCGCGGTGTCATACCTGAGACACAGAGAATCCAGGACGAAGGAGACAGATGCAGTGGACGAGCGGATTCTACTCAACACCAACAAGAAACGACAAGGAGCGGACATCTTCATCCTGCTGTTTGCAGACCAGAGACAACCCAGGATCCAAGACTCGGCGTGAGTACAAGCCCAAAGTCCTCTCCTTCTCAGGGAGCAGAGGAGGGAAGGCCATCCCTCCCCCCCCCCAACACCGGTGATCTCCATCTTGGATACCGACAAAGCTCGGAGGAGCTGCTAGCTCCAGCTCAGGCCTTGGAATAAAACGAGTCATTTAGCAGGTCACAAGAACTTAATGGCTAAGTGACCTGCCAGACTCAGCTCCATCCAGGGAAAAGTCACCCAGCTCAGGCGCCAGCCATTGGAGTGCCCTGCCTCACTGGGTAACCAGAGCCACAGGCTGCCCCTCCCTGTAGCAGCCACCACAATCAATTGAACAACAGAAACCCAGAGAATGGCTCCAGGCTGGGCGCTGTGAGCTTTATCACAAAATAGCCCCAGGGAAAAGCTACTGTTTGTTGAAAGGCCTCAACTCTACCCAGAACCTAGCCTCATCACCACATCCCCCTCTTTTGTGATTCTCAAAGCAGATCACCCTCCCAGAAAACTAATCTGGGAGGGGGATCTCAAAATCTTGGGTAAAGCAGAGCATTTTTCTGCCTCTTCCAACCAACCGACTTAAGAAACCAATCAAGCCACAGGACCTCAAGCTGACCAGAGACTCCAACAAGAGACTGGTTACAGACAAAAGGGAGATACAGGATTCTTCCCACTCCTCCCCGCCCCCCAAAAAATGAAAAGACTTTTATTTCTTTTTCTCTTTTTCTTTTTTTTTCTTCTTCTTCTTTTCTTTTTTTTGCTTGTTTTTTGTTTTTTGTTACCATATATATATATATATATATATATATAAATTTTTTCCCTTCTAAAACTTTTATTAATCTTTAATTTTTGCCTCTTCTGAAAAAATAATTGTTGTCCAGTAACTTTTTTTTTCTCATCTTATAATTTTTATTTTAGGAATATGTGAATGAGCGTTTTCCTTTCTTTTCTTGTCTTCTTTCTCTTTTTCTTTCTTTCTTAATTATCTTTTTGTTTTTTGTCTAGCTCTACTGAACTTCTGATCTTTTCTTCTCCCTTTCCCATCCTTAAAGTTTTTCACATCTCCTCTATGTCCCTCCCCTTCTCGGAACATATTCACATTCCTCTCTAAATAGACGGTCTTTTAACCTCTATAATAACATTAATTTTTACGTTTCTATGTTTTTTTCTGGTCTCTCTTCATTCCCCTTTCCGTCTCTTCTTTTTCTCTCTCTCTCTCTACTTGCATCCTACCCAACCCATTTCCTGCATTGTAATTAGGACATATTTAACTCTCCCTGTGCCTCCCCACACCAATCTATTCCTATTTTTTACCCACATCTCTCCCTAATCCTAATAATTTCTGGTTTTCCAAATTCTTTTCTGCAGTTCGAAGTCCTTTAACATATAGTTGTTTGATGTTGAATAGATGTATCTTTTGAACTAGATTGTATCTGTAGACTATTGACTGTACAAACGCAAACTTTGGTTGATGGTTGCCTTAAGATAGTGTTCTAGCACAAAACTGTTGCAATCTTCATCTCAAATGGGCCGAGTAAGCCGGAAAAACACAAGAAAAATGGCAAATTCGGGTATCTCAATTCCCAATCTTGATAATCAGGGGACAGAACAGATAAAGAATAATCCAGAGGAGAGTTCCCAAATAGCTCTACAAACACTAATAGCAAACATGATAAATGAGAAGTTTGACAATGTACAAAGGACTCTGTATGAGATTGATAGGGAGAGAGAGGAGGCATCCCAGAAGTTTACACAGGAATATCATAAGCGTGAGGAAGCTACTCAAAAACTGATACAGGATTTGCGTGAACAACTTGAGAATACTCAAAGAGAAAGGGAGGAATGGCGTGAGCAGGCAGAGAACACTCAAAGAGAACTGCAGGAATCCCACGAACGGGAAGAAAGGGAACTGCAGGAATCCCACAAACGGGAGGAAGCTAATCAAAGAGTAATTCAGGAATTGAGAGACCAGGTAGAGAATACACAAAGATCACTGAAGGCATTCATGGAATCCATTAACAAAGAGCTGAAGGAAGTCAGGGAGACCACAAAGGGAATGCTGAATGGAACCCAACAGAAGGAATGGGAGTCCAAAGAAACCATAACCAATCAACTAAGTGAATTGAGAACAAACAGAGAACACCAAATTAAGGAAGTAAAGAAATTCATACAAGACCTAAAACAGAGCTTCAACAAAGAACTTGAAGCCATCAAAGCTGACCAATTAGAAGGAAAAGAGATAGAAAACAAAGTAGAGAGTCTTGACAGCAGGTTAGACCATGCAGAAGATCGAATCTCAGGGATGGAAGACAGCCTAGATATTATAGAGAAAGAACATACAACCATCCAAGACAAGTCCAAGAAATATGATAGGTCTATCCAACACCTGGAAGACACCATCAGAAGGCCCAATCTAAGGATAATGGGTGTAGAGGAGCACCTAGAAACAGAAGTTAATGGTCTAGGAAATTTGTTTAACAGGATCCTAGCAGAGAACTTCCCAAACATACAAAAAGATAGGCCTATTCAGATACAAGAAGCTTTTAGAACCCCAAATAGACAAGACCAGAATAGGACATCCCACCATCACATTATAATCCACACAGGATCAACCCAGACCAAGGAAAAGATCCTTAAATCTGTCAAGGAGAAAAGGGTAATCACCTATAAAGGGAAACCAATTGGAATTACCTCAGATTTCTCAGCAGAGACAATCAAAGCAAGAAGAGCCTGGAATGACGTATGCCATGCCCTAAAAACAAACAACTATCAACCAAGAATACTGTACCCAGCTAAACTCTCCTTCATAACTGAAGGCCAAATAAAAACCTTCCATAGCAAAGAAAAATTGAAAAAATACATCTCCACCAAACCAGCCCTACAAAAGATTCTTAAAGATGTCCTACACATAGAAAACCAACAAAACCGCAACAAAGGCCAAGAAACTGCACCCAAACTGAGAATCCAAGAACTTTAGGAAGAACCCTGTTTTCACAGCTCCCAAGAAGGTGGTTAACATGGCAGGAACTCCCAAATACCTCTCAGTCCTATCTCTTAACGTTAACGGACTGAACTCTCCAATTAAGCAACATAGACTGTCTAGTTGGATTAAAAAACAAGACCCTTCTATCTGCTGCCTGCAGGATTCACATCTTGCCCGTAAAAACAAACACATTTTCAATGTTAAAGGCTGGAAAAAAATCTACGAAGCAAAAGGCCCTCATAAACAGGAGGGAGTTGCAATCCTAATATCAGATAAAATAGACTTAAAATTAAAATTCGTGAGAAGAGATAAAGAAGGTCGCTACATACTAATTAAAGGATCTCTCCTTCAGGAGGATATTACAATTCTAAATATCTATTCGCCAAACAATGGAGCACCCAAATTTAACAAAGAAACACTACTTTCCCTCAAATCCCATATAGATCCAAAGACATTAATTGTTGGGGATTTTAACACACCACTCTCCACACTAGACAGTTCAACTCGGCAAAAACTCAACAGAGAAACCGCAGATCTAAACAGCTGCATAGATCAACTAGACTTAACAGACATTTACCGAACATTTCACCCAGCATCATTGGAATACACGTTCTTCTCAGCAGCACATGGAACGTTTTCTAAAATAGACCACATTTTAGGCCACAAAGCAAACTTGTCTAAATTCAGAAACATTGAAGTTATACCTTGGATCCTCTCTGACCACAAGGGAATAAAATTAGAACTCAAGACCAAAAGCCACCAAAGTCCGGTATCACATGGAGGCTGAACAACACACTGTTGAATCATGAGTGGGTCATGGAAGAGATTAGAAAGGAAATTCAAATGTTCATGCTATTCAACAAAAATGAACACACAAATTACCAGCTCCTCTGGGACACAGCAAAGGCAGTACTCAGAGGCAAGTTTATAGCTCTGAGCTCGTACATCAACAAATTGGAGAGATCGGAAACTAACAATTTAATGACACATCTAAACCTCCTTGAAAAAGAGCAGCAAGATAAACCCCAATCCAGTAGCCGGAAAGAAATAATCAAAATTAAATCAGAATTAAATGAATTAGAATCCAAAAAAAACTATAGAAAGAATCAACAAAACAAAGAGTTGGTTCTTCGAAAAACTTAAAAAAATTGACAGACCCTTAGCAAACCTTATCAGAAAAAGGAGAGAACACACCCAAATTAATAAACTCAGAGATGAGAATGGAAACATCACCACGGAAACAACCAAGATTCAGAACATTATAAGGGAATACTTCTCAAAACTTTATGCTAATAAGTTTGACAACTTGGAAGAAATGGACCTTTTCCTAGCAAATATTGACATGCCAAAACTAAACCAAGATGAGTTAAACCAGCTTGACAGGCCCATATCAAGCATTGAAATAGAAACAGCAATAAGAGACCTCCCAGCTAAGAAAAGTCCAGGACCAGATGATTTTACAGCGGAATTTTACAAGGCCTTCAAAGGAGAGCTCACACCAATTCTCCTCCAACTCTTCAATGAAATTGAAAGAGAAAGCTCACTACCGAACACATTCTATGAAGCCATCATAACCCTCATCCCAAAACCAGGCAGGGACACATCAAAGAAAGGAACTATAGACCCATTTTTTTGATGAACATTGATGTAAAACTTCTCAACAAAATTTTGGCCAATCGACTTCAACAATTCATCCAAAAAATCAAAGACCATGATCAAACAGGATTCATTTCAGGGATGCAAAGCTGGTTTAATATACGCAAATCAATTAATATTATTCATCACATCAACAGGAGCAAGAATAAGAACCACTTGGTTATCTCAATAGATGCAGAAAGAGCATTCGACAAGATCCAACACCCCTTTATGATGAAGGTTCTGGAAAAATTACGAATCCATGGATCATTCCTCAATAAAATAAAGGCTGTATATGACAAACCTACAGCCAGCATTATACTCAATGGTGAAAAACTAAAGCCATTTCCTCTTAACTCAGGAACAAGACAAGGATGCCCACTCTCTCCACTTCTCTTCAATCTAGTATTAGAATGCCTAGCTACAGCAATAAGACAAGATGCAGACATAAAGGGGATCCAAATGGGGAAATAAGAAATAAAACTCTCCCTCTTTGCAGATGACATGATCTTGTATTTAAAGAATCCCATAAACTACACTCCCAAATTACTCAAGCTGATTCAAAACTATGGCAAAGTAGCAGGTTATAAAATTAACCCCCAAAATCAATGGCTTTTCTATATGCCAACAATGAGAAAAGTGTGGCTGAAATTAGGAAAGCAACTCCATTTGTAATAGCCCCACAAAAAATAAAATACCTAGGAATTAACTTAACCAAAGAAGTGAAGGACCTCTATGATGAAAATTTTAAAATCTTGAGAAAGGAAATCAACACAGAACTTAAAAAATGGCTAAACCTCCCATGCTCCTGGATTGGCAAGATTAACATCGTGAAAATGGCAATACTTCCCAAGGCTATCTACAAATTCAACGCAATACCTATCAAAATTCCACCCTCATTCTTCAAGGAAATAGAAGAGCAAATCCAAAATTTCATATCAACAATAAAAGACCCCGAATAGCAAAAACGCTCCTCAAGGGAAAGAACACTGCTGGAGGAATATCAATCCCAAATTTCAAACTGTACTATAAAGCCATAGTAATCAAAACAGCTTGGTGTTGGCATAAGAACAGACCTCAGGACCAATGGAATAGAATTGAAAACCCAGAAATGAACTTACAGACCTATAGCCATCTAATCTTCGATAAGGAAGCTAAAACAATAGAATGGAAGAAAGACAGCCTCTTCAGTAAATGGTGCTGGCAAAATTGGTTAACTACATGTAGAAAACTAAAACTAGATCCTTATATATCACCCTGCACCAGAATCAACTCCAGATGGATCAAAGATCTTGAACTCAAAGCAGACACTCTGAAAACATTACAGGATGGAATATGAGATACCCTAGGTCTCCTTGGCTCAGGCCGAAATTTTCTGAATAGAGACCCGGAAGCACAACAAATCAAAGAAAGGTTGGACAAATGGGATTGCATAAAGTTGCAGAGCTTCTGCATGGCAAATGACATAGCTGGCAAGATCAATAGAAAGCCCACCGATTGGGCGAAGATCTTTACTAGCCATACAACGGACAAGGGTCTCATATCTAAAATATACTTGGACCTCAGAAAATTAAACCACCCAACAACAAATCCTCAAAGAAACAACTGCCCAATAAATAAGTGGGCGAAAGACTTAAAGAGAAGCTTCTCTGAAGAAGAAAGAAGGATTGCCAATAGACACATGAAGAAATGTTCACCATCCCTAGCCATAAAAGAAATGCAAATCAAAACAACGTTGAGATATCACCTCACTCCAGTTAGAACAGCAAAAATCAAGAACTCTTACAACAACAGATGCTGGAGGGGATGTGGACAGAAAGGAACCTTACTTCATTGTTGGTGGGAATGTAAACTTGTTCAACCACTTTAGAAAGCAGTATGGAGGGTCCTCAAAAGACTTCACATAGATCTCCCCTATGATCCAGCAATCCCACTTTGGGCATTTACCCAAATGTTTACAAACAAGACCACACTAAACCTACCACCACAACTATGTTTATTGCAGCATTATTTACCATAGCTAAGATATGGAACCAACCCAGATGCCCCTCAGTAGATGAATGGATCAAGAAAATGTGTTATATATACACAATGGAATTCTATGCCTCCATCAGAAAGAATGACATTTCCCCATTTGTTAGGAAATGGAAAGGTTTGGAAAAAATTATATTAAGTGAAGTAAGCCAGGCCCAAAGAAGCATAGGTCCCATGGCTTCCCTTATTTGCAATATCTAGTATAGGTATGAGTCAAGCGGAAAAACTCAGATAATGTGATGTTAGGAAAATGAACCCTTAAATATGTATTTTAATGTTTTCGTTTCTTTCATACATGTGTTTCTAATGCATTTATAAGATTATTTCTTTGTTGCTTTGTATGTCCCTCCCCCACAGTGTAACCCCCGCTTTCACTATATTTGATGTCAGTATAACATGTGGAGGAGATGGGGACAAACAAGTCGTTTAAGGATTCAGGTGGACCTGTTGCAACAATGAGAAGTACAAAATGTCATGTCAAAACCAACTTTACAATGTCCTTGTGGGGGGGGAGGGGTGGTATAATTGGGTGGGGGGAGGGGAGAGGCTGGGAAGGGAGGTGAAGTGTAAACCAAGATGAGGCTGCAATGCTTGGTAAGAAATGTATGCATTATCCTGCCCATGTAAATGTAGCCCCTCTGTACAGTATGTTCTCAAATTAAATTAAATTAAATTAAAAAAAAAAAGAAAGGAAGCCCCTCTAAAAAAAAATTATGGAAATAATTGTAATGTTAGTAACACTGTTGTTGGTCCAAGGCCAAGGCTGACTTTAGACTTTGTATCTTCCTGCCTCAACTTCTAGAGTGTATTATATATACCACAGTGCTCAGTGTTTCTCACCTTAAAATTTTAATAGTGATGAGATCAAAACACAAATAACCAATGATTAAAGATATGCTTATTTCATCCTCTCAGCTCTATATTAAACAGTTCTTTTGTTATTGTCAAAAATTTATTTTATAGCTTGATTTTTGTTTATTTTTATTTATTTTCTCCTGACTTGGACAACCAGTATTATGTTGAATTGAAGCTACATCAGTGGAGATCTTTATCTTGTTCCTGTTCTCAGAAAAAAAGAAAAGAAGAGAAGAGAAAAGAAAAGAAACTTAATGAAAAAGCTTTCAGCCTCCTTAAGTTAGCTCTCACCTTGTCCAATATGGACTTTTTCTCATTGAACTGTATTCCCTTTATATCTATTTTTGAGATATTATCATGAAAATATGATGATTTTTGTCCAATGCTTTTTCTGTGTTGTGACAACTATGTGTTTTTTGTCCTTCACTCTCAACTTGGAGTTTATAACACTTCTTTGTGTCTATTGAACTTGCCCGCATCTCTGACAAATCTAGGTTGACCATATTGAATGACCTGCTTCTACTGTATTGTGACACTTATTTTGTTAGTATTTTGCTGAGGTTTTCCTGTTTTTTTTTTTAATATCCAGGATATTCATCTGTCTCTTGTTTGAATGGCTTTGGTATTTGGTTAATACTGGTCTTGTAAAATGAGCTTTTACATATTCTTTTCAATTCATTTTATTTTAGAAGAGTAGTGACATTAACCAAGATGAATTATACTCATAACTTAATTTCTGGAATTGATATCCCTTATGGACAACTACTTAATAATAACAAATAGGATTTTTTAATGTTGGCTTTTGCTAGATGCAGTTGGCTCCTGCCTGTAATCCTACCTACTCATTCAGCTGCCATTAGATGATCATTATTAGAATCTATCTTGGGCAGGAAAATAAGTGAAATTTTTATCTCAAATTAACCACAATAAAGCCAAGTGGAGCTGTGACTCAAGTAGTAGAATGCTGGCATTGAGCATCAGAACTGGCAAAATTAAACAAAAAACCCCAAAAGTTCTTAATTTTAAAAATTACTCTCATATGATTCTTTGCATGATTATACTATCACAGTGCTCCTCACTTTCTGCTTTTATCTTATGAATCTTTTCTGCTTTTTTCTAGATTAGCCAAAGATTTGTTGCTTTTATATTTTTAAACAAATTATTACATTCATTAATGCATTCTATCGCTCTTTCTACCTTTTATTTCAAGGATTTAAATTTTGATTTTTATTATGTACATCTTCCTACTAAAGTTAATGCTACTATTTTAAACTATAGTTCCACTCCTCTCTCCAGTTTTGAAACTGAGAACACAAATACTTTTGTAAAAGAGCTAATAGAATATGTTAAAATATTCTAAAATTTATAGTACAGAGTGCTCTCCACCACAATTTTAATAAAAGTGAAGAAATATGTTGACTCATAATACATAAATGTTTGTATTTGTTTTATATGTAAAATTGCATATTGAATTGCTAGAATCAACAAATGAAAAATAATACAAAACAGAGTGACAAGACATAGGAAAGTTTCACTTAATTTAGAAGATGGTAGAAAAAAAGAAGTCTAAAGATGAATGTTTTCTGAACATTGTGTGTGCCCATTTCTGTGTGCAAATGTGTGTGCATGCACACACACACACACACACACACACACACACACACACACACACACACACACCAGTACTGAGACAGTGCCGTGGGCACTGTCCCTTAGCTTTTCCTCTCAAGATGACGCTTGTCACTTTAGCATCACTTTACCTCTGGCTTTTCGGTGGGTGATTGGAGGTAATATTTTCATTGACTTTGCTGCCTAGGTTGTCTTCAAACCTTGATCTTCAGATCCCAGCCTCCTGCAATTTATTATATATATTATATACAATATATATTATATATTATATAATATATTATATAATTTACAATATCTCTCTATATATAGTCTCTGTGTGCGTTTAGAACTTTCTATCAGTGTCACATCTTCCATTCTTATTCCACATCTACCCTGTCTTCCCTTCCCCAGTACCATCAAGTCTGCCACTAGCTTTTCACATATGTTTTTATTATTATGACTATATATGTCAGCCTTATACTTTTCCATTCATCCATTACTCAAACTATGTTTCAGCTACATGACATATTTTTACTTTTATTTTATTTTTTTTTAATTTTTTTTGGGTCCGGTCATGAACTTGAGCCTGGGCACAGTCCCTTAGCTCTTCAGCTCAAGGCTAGCGCTCTACCACTTGAGCCATAGCGCCACTTCCGTTTTTTTTCTTTTTGCTTATGTGGTGCTGAGGAATCGAACCCAGGGCCTTGAGCATGCAAGGCAAGCGCTCTACCACTGAGCCACCTTCCCAGTCCGATATTTTTACTTTTAGAGTGTAGTTTGTAATTTGCCAATTAATTCTAGAAGGGTTCTGTGAAAAAAGTAGATAATTATGTTGTTCAAAAACAATAACATCAGAATATATATATATATACACACATATGGAAATGATTGTATATGAATAAATATCTCCTATAGTTTTTAATAAAATTTAATTTTAAATATTTTTTAACAAATTGACTACATGACCATCTCCTATTATTTACCTCGTTGAATTTTACATCTTCTTCTTTTTTTTTTTTCCGGTCGTGACGCCTTAACTTTTGGCCTGGGCACTGTGCTTCAGCTCTTTAGCTCAATGCTAGGGCTCTACCACTTGAGCCACAGCATCACTTTGGCTTTTTCTGCTTATGTGTTGATGAGGAATTGAACCCAGGGCCTCATGCATGCAAGGCAAGCACTCTACCACTGAGCCACCTTCCCAGCCCTGAATTTTACTTCTTCATGCTAATGATTCATATTTATTGGAAATTAGGTGATATTTTTATACCAGGAGGTATTGTGTAAAGTTCAATTTAAGGCAAATATTTCTGCAAATCTTGCTGGTACAGTCCCATGATCCCAGTCTATTCTGGAGGCTGACTTCTGAGGATCATGGTTCAAAACCAGAACATCTAGGAAAGTGTGTAAGACTTTATTCTCCAATGAACCAGCAAAAAGCCAGAAATGGAGCCATGATTCAAGTGCTAAAGTGCTAGACAAAGCCAAATGAGAATTAAAGACCTAATTTCACGTGTTATTACCTTCTTCCACAAATCTACAAGAAAAAAACTGAAAACAACAAAGAAATCCATCTTCTTTCATCATTTGTTTGATATATGTAGTCTAGAATTGAAATATATAATACACTGTCATTGTATCTTTTGTTGTTGTTGTTGTTCAGTCGTGGGGCTTGAACTCTGGGCCTGGGTGCTGTCCCTCAGCTCTCCAGCTCAAGGCTAGCACTCTACAACTTGAGCTACAGTGCCACTTCCGGTTTTCTGGTGGTTTATTGGAGATAGGAGTCTCACAGTCTCTCCTGCCCTGGTTGGCTTTAAACCTCGATCCTCAGATCTCAGCCTCCTGAGTAGCTAGGATTACAGGCGTGAGCCACCAGCACCCAGCTTGTATCTTATAAACTTGAAATGCACACACTCATACACACACACACACACACACACACACACCCTCCTTTTCCCCTGTATTTCCACAACACTGACACGCTGAAAATTTTTGCATTTGTTTTCAAAACTTGCTGCAAACATTAAATCTACTTTGCCAAGAAATGATTGAGCAAGAAGGCATGCTACATTCCAATGCAATAAACCTTCTCTACAGTAGCAACAAATTATTTGGAGTGCCAGTTGCAGAAGCTGTTTGGAAATTATGAAATGAGAGCTGGATTCATGCCATGTCATTTTTCCCACTTTCTTCTATTGTGCCACTTTAGAAAATAGCATTGTAACATCGGTTGTGAAAATATTTCCTTCATCATCTAACAACACCTGGACCCAAAGGGGAAGATTTGATGATTTCTCAATGCAGAGATTATGTGCACACAGAAATAAAAGATGTGTTTGTGTGTGTGTGTGTGTGTGTGTGTCTGTGTGTATTCTATTTTAATAATATTTTAAAATGTTTGCTTTTTATTGTTTCATAATGATAGTTCGAGTCATGTATACAATTTACCATAATTGACCTATCACTTCTAGGGTTCTGATTCTTCTTCAAAGACTTCTGCACCTTACAATGTTCTGTTTTTATATAGGCATATAAAGTACATATATGCATTTTCATCCTCCACCATATCTCTAGGTTTTCTCCTCCTTCTGTGCCAGCCTTCCCTCAATAGAGAATGTTTTACTTTTCTTTTTTTTTTTTTTTTCATTTCATTTTTTAGTTTAATGTTGTTGTTAGGGTGATGGACCGAATGGTTTCAGTCACATTTGTCAGGTATGTTGAACATTGTTACCCCCAAATTCATTTTAATGTATATTAATTGTACAAAGTACTTTCACCATGGTATTTTACATATTTAGAGATTAAATTTAGTCAGATTAACCTCCCTTATTCACTATCCTTGATTCTTCTGTCTCCTCTAAACTCCTATTGTTCAATAAACAATAACATTTAAAAATGTATTTTCTGATACTTATTTTGTGACTTCTTGACATTCTTAAAAATGCACTATGGCTTTTTCACACTATATGATATTATCCTGAAGACATTTTCAAACATTATGCACATCTCAAATTGCTCACCTTTCTGAATCAGTGGTGAGGAGTGAGAGTCAAGAGAGACTGTCATAGAAAGTCTATGCCTCTGTGCAGAAGGCAGACATGAGGCTCATTATTGCCACTGTGATTTCAAAGAAGGTTCATCTAACTCACATTATTTCTGTATCCATTTGAAATAACATTCACGATGCAGGGCACCGATATCAAATACAGTAAAAACAGGGATTTTACCATGGGTGAAGAACATACAAGAGAAACAGAAAAATCACATAATACATTGTAGATATATTAAAAACAATAGCAAGAAAGAAAAAACAAGTTGTGTCCTTATCTTGGGGTTCATTTCACTTAACATCATCTTATATGGTCATATATACATAGCTTTTGAGCTTTTCTGCTAGTCCTCGACTTATAGGATTGATTACAAATAAGGGAAAACAAGGATACAAGATGATCCATTGAAACAATGAGATGTAAAGACACTCTGCAGTAAAGGAACTTTACAACTTGGAGGGGGAGGTGGGAGGTGGGGAGGTGGGGAGGTGGGGCGGGAAGAGATGGTAGAGGAAAACAAAGGAGGAGGTAACAATGTTCGATAGGAAATGTACTCATCACCCTACTCGTGTAACTGTAACCCCTCTGTAAAATATTTTTACAATAAAAAACATAAAAAGAAATAGCATTTCACTGTTGGGTTTTCCTGAGTCACTGTTAATTTTTCCTGTTTCAATAAAGGATCAAAAAAACCCCACAAAGCTGGTCATAAATGGGGATTATTGTACCCACCTGTAATTTCAGACCTCAGAAGGCAGAGGCAGGTTTGTGAGTTCATGGCAGTCTACTCTACACAGGAAGACCTTCACTGCCTGAGGAAAATAAAAAAAATATAAATAAAACAGAGAAAGAGAAAAACAAAATAGGGAGGAAAAAATATTGCAAGTGAGAAAATATTGCTTTGGCTCACGCTATGATTCACCTATGTGATACTCTAAATTCTTATTCTAGAACTCCTAACCAATATATATCTATATCTATACATATCTATCTATCTATATACATATGTATTCTAGAACCCCCAGCCACCATATATATATATGAAAGAAAAAAGTGAAAAGAAAATTATGAGTTAAAAGTAAACAGATATTTAATAAATAATCATGCTAAACAATGTTTATATCGGACCACTGATTTATATTTTGAAATTGTTTTAAATGTGCTATCACATTAATTCTTATGAAAATTTTGAACAAAATGAACCCCAAGATAGGGACACCAGTAATTTTTTTCTTGCTTGCTATTGTTCCTAAAGTATTTATAATGTACCATATGATTCTTTGGTTACTTTGTATGTTAGTCCCCCAGGGTTTAACCCCTGTTTTCACTGTATTTGATGTAGGTGCCCTGCATCTTGTACATACACTTCTCTAGCTTGGAGAGGGGAAGGGAAAAAAAACAAAATGTTTAAATACGGATATAGTTTGACCCATTGTAACCATGAGTTGTACAAGACACTATGTTGAAAAACGAACTTTACAATTTAGGCGGTGGGGGTGGGGATTGGAAGTTGTGTCATTGTGGAGGTGGGAGGGAAGAAAGGATAGGGTAAAAACAAAGGAGGGGGCAATAGTACTTGATTGGAAATGTACTCATGACCTTATTCATGTAACTGTAACCTCTCTGCACAGTATTTTCACAATAAAAAACTTATTAAAAACAAGAAAATTTGTAGTGAATGGGTATTTTTCTTACTGCAGAAGAGATAGGAAACATTTAAATATCACTATAATTTTACTAAAAGAAAAAACTTTTTACAGTAATTTCTTTGATTATTGATGATTTCCAAATCTGTCAGGCTTTTCAGTCTTGATAAAATACAGGAGGAAGATTTTTTTTTTGCTATAAACATCTTTATATCTTTTCCTTAAAAAAAAAAACAACTCTTTGTCTTGAGTTTGCTTTGCACCAACCTTGTATATTATTATTTACAGTGGCTAGTAAAACAAATGGTGATTGGCAAGACTTGTTTATTTAATACAAGTATTAAGAAGAAGTTTTCTCTATAATTGATAGGCACACTTGGGATTTTTGCCCCGCTTTTAAAGAATGACAGCAAAGGCACCTTTATCTGACATTTAGGATGATTAAGTTTTAAAAAATCACTTGGCATATTCTGGAGGACTCCAGAGGGTACTTAAGTTCTATAAGGTAAAGGACCATGTTAGCTTAACTTATATTTAAGGTTTCTTGGCCTGCTATTACTGTGTTAGGCAGTCTCACTGAAATGGAAATATAAAATTTTGCTCTCTGGAGATCAAGTCTGTGCCTGCCCTCCACTATAAATTAGCTGCCTAATGCTGTAAAATGTGGTGTTTATCCTGGTTCTAGTAACATTGGGAAAATAGCAAAATACATAAAATTAAGCCTACTTCGTGTGAGACCAATGTTCTTTTGTTCATCATTGACATTTGGGAAGAAAGGTCACTTTACAAAGATTTCATAAATAATGCTAAAAGAGAAGTCATTTGTGTCAGAAAGCTCATTTTAAAAAGCGGTGTATCTATTGGTTCATAATCCCTACATATTACATATAATATTTATTATATAATATGTTGAAGAAAACATCTAAGAAAATATACTAGTGAATCTAATTAACATTTAGCTTCATTATTTTGGTAGTACTGGGTATGAATTCAAACCCTTGTGCTTGCTAGTTAATACCTAAACCAGTTGAACCACACATCAAGCCCTTTGTTTCTAGTTATTTTTCAGATAGGGTCTCATGCTTTCTGGCTGTCCTAGCCTAAGGTTCATGATAACATGTGTTTACAATTATACCCATCTTTTACTTTGAAATAAGAGCCTAACCAATTTTGACCAGAACTTACCTCAATCATTGACTCTCCCAATCTCTACCTCCTGAGTAGTTAACTCAGTTTTGAAAATGTACCATTTTTTGTTGATATGCATTTATTAAACCATCCAAGTAATTTTTAAAATTATATGGTAAAACTTTTATCTTTAGAAAATTATCTTGAGCAAAATTATTTGACCCTTCCAATAAAATTAGGACTATTATCATTATCATTCATGGGGTTCTTCCAGTCTCCAAATTTCAAGGCAAGAAGCATAGCTATTCATAAAAATAAAGGAAAGCTTTACACTAGAGGACTGTCACTTTCTATGTACAAAATGACTTCTTAAACACAAACTCTATGCCTCCATCAGAAAGAATGACATTTCCCCATTTGTTAGGAAATGGAAAGGCTTGGAAAAAATTATATTAAGTGAAGTAAGCCAGGCCCAAAGAAACATAGGTCCCATGGTTTCCCTTCTTTGCAATATCTAGTATAGGTATGAGTCAAGCGGAAAAGGTCAGATAAAGTGATGTTAGGAAAACGAACCCTTAAATATGTATTTTAATGTTTTCGTTTCTTTCATGCATGTGTTTCTAACTCATTTATAAGATTATTTCTTTGTTGCTTTGTATGTCCCTCCCCCACAGTGTAACCCCCGCTTTCACTTTATTTGATGTCAGTATAACATGTGGAGGAGATGGGGACAAACAAGTAGTTTAAGGATTCAGGTGGACCTGTTGCAACAAGGAGAATTAAAAAATGTCATGTCAAATCAAGCTTTACAATGTCAGTGTGGGGGGGAGAGGGCGGTATGATTGGGTGGGGGGAAGGGGGGAGGCTGGGAAGGGAGGTGAAGGGTAAACAAAGGAGGAGGCTGCAATGCTTGGTAAGAAAAGTATGCATTATCCTGCCAATGTAATTGTAACCCCTCTGTACAGTATGTTCTCAAATAAAATAAAATAAAATTAAAAAAATAAATGGACATGTAAAAAAAAAGAAATAAAGTTGGGAAGACATGACTTTTGCTATGTTCTTATACCTCACAGGCACATATTTATATAAATTATCAAAAGCTTAACAAATCTTGTCTGTCTTCCTTAAATCTTGACAAAGAACATAACTTTACTGTTCCATGTATGAGCGATCGAATAGAAAATAATGTGAGGGGGGGAGGAAAAGTGGGAGAAAAATGCGGGAGAGGGTAACAAGTTTGACAAGAAATGTACGTATTACTTTACTTATATAACTGTAATGCCTATGTATATCACCTTGGCAATAAACATGATAATAAATTTTGACAGCTGAGAGAAAATATTCTTGCAGATTATTTTTTTTCTTAATGTGATAATGCATTCATCTCCTGGTGATTTTGTTGAAAATAGTCTCCCAATATTGGTGGATATCTCCTCTCTCTCTTTTTTTTGTTTGATTGTGGGGCTTGAACTCAGGGTCTGGGTGCTGTACCTGAGGTCTTCTGCTCAAGGCTAATGCTCTACCACTTGAGCCAAAGCACCATTTCCAGTTTTCTGGTGGTTAAATGTAGATAAGCATCCCATGGGATTTCCTGTCTGGGCTGACTTTGATTTGTGATCCTCAGATCTCAGCCTGCTATGTAGATAGGAATACAGGCAAGAGCCACAGGGAAGCCGGGCTTGATAGAGTATTTGCAATCTGCATGTCCAAGTTTCAACCATCTCTTTGATTATTTACTGACACAGCATGTTTTCTATCACCAAGCATATGTTTGTCATTCTTGAAAGAAACAACTGCCCAATAAATAAGTGGGCGAAAGACTTAAAGAGAAGCTTCTCTGAAGAAGAAAGAAGGATGGCCAATAGACACATGAAGAAATGTTCAACATCCCTAGCCATAAAAGAAATGCAAATCAAAACAACATTGAGATATCACCTCACTCCAGTTAGAAGAGCAAAAATCAAGAACTCTAACAACAACAGATGCTGGAGGAGATGTGGACAGAAAGGAACCTTACTTCATTGTTGGTGGGAATGTAAACTTGTTCAACCACTTTGGAAAGCAATATGGAGGTTCCTCAAAAGACTTCACATAGACCTCCCCTATGATCCAGCAATCCCACTTTTGGGCATTTACCCAAATGTATACAAACAAGACCACACTAAAGCTACCAGCACAACAATGTTTATTGCAGCATTATTTACCATAGCTAAGATATGGAACCAACCCAGATGCCCCTCAGTAGATGAATGGATCAAGAAAATGTGGTATATATACACAATGGAATTCTATGCCTCCATCAGAAAGAATGACATTTCCCCATTTGTTAGGAAATGGAAAGGCTTGGAAAAAATTATATTAAGTGAAGTAAGCCAGGCCCAAAGAAACATAGGCCTCATGGTTTCCCTTATTTGCAATATCTAGTATAGGTATGAGTCAAGCGGAAAAGGTCAGATAATGTGATGTTAGGAAAACGAACCCTTAAATATGTATTTTAATGTTTTCGTTTCTTTCATGCATGTGTTTCTAACGCATTTATAAGATTATTTCTTTGTTGCTTTGTATGTCCCTCCCCCACAGTGTAACCCCCGCTTTCGCTTTATTTGATGTCAGTATAACATGTGGAGGAGATGGGGACAAACAAATCGTTTAAGGATTCAGGTGGACCTGTTGCAACAAGTAGAACTACAAAATGTCATGTCAAAGCAAGCTTTACAATGTCGGTGTGGGGGGGAGGGGGGTATGATTGGGTGGGGGGGAGGGGGGAGGTGGCTGGGAAGGGAGGTGAAGGGTAAACAAAGGAGGAGGCTGCAATGCTTGGTAAGAAATGTATGCATTATCCTGCCAATGTAATTGTAACCCCTCTGTACACTATGTTCTCAAATAAAATAAAATAAAATTAAAAAAAAATTTGCTTTAAAAAAAATAAAACACATGTTTCTGCGATACATAGAAAATAATTAAAGCTTTTAGGAGTATAAATAAGAATGTATATCAAGTTCTTTAATCCAATATGTAAATGGTGATGTAGACTTATGCAGCAAATAATTACCAATTATGAATTTCTAAACTCTTCAACTCTTCAGTGAAATTCTAATAGTGTCCTACTTATGAATAGTATTACTTCTACTTCATATTATGGCAGTTATATATTTCTAAATGTTACCTAATGCGAAATATATAAAAAGTTTAATTATTCTACCTAGCTTCTATATTTCTGCATTTTCATTATTGAGACTTGATGAATATAAATTCCTTCCCCTTATGCATAATTTATTCCTTATCAAGGTTGGTTATGTCACTCACAGTGTTAAAATCCATAATGGATACTTATACATTCTTCACATTAATTTTAGGATTCACGATTAAATAGATGAACTCTTTTTAAACTTGTTGGTTTTATTATTTAGAATGTATATCTAATTCATCTTTCTTCAGTTTGAAGAATAGAAATAGTACTATATGTTCAAAACACTAGTTAATTTGCAACAGCAATGATTTTTATGTTCTTTTTGCATGAGCTCTACGAACTTCAATTTAACTAATAAATCATTTAGACATTTTAAGTCTCACACAGAATATTGGAACTACATAGTATTTTCCATGTATCTTAATAAAAATTTAGTGAACTTACTTATAATCATAATTAATATACTATTATTTTTATAAGAATATTAAGTGTTCATAACGTGTTCTATTCAAATATACTTTATTCATAAAACAGTAGAGTCAAAGACTCTACTGACTTTGAGACAAAGACTCAATAGATTTTTCCAGGATTTATAAATAAGAAAACTGACTAAAATTCTATGAAACAACAGGTACTTACAAATTCTGAAATACAAGTCAGATTCTATACCCTGTTGTTTTTCATTGTGACCTAATAAGGGAATCATATCTTAAGTGAGAAGGAAAATGTATTCTAGATTCTTCTTCTGAATTGATACCATTTACTTCCACCAGTTCTTGAAAGCATTGCCTTAAAAGTACTTATTCTGCCAGGTGCCAGTGGCTCGTGCCTGGAATCCTAGCTACTCAGGAGGCTGAGATCTAAGGATCACAGTTCAAAGCCAGCTCAGGCAGGAAAGTCCGTGAGACTCTAATCAAATTAACCACTGAAAAACCAGAAGAGGTGTTGTGACTCAAATGGTAGAGCACTTGCCTTGTGCTGAAGAGCTGAATGACAGTGCCCTGGCCCAGAGTTCAAGCCTGATGACAAGCCACATATATATATATACATATATATATATATATGTATATATATATATACATATATATATACATACTGATTTTAAGAAAAATTAGACATAGTATGCAATTTCAAAATATTTTTATATATGAATATCTGATATATAAATATATAAATATATATCATATGTATTCTATATTATAAATTACATTTCAAATATATATAATAAATGCACACATATATAAAGAAAATGTATTTATATAAATATATAAAATATATAAGAACACATATGTGTATATGTATTTATATATATGTATATATATAAATGAAATTCAAAGTACACTGTGTGCATGTATGGAAATATCACAATATAATTCCTAGTTTTACAAGTTTTGTTTATCAAAAATTAAACAGAAATGCTTACATAAGTTTAAAATGTTAGTAAAATATACGGTATGAACTCCTTAATACACATATGTGTATTAAGGGAAATATGTGGGCAAGAGCAATAGTTGTAACCAGAGTCTATTAGTGAAGGCTCAGTGCTAGTCATCTACAACTAAGTCTGAATTGGCCTACCACAAGCAAGCACTGTCCAGGAATGGAATTATCTTATAAAGAATTTGCTAATTATAATAGAAATTATAGGGAATAATAATAGAAATTTTGCAAGTTTTCTCTAAATTACTGAATTTTTCTGTATAGACTGTGTAATGAAATTCTGTTTCTACAATAATTAGAATCAATTTCAAAGTTCATCTCACAAATTTATTTATTTTTTTTATTTTGAAAATACTGTACAGAGGGGTTACAATTACATGAGCAAGGTAATGAGTATATTTCTTACCAAGCATTGTTGCCTTCTGCTTTGTTTCCCCTTAACATCCCTTCCCATCTCCCCACCTCCCACCACCATCACCCCCATGCCACTTTTTTTAAAATTTAATTTAATTTTATTTGTGAACATACTGTACAGAAGGGTTACAATTACATGGGCAGGATAATGCGTACATTTTTTACCAAGCATTGCAGAGTCCTCGTTTGGTTTACCTTTCACATCCCTTCCCAGCATCCCCCCTCCCCCCCAATCCCAATCCTTCTCCTTCCCCCCCTTCCGCCCCCCCCACCGACGTTGTAAAGCTCGTTTTGGACAGGACAACTTGTACTTCTCATTGTTGCAACAGGTCCACCTGTATCCTTAAACAACTGGTTTTTTCCCATCTCCTCCACTAGTTATACTGACATCAAATATAGTGAAAGCAGGGGTTATATTGTGGGGGAGGGACATACAAAGCAACAAAGAGATAATCATATAAACGCGTTAGAAACACATGCATAAAAGAAAGAAACATTCAAATACATGGCTAAAGGTTCATTTTCCTGACATCACATTATCTGACCTTTTCCGCTTGACTCCTACATATAGTAGATATTGCAAATAAGGGAAACCATGGGACCTATGTTTCTTTGGGCCTGGCTTACTTCACTTAATACAATTTTTTCCAAGTTTTTCCATTTCCTAACAAATGGGGCAATGTCGTTCTTTCTGATGGAGGCATAGAATTCCATTGTTTATATATACCACATTTTCTTGTTCCATTCATCTACTGAGGGGCCTCTGGGTTGGTTCCATATCTTAGCTATGGTAAATAATGCTGCAATAAACATTGTTGTGCTGGTAGCTTTAGTGTGGTCTTGTTTGTAAACATTTGGGTAAATGCCCAAAATGGGATTGCTGGGTCATAAGGGAGATCTATGTGAAGTCTTTTGAGAACCTCCATACTGCTTTCCAAAGTGGTTGAACAAGTTTACATTCCCACCAACAATGAAGTAAGGTTCCTTTCTGTCCACATCCTCTTCAGCATCTGTTTTTGTTAGAGTTCTTGACTTTTGCTGTTCTAACTGTGGTGAGGTGATATCACAATGTTGTTTTGATTTGCATTTCATTTATGGCTCGGGATGTTGAACATTTCTTCATGTGTCTATTGGCCATACTTCTTTCTTCTTCACAGAAGTTTCTCTTTAAGTCTTTCGCCCACTTATTTATTGGGCAGTTGTTTCTTTGAGGATTTTTTGTTGGGGGGTTTAATTTTTTGAGGTCCAAGTATATTTTAGATATGAGACCCTTGTCCGTTGTATGGCTATTAAAGATCTTCTCCCAATCCGTGGGCATTCTATTGATCTTGCTAGCTATGTCATTTGCCTGCAGAAACTCTGCAACTTTATGCAATCCCATTTGTCCAACCTTTCTTTGATTTGTTGTCTTTCCGGTTCTCTATTCAAAAAATTTCGGCCTGAGCCAAGGAGACCTAGGGTTTCTCCTATTCCATCCTGTAATGTTTTCAGAGTGTCTGCTTTGACTTCAAGGTCTTTGATCCATTTCGAGTTGATTCTGGTGCAGGGTGATATATAAGGATCTAGCTTTAGTTTTCTACATGTAGTTAACTAATGTTGGCAGCACCATTTACTGAAGAGGCTGTCCTTGTTCCATTCTATTGTTTTAGCTCCCTTATCGAAGATTAGATGGCTATAGGTCTGTAGGTTCATTTCTGGGTTTTCAATTCTTTTCCATTGGTACTGAGGTCTGTTCTTATGCCAATACCAAGCTGTTTTGATTACTATGGCTTTATAGTAGAGTTTGAAATTTGGTATTGATATTCCTCCAGCAGTGTTCTTTCCATTGAAGAGCGTTTTTGCTATTCGGGGTCTTTTATTGTTGATATGAATTTTTGGATTGCCTCTTCTATTTCCTTGAAGAATGAGGTTGGAATTTTGATAAATATTGTATTGAATTTGTAGAAAGCCTTGGGAAGTATTGCCATTTTCACAATGTTAATCTTTTCAATCCAGGACCCCTTGCCACTTTTATGTTATTCACGATAATATTGCTCAAAATAGTGTAGGTTGAGAGAAAATGAAGTTATATATGGTTTTCCATTGCTTAAATAATCACCTAATATTGAATGGATGTGTTTTTGTCAATTACATATTCCCTATTACCTGAGCAAAAAGCTTACTTCGGAAAGAAAGGCTTTCACATAAATGGTTTCAAAAATTGTTCTTTGCTCTATCATACTGAAAAGGCTTTATCAAGTTTTTCATTAAAAGGTAAAAGTCTGTCCTCGAACTTTGATCGATTTAAGTCAAAACTTCAGAATAATGTATTATTATAAATCCTTTCTCTAAAATATAGTGAAGACAGTTCAGAGGGCTTATCTTGATCAGTACTTAATACAGAAATGGTGGTCATTTAAACAACACATATCTAATAATTAGGTGTATTAATTATTTATAGTTTGTGTAACAAGTTACATGGTTTTTTACATGTAAAAGTACTTATTACAAGATATTGTTGTTGCTGGCAAAGTGTGTCCAAAATTTTTAAGGTAGACATCCATGGGAAGGAAAGATTGTGCATAACCTGTAACTCCAAATGTGCAGGCTGCAGAAAGTAATACACAAAATAAAATCTTGGATTTTGAGGAAGTTATAAGCCTTCTTTTAAAGACGTTTTAGCTGACCACATTGGACCTTGAGGAATAACTTAAAGTCAATTTAAAAGTCGACTTTAATCTCTTCTGTAACATTGTTCACAGCTATGTCTAGAAGGCATTTGATAGAATAATAGAAATGTCATAAGCTAACTACCCGAAGTCCAGGTGCCATCCTCCCCGACCACGTATTCCTAGAGGAAATGTTATATGCTTCTTTACTTACACTAGCAAAAACACTCTAAAACTATGGCTCAGCTGAACCACATTCATATATTGAAACCAATAGTGGCTGATACCTTATTGATAACTCTTGTACAAGATCTTCCTGTTTGAGAATTGTCTCTTCGACTTAGATATTGCTTTCAATTAGATTGTTCCGATAGAACTCAAGAAAAAAAATTAGCATTCAACTAACAAAAATTACCTTCTTTAAACTTTGGTATTAAATTATTCATAGTAATAGGCAAAATATTTGGAAAATATAGTGTCAATTCTATGTGTGAAAAGAAAGTTGTAAACGCTTAAAAAAAAAAGAACAGTGTTTCAATTAAATCAATATTATGTTTTCCTGGCCTATATGCTGACTATATTTTGCTTTGTCTTCCCTCCAAACTCAAATATGAATACTTCTCTTTGTCTTTGTTGAGGCCTGATAAGAAGTCCTATGAATATAGCTAAAGTAAATGGAACTCTATGCCTCTATCAGAGAGAAAAACATTGCCCCATTTGTTAGGAAATGGAAAGACTTGAAAAAAATTATATGAAGTGAAGTAAGCATGGCCCAAAGAAACATAGGTCCCATGGTTTCCCTTATTTGCAATTACTAGTATATGTCTGAGACAAGTAGAAACGGTCAGGTAAGTTGATGTTAGGCAAAATGAACCCTAAGATAAGGATTCAAATGTTTTTTCTCTCTTGCCATTGTTTCTTTTATTTTTTTATAATTATTCTTTTTTGGGTTCAGTCGTGGGGCCTGAACTCTGGACGTGGACACTGTCCCTCAGCTCTACAGCTCAAGTGTAGCGCTCTACCATTTGAGCCACCGCGCCACTTCCTGCTTTATTTTCTGCTTATGTGGTGCTGAGGAATCGAACCTATGGCCTCATGCATGCAAGGCAAGCGCTCTACCACTGAGCCACCTTCCCAGCCCCTTCCGATTTTTTCTACCATATCTATAAGATGATTTCTTTGTTGCTTTGTATGTCCCTTCCCCACGGTATAAGCCCTGTTTTCACTGTATTTGATGTTGGTATAATTTGTGGAGGAGAAGGGAAAAAAACAAATCGTTTAAATAGGGATACGGGTGGATCCATTGAAACAATGAGATGTACAAGATGTTATTTCAAAAAAAGAACGTTACATCATTGGCTAGGGCTGAAGAGGGGAAGGAAGTGGGGCAGAGATGGGAAGGGATAGGAAGGGGAAACAAAAGAGGAGTCAACAATGCTTGATAAGGAATATAGTCATTACCTTGCTCACATAATTGTAACTCCTCTGTACGATATTATCACAATAAAAAACTTATTAATAACAAAAAATAAAATGAAATCTCAATCATGGGCATTGGCAGTTTAGGACTTCCACATAAAAATATATGAAACAAGTAAACTAATTCCAGTGGTATTACAGAAAATAGTAATGCAACAAACTATGCTTGTTTTGTCATAAAACTACTTAAAATAGTTTAAGTGAGAACAAAACAGTCTTAAGGTAGCAGTATTCTTAGCATAAAGTTTTATTCCAGTATGTACCAGTCTATTACTTAAGAAAATGTATTTTGTCCCCCAAATTTATTTGTTTCATAAAAAAGAGTAGGTAGAGGATTTTTTAAAAAAAAATTATTTTACTAAGCATATAGTTTCTGAAGTATTCTAAGTTCTTTCCCTTTAGAATACTCTAAGGGCTTAACTTTCTGGTGAGAACATTAATTGAAATACTTTATGGTCAATGACTTAGCAGACTTCCAGTGACTTCCACTATCTATTACGTTCTTATTTATGTCTTTTTTGGTGCTAGTACAAGGGTTTGAAATAAAAGCCTTTTACCATTGCTTGGCTTTTTCCACTGAAGGCTGCTGCCTTACCACTCATCCAAACTTCCAGATCCAGTGATTTGCTAGTTATTCAGGATAAGAATTTTGAGGACTTGAGGATTTGTCTGCTGGAGCTGGTTTGTACCTTCATCCTTGGTTCTCATCCTCCTTAGTAGTCAAGATTATAGATGAGAAACACCATGACCTAGCAGCTACTTTTTTTTCCTGTCATGGGGCTTGAACTCTGGGCCTGGACACTGTCCCTCATCTCTTCAGCTCAAAGTGAGCACTCTACCACTTGAACCACAGCGCCACTTCTGGTTTTTTGGTGGCTAATTGGAGATAAGTGTTTCACAGCTTTTCCTGCCCAGGCTGCCTTTGAACTGTGATCCTCAGATCTCAGTCTCCGGAGTAGCTAGGAGTACAGGCATGAGCCACTGGCACTTGGCTTAGATTTAAGATTTTTATTTGTCCTACACATGGGGTTGAACTAAGGGCCTAATCCCTGTCCTGAGCTTCTTTTGCTCCTGGCTAACATTTTAATACTTGAGCCATAGCTCCATTTCTGGCTTTTTGATAGTTTATTGATGATAAGAGTCTCATGGACTCTCTTATCTGGTGTGACTTCAAACCATAATCCTCAGATCTCAGCCTGCTAAGTAGCAAAGGTTATAGGTATGAGCCACCTGCACCTGGCTAGATTTAAACTTTTATATTAAGTTATACAGTTTAAAAAATCCTACTAGCAAATCCTAGTAGAACAAACCTCTTTGATATTTTGAAGAATTTCACATATTTTGTCCTTTATGCTACATCTGAGTTTTTTAAAATAAAACCTCTCCTTTCATTCAGATGATTGTGTTGATGGTTGACCAACACCGTGTAATACGGGCCAGAATATTGAAATCATGCAGCTGTTGATTCACCTAGTCTAGCATACAGTTCTTTTAGTCTAATTTTTATCTATCTCAACTTCCATTCATAAACTCAGTTTTGAAAATGCACATTTTTTCACTGCATTAGAAGTGAAAATTACAACTTTGGAACCTGGACATTTTTTGAAACATCTTTCACAGCTCTGCCAGCCAAATAACTATCTTTGTAAACATGATACTTCTGACATGTGAAAGCTGCCATCAAATTCTGATGTTTGAATAGGAATTATACACCTTAATCTCTGATAAATTTTCTATGTCAGATGTCAGTGTGCCATATCTTATTTTTTTATGAAAGTTTCTCTTTTCTTTTAAAAACTTTATGCTATGTTTTTAAACTGAGTGAAATTCTATTGCCTATTTTATTAACTTCAGAGCTCTTACAGATTGTAGGGACAATGCTAGAAAATGTAGACAATTAATTACCACTCTCTCCAACTGGAGGTTTTGTTTTATTTGCAAAACCTAGAGTATACTATCATTTCTCCCCATCATTTACCTTCTTTCTCATGTATATCATTTGTACACAGAAATGACCCCTATGTTGTCACACTCTGTTTCTTACAAGGAAAAATAGATGCCTGAAATATTAGTTGTCAGTTGAAGAGAAGATTGAAGGTAATAATTCTAAAAAAGACAGTCTTATTTTGTAATGAGGCCTAATTCATGAGGATACTTTCAAAGCATGTGTGTTTTTTATAATTACCTCTGAATATTAGGAAATTATGAGATGCTACAGCTGGAAAGCATGCATACTGTACATATTCAGAAGTTGGAGAAACAAACATATGTAGTCATGTTGTCTAGATGAATAGAAAATAACACGAAAAACACAAAATCAGAATATAGATAACTCACCCAGAAATACTTTTCAAAACAATATTAAAGCCATCAGGATAGCATTAGAGTTAGAATCTATAAAGATTAATGGTGATATTTTCTGCAAATTTGCATAGTAGTTAAATAGCAAATATTTATATTTAATAAATATCTTTTTTCATACACACAAAAGTCCAATAGTTATTCAACAAAAGACTCAATATCACTGTTACAGCAATGTAAATAAATATACACATCAATTTTGCCTCCCATCTGTTAGGGAAAGTATAATTAATCACTTAGATGACAAGTGTTGGTAAGGGTATAACAGAATTAAGGGTTTGGACACTCTTCAGGTGAATATAAATTGGTACCACCAATTGAAAGCATTATGGAGACTTCAAGATATTATTCATAATTCTAATATGCAGCAGTTTTGACTATGGGTACATTGCCAATACAATGAAGTCAACATTTTGAAGAGCCATGTGCACCTTCACTTCCATTTTTATACTATTTTTTGAAACCAAGAAATGGAAATAGACTGTCCTGATTGATTGCTGAACCAATAAAAATATATTACATATATGTATACATATATACATGTGTGTATAAACACATATGTATATTATATGCATATCACTGGAATGTTATTCAGACAAAATGAGAGAAATTCTATGATATTACAGTATTTGATAGCTAACAAATTTGTTCTCCCAATAACAGAGATAATTGTGCTTATCATGGTTGAGTGGATGGCAAGGTGTTTCTCAAAGTAAACTTCAAATCATAGGATGAATGAGTTTTGGGAATCTGTGTACAGAAGGACTGAAGCTATAGATTTTATTTGAATACATTTGTCTTTAAGAATACTAGAAAAATTACTTTCCTCCTTAATTAAAAGTGTAATATAGTTGATACTTGCTTCCATTGTCCTTTGACTTATCTTATGACTTTTATCTGTGAGCTTGACAATGGATATGATTTTATATGATACCATCAATTATTCTTCATAATAATAATTTTATTGTTTCGATATAGCAAGTAAACCAGTTTTGCCATATCCAATTCAGAAAATTGTGTACTTTCTCTAAAATATGTTGTAAAAGTCATAATGAGAGGTTAAACTTGTTTTTTTTGGGTCCAGTTGTGGGACCTGAACTCTGGGCCTGGCTGCTGTCCCTCAGCTCTTCAGCTCAAGGCTAGCACTCTACCACTTGAGCCACAGTGCCACTTCCTGCTTTTTTCTTTTTACTTATGTGGTGCTAAGGAATCGAACCCAGGGCCTCATGCATGCAAGGCAAGCACTCTACTACTGAGCCACCTTCACAGCCCCTTAAATTTGTTTTAATCTGCATTGTAAAATATCAGGAAAGAGAGTAGAAACATAACTGTACACTGGATCCTAAATATTTTGGATAAAGTAGAAAGATATTAGTTTAATTTACCTCTCTCTCTAGATCCCTCATTTTCAAAACCAGAGATTTTCAGAAATAATGGATGTGTTTTCTGACTTTTAATGTGCTTGCAAGCTAAAATCAGAACCCAAATCACTCAATATTAACTCCTCTGTCCAAAAATACCATTAAAATGTTTAGCTTACAACAATAATTTAAGGAAACATAAGTCACCAAGCGTGTTTCCTATGTTTCCACAAATTCCTCATTATGAAGAATACAAATTTTACTAGAGGAAACAATCATGCCAATTATGACACCTTCTTAAAAGAAAATACATCTTTATGAATCAATGCAAAACTCATTTATTGAATATCTGCTGTATGTCACAATGTGCTCTATTAAAAAATCATAAGAGAATTGTAAGTTCTTTCAGAGAAATCTGGTTTTTTGTTGTTGTTACTGTTTATTTTCCTTTGATTTTTTTATGTCAGTCCTGGGTCTTGAACTCAAGGTCTTGGCTTTGGCCCTGAATGATTTTTGTTCAACGCTATCATGCTATCAGTTAAACCACCGCTTCGCTCCCAGGTTTTGTATTTGTTTTTTGTTGTTTTTGTTTTTTGAGTAATTAGTTGGATATTAGAGGTCCAAAAACTTTCGTCCCTAGTCTGGCTTCAAACCCTGATCCTCAGATCTCAGCCCCGGGGAAAATGAAGAGTGCAGGCATAAGTTACTGGCAGCCAGCTGTTATTATTTTTCACATAACAGTTGTCTGTCCTAGCTTGAATGGCTTTTCAGTAAATCATGCTATTAAAATACTGGGGTTTTTTGCTCTTATATTTTTAAGAGTATAGACATGTTTCTTTTGGTATATTGATGAAATAATGGCTTTAATACAAGTTATGAACTATGGATATAAAACACTGTTTCAAGGTGTTTATGGTTTTCATAAATTTTCATCATATAAATTCAGGGTGAACTGTATAAATTTTTCTAACTATAAACCATCCTTGTTAATAAAGTGCCTGAGTTATTTAACAAGTTGGACAAAGAATTAACCAAGGAGAGGCCAGCTGATCAACTTTTTATATTATTAAACATAAGGGTCCTTGTGCAAAATTCAAATTTTATTTTACTCAATTTAGGCATTAATAACACATAATACAAAAAAGCCACACTCAATTCTTTTCTTCTAAATAAGGAGTCTGTTTCAATAAATGAGGTCTGTGGTTTGATGCTGGGAGCTCTTTTGTTTGGTTATTATGTTTCTTATTTGATTGTTCCTTCTTCTTATTTTAATATTTAATGAAAGGTTTTATCCATCTTGTGTCCTTAGGCTTTGAAGCAAAAAGCATAATTTAAAACATCTAATGAGTAAATAAATGTCAGAATACTGAAAAGTTATGGGATATGCTAAAGATATTAAAAGTGGTTTTAATAATAGAGCAACAGATTCTACTTTTCTCTTGAGATGATGAAGTATACAAAATAGGATCAGGGTTTGAAGCCAGACTGGGGAAAAAAGTTCTTGGGCCTATTATCTCCAACTAATTGCTCAAAAACAAAACCAAAACCCAAATAGAAAACCTGGAAGCGAAGCTGTAGTTTAACTGGTAGCGTGATAGCTTTGAACAAAAATCTTTCAGGCCCAAAGCCAAGACATTGAGTTCAAGACCCAGGACTGACATAAAAAATCAAAGGAAAATAAACAGCAACAGCAACAAAAAACAGATTTCTCTGAAAGAACTTACAATTCTCTTATGATTCTTTAGTAGAGCACATTGTGACATCCAGCAGATATTCAATAAATGAGTTTTGCATTGATTCATAAAGATGTATTTTCCTTTAAGAAGGTGTCACAATTGTGCATGATTGTTTCCCCTAGTAAAATTTGTATTCTTCATATTGAGGCAATTGTGAAAACATAGGAAACACGCTTGGTGACTTATGTTTCCTTAAATTATTTTTTTTTTGTCGGTCTTGGGGCTTGAACTCTGGGGCCTGGGCATTGTCCCTTAGCTCTTCAGCTCAAGGCGAGCGCTCTAAAACTTGAGCTACAGCGCCACTTCCTCCTTAAATTATTTTTGTAAGCTAAACATTTTAATGGTATTTTTGGTCAGAGGAGATAATATTGAGTGATTTTGGTTCTAATTTTAGCTTGCAACTACATTAAAAGTCAGCAAACACATCCATTATTTCTGAAAATCTCTGGTTTTGAAAATGAGGGATCTAGAGAGAGAGGTAAATTAAACTAATATCTTTCTACTTTATCCAAAATATTTAGGATTCAGTGTTACAGTTATATGTTTCTACTCTCTTTCCTGATATTTTACAATGTATATTGAAACCAATTTAACCTCTCATTATGACTTTTACAACTTATTTTAGAGAAAGTACATGATTTTCTGAATTAGATATGGCAAAATTCGTTTACTTGGTGTGTCAAAACTATAAAATTATTATTATGAAGAATAATTGACGGTCTCATTTAAAATCATATCCATTGTCAAACTCCCAGATAAAAGTCATAAGATCTGTCAAAGAACAAGGGAAGCAAGTATCAACTATATTACACTTTTAATAAAGAAGAAAAGTAATTTTTCTAGTATTCTTAATGGCAAATGTATTCAAATAGAATCTATAGCTTCAGTTCTTCTGTACACAGATTCCCAAAACTCATTCATCCTATGATTTGAAGTTTACTTTGAGAAACACCTTGCCATCCACTCAACCGTGATAAACGCAATTATCTCTGTTATTGGGAGAACAAATTTGTTAGCTATCAAATACTGTAATATCATAGAATTTCTCTCATTTTGTCTGAATAACATTCCAGTGATATGCATATAATATACATATGTGTTTATACACACATGTATATATGTATACATATATGTAATATATTTTTATTGGTTCAGCAATCAATCAGGACAGTCTATTTCCATTTCTTGGTTTCAAAAAATAGTATAAAAATGGAAGTGAAGGTGCACATGGCTCTTCAAAATGTTGACGTCATTGTCTTGGCAATGTACCCATAGACAAAACTGCTGCATATTAGAATTATGAATAATTTCTTGACGTCTCCATAATGTTTTCACGTGGTGGTACCAATTTATATTCACATGAAGAGTGTAAACAACCTCCATTCTGTTATATTTTACCAACACTTGTCATCTGTGTGATTAATTATACTCTCTCTAACAGTTGGGAGGCAAAATTGATGTGTATATTTATTTACATTGCTTTAACAGTGATATTGAGTCTTTTGTTGTATAACTATTGGCCTTTTGTATGTATGAAAAAGATATTTATTAAATATATATATTTGATATTAAACTACTATGCAATTTTGCAGAAATTATCACCATTTATCTTTATAGATTCTAACCCTAATGTTACCTTGATGGCTTTAATGTTGTTTTGAACAGTATTTCTGGGTGAATTATCTATATTCTGATTTTGTGTTTTTCACGTTATTTTCTATTCATCTAGACAACATGACTACATATGTTTGTTTCTCCAACTCCTGCATATGTACATTATGCATGCTTTCCAGCTGTAGCATCTCATAATTTCCTAATATTCAGAGGTAATTTTACAAAACACACATGCTTTGAAAGTATTCTCATTAATTAGGCATCATTACAAAATAAGACGGTCTTTTTTATAATTATTAATTTCACCCTTCTGTTCAACTGACAACCTAATATTTCAGGCATCCATTTTTACTTGTAAGCAACAGAGTGTGACAACATAGGGGTCATTTCAGTGTACAAATGATATACATGAGAAAGAAGGTAAATGATGGGTAGAAATGATTGTATATTCTAGGTTTTGCAAATGAAACAAAATCTCCAGTTTGAGAGAGTGGTAATTAATTGTCTACATTTTCTGGCATTCTCCCTACAATCTGTAAGAGCTCTGAAGTTAATAAAATAGGCTATAGAATTTCACTCAGTTTAAAACATAGCATAAAAGTTTTTAAATGAAAAGAGGAACTTTCATAATAAATAAGATATGGCACGCTGACCTCTGACATAGAAAATTTATCAGAGATTAAGCTGTATAACTGCCTATTCAAACATCAGAATTTGATGGCAGCTTTCATAGGTCAGAAATATCATGTTTACAAAGATAGTTATGTGGCTGGCAGAGCTGTGAAAGATGTTTCAAAAAATGTCCAGGTTCCAAAGTTATAATTTTCACTGCTAATGCAATGAAAAAAATGTGCATTTTCAAAACTGAGTTTGTGAATGGAAGTTGAGATAGATAAAAATTAGACTAAAAGAACTGTATGCTAGACTACGTGAATCAACAGCTGCATTATTTCAATATCCTGGCCCCTATTGTTCAGCCATCAACAAAATCATCTGAATGAAAGAAGAGGTTTTATTTTAAAAAACTCAGATGTAGCATAAAGGACAAAATAGGTATAATTATTCAACATATCAAAGAGGTATGTTCTAGGATTTGCTAGTAGGATTTTTTAAACTGTAAAAATTAATATAAAAGTTTAAACCTATTCAGGTGCGTGTGGCTCATACCTATAACTTTTGCTACTTAGCAAGCTGAGATCTAAGGATCACGGTTCAAAGCCAGCGTTGGCAGGAATGCCTGTGAAACTCTTATCTCCAATTAACCACACAAAACCCGAAGTGGCCCTGTGGCTCAAATAATAGATTTCTCCCTTTGAGCTGAAGAGATGAGGGACAGTGCCCAGGCCCAGAGTTCAATCCCCACGACAGGAAAAAAAAAAGTAGCTGCCAGGTCATGGTGTCTCTCATCTATAATTTTGACTACTATGGATGATGAGAACCAAGGATGAGGGTACAAACCAGCTCCAGCAGACAAATCCTCAAGTCCTCATAATTCGTATCTTCAATAACTAGCAAATAGCTGGATGTGGAAATTTGGATGCTTGGTAAGGCACCAGCCTTGAGTGGAAAAAGCCAAAAAATAGTACAAATCTTTTATTTCAAACCGTAGTACTAGCACCAAAAAGGACATAAAGAAGAACCTAGAAGATAGTGGAAATCACTGGAAGTCTATGAAGCCATTGACCATAAAGTATTTCAATTAAAGATAAGCCCTTAGAGTATTCTAAAGGGAAAGAACTTAGAATACTGCAGAAACTATATGCTTAGTAAAATAAAAATTGAAATAAAAATAAAAATTAAGAAAAACCGTACCTACTCTTTTTTATGAAACAAATAAATCAGGGGAGCTAAATACATTTTCTTCAGTAATAGACTGGTACATACTGGAATAAAACATTATGCTAAGAATACTGCTAGTTTAAGACTGCTTTGTTGTCACTTAAACTATTTTAAGTAGTTTTATGAAAAAATAAACATGTAGTTTGTTGCATTACTATCTTCTGTAATACCACTGGAATTAGTTAACTTGTTTTATATATATTTATGTGGAATTCCTAAATTGCCAATGCCCATGATTGAGATTTATTTTATTTTTTATAATTAATAAGTTTTTTATTGTGAAGATATTATACAGAGGATTTACAATTACATGAGCAAGGTAATGAGTATATTTCTTATCAAGCATTTTTGCCTCCTCCTGCTAATTCAGCTAAGAGGAAGTCATTCCTAAGTATGGAATACCCCTAATCCAGTGGGACTAATGTCTTAATATAAATAATATTTGGGCAAAAGTATATACTTAAGGAGAAAGGCGGATGTCACGGTGTTGTCTTTACAAAGCAAAGAATGCAATAGATTATCAGAATACCACCAGAAATGAGTTGAGCAGGATCAACTGGATCCTCTTGAATCGTGTCCAGAAGAAACTTACCCTGCTGATAGGTTTCATTTTGAATGTTCAGGGTTTATCTGAGGATATGAATTTGTGTTGTAGTTCATTCAGTCTGTGGGAGTTTGTCTGAGTAAGTGAAGATGACTAATAATTATCCACACAATTCTATTGTACTCCCAACAGAAAAAGGTATATATGTATGTGTCTGTGCATATATATATATATATATATATATATATATATATATATATATATATATATATATATACAATTACTAGTAGATCATATGATGTCAAAATGTGTAGCATATACTTAGGTAGAGGAATTTTTAATAACTATAATACAGTATTTATTTAATTATGACTGAAAGATGAGCATTGACATCATCACGAGGAGAGAAATAGAAAAATCCAGATAATGGAAACAAAATAGAATTTCAGAAGTATATGAGTTTGAGAATTGAATGAAGTTATAATTCCAGGGCAGACTTTGTGAAGAGAAACAGATATCCTCAGAATAAGCAGCTGTCTATGATAAATGATAAATTCCATCGCTGTTCCAAAAGTGAACAACTGTAAGGAGTTGAAGAATCATCCATCAAATGAAGTAATATGATGTCTTGTCAAGTTTGTAGCATTTGATAAAATTTAAACAGTCAGGTATATGATTTAAAATTATAAGAAACACAAAGGCAATGTTCCTTTCAGGCTAGAACTGACTTAACATACATGGCCAGAAAGTGGATGCAGAAACATTGTGTTAAACAAATTTTGCTAATATCTATGGTTTCACATTTTTTGGTTATTAAGTGTGAAAAAAATTTAAGAAGTCTCTAGGACTCTAAGTTATAATGCACAAAATCTTGGAAGATACATAAAAATTGTGCCTTTGATATAGACAGAAAGACCATTTTCCATAAGCAGGAATTCTTGGTCTATCTCTGGAGGAGTCTTATCTAATGCATCTACAGAAATGAACAAGAGATGTGCCCCCAAATCTCCTAAACCCAGTGCTTCAATAAATGGAAAGAAAAATGAAATAAGCAGATAGACTTCATTGCCAATGTCATAAGATATATAAAGCAGAACAAAATGGTATTAAAGGGACCTAGGGCATACAGTAATTGAGAAGCACTTGACTTAAAGAAAGCAATTATCTGAGGCAAAGTCAGTTATGTGAAGATCTCAGGGTAAATAGCTCAGTCTGAGTGTAGAAAAACTAGAACAAATGTATAAATTAAAGAATATTTTAGAGAAGAATAAGAAGGATTGGGAAGCCATATAAATGGAGAAAAAATGGAGAAAAAACATATGTAAATGAAATACCAAGAAATAAAACAGAAAAGCTGAGTTCGTGAATATTTTAGTACGTATTTTCGAAGTGAATATTTTAGTAAACTAGTTCTAGCTACATGAAAGTATTCATGAAAATATGGCTGTGAGTTGTTATAGGTTCTTTCAAAATCCTACTTTCTCAGGATCTACTGGATCTACTAATGTAAAGTACTATGCCTTTTCTGTGCCCTTAAGTAATGTCTGATGCTACAAATGATACAGGGAAGATATGTATAAGATCTTTAAAAGAATACATACTAGCAAGATGTATTTTTTTCATTTTTATTGTGAAAATACTGTACAGAGGGGTTACAATTACATGGGCAAGGTAATGAGTAGATTTCTTATCAAGCATTGTTGCATCCTCCTTTGTTTCCCCTTTCTATCCCTTCCCATCGCCCCTCCTTCCCTCTCCCCTCTACCTCTCTCCCCCCAACTTGCTCCCAGCCAAAGTTGTAAAGTTCGTTTTTTGACATAACATCTTGTACATCTCATTGTTGCAATGGGTTTACCTGTATCTCTATTTAAACTATTTGTTTTTTCTTTACCCCTCCACAAATTATACCAACATCAAATACAGTGAAAACAGGGGTTATACCGTGGGGGAGGGACATACAAAGCAACAAAGAAATCGTATTATAAAAACGTTAGAGACAATCGCAAGAAAGAAAAACACATTTGAATCATTATTTTGGGGTTATTTCGCCTAACATCAACTTCTCTGACCGTTTCTACTTGTCTGAGACATATACTAGTAATTGCAAATAAGGGAAACCATGGGAACTATCTTTCTTTGAGCCAAGCTTACTTCACTTCATATAATTTTTTTCAAGTCTTTCCATTTCCTAGCAATGTTTTTCTTTCTGATGGAGGCATAGAGTTCCATTTGCTTTAGATATATTCATAGGACTTCTTATCGAGCCTCTACGAAGACAAAGAGAAGTATTCATATTTGAGTTTGGAGGGAAGACAAAGCAAAATACAGTCAGCATATACGCCACGAAAACATAATATTGATTTAATTGAAACATTGTTCTTTTTTTTAAGTGTTTACAACTTCCTTTTCAAACATAGAATTGACACTATATTTTCCAAATATTGGCTTTTCTGTATGTCAATCATGAGAAAAACGTGGCTGAAATTAGAAAAGCAACTCCATTCCTAATAGTCCCACAAAAAATAAAATACCTAGGAATTAACTTAACCAAAGAAGTGAAGGACCTTTATGATGAAAACTTTAAAAATCTGAAAAAGGAAATCAAAACAGAACATAGATAGTGGCAAAACCTCCCATGCTCCTGGATTGAAAGGATCAACATCGTGAAAATGGCAAAATTTCCCAAGGCTATTTACAAATTCAATGTGATACCTATCAATATTCCAACCTCATTCTTGAAGGAAATAGAAGAAGCAATCCAAAAATTGATATGGAACAAAAAAGGACCCCAAATAACAAAAGTAATCCTTAAAAGAAAGAACGGTGCTGGAGGAATATCAATACCAAATTTCAAACTCTACTACAAAGCCATAGTAATCAAAACAGCTTGGTACTGGCACAAGAACAGACCTCAGGAACAATGGAATAGAATTGAAAACCCAGAAGTGAACCCAAAGACCTATAGCCATCTAATCTTTGATAAGTGAGCTAAAAAAATTAGAATGATAAAGACAGCCTCTTCAGTAAACGGTGCTAACTTGCTTAACTACTTGTAGAAAACTAAAGCTAGATCCTTATATATCACCCTGCACCAGAATCAATTGCAAATGTATCAAAGACCTCCGAATCAAAGCAGACACTCTGAAAACATTACAGGATGGAATAGGAGAAACACTAGTTCTCCTTGGCACAGGCCGAAATTTGCTTAATAAGGACCCAGAAACACAACAAATCAAAGAAAGGTTGGACAAATGGGATTGCATGGAGCTGCAGAACTTCTTCATGGCAAAGGACATAGCTAGCAAGATCAATAGAAAACCCATGGATTATGAGAAGATCTTCACTAGCCATACAACGGACAAGGGTCTTTTATCTCAAATATACTTGGAACTAAGAAAATTAAATCCCCCAACAACAAATCCTCAAATAAACAACTGCCCAATAAATAAGTGGGCTACAGACTTAAAGAGAAACTTCTCTGAAGAGGAAAGAAGGATGGCCAATAGACATATGAAGAAATGCTCACTCTCTAGCCATAAAAGAAATGCAAATCAAAACAACATTGAGATATCACCTCATCCCAGTTAGAATGGCTATAATCAAAAACTCTAATAACAACAGATGCTGGAGGGAATGTGGACAGAAGGGAACATTAATGCATTGTTGGTGGGAGTGTAAACTTGTTCAACCACTTTGGAAAGCACTATGGAGGTTCCTCAAAATGCTCCACATAGAGGTCCCCTATGACCCAGCAATCCAACTTTTGGGCATTTAACCAAATGATCACAAACAAGACCATACTGAAGCTACCAGCACAACTATGTTTACTGCAGTATTATTTACCAGAGTTAAGATATGGAGCCAACCCAGATGCTTCTCAGTAGATGAATGGATCAAAAAAAATGTGGTATATATACACAATGGAATTTTATGCGTCCATCACAATGAATGACATTGCCCCATTTGTTTAAAAATGCAAAGACTTGGAAACAATTATATGAAGTGAAGTAAAGCCAAGCCCAAAGAAACATAGGTCCCATGGTTTCCCTTATTTACAATAACTAGTACATGTCTGAGACAAGGAGAAAACGTCAGATAAGATGATGTTAGGCAAAATGTACCCCAAGGTAAGTATTCAAATGTTTTTTCTTTCATTTGAGTGTTTCTAACATATTTATAAGATTATTTCTTTGTTGCTTTGTATGTCCCTCCCCCACGATATAACCCCTGCTTTCACTGTGTTTTATGTTGGTTTAATTTATGGAGGGGAAGGAAAAAAAACAAATTGTTTAAATAGGGATACAGTTGGACTCATTGCAGCAACGAGATGTACAAGTCATTATATTGAAAAACAAACTTTACAACGTTGGGGGGGTTGGGAAGTGGGGGGTGGGAGGTGGGGGAGGGGGGTGGAGATGAGAACGGAAGTGATTGGACGGGGAAACAAAGGAGGAGGCAACAATGCTTGATAAGAAATGAACTCATTATCTTGCCCATGTAATTGTAACTCCTCTGTATGGTAGTTTCACAATAAAAAAAATGAAACATAGGTCTTATCCTTTCTTTATTTGCAATAGTTAGTATATGTCTAGGATATTCTTAGCAGATGAGCAGAATAGCTCAATAGCTACATAAATGTGGCCATATAAGATGATGATAAGCAAAATGAACTACAAGATGTGGACACAAGTGGTTTATCTTTATTGTTGTTTTGTTTTAATGTACTATATGATTTCTTGTTTCTTTTGTTCCTCCCCCTATGGTTTATCCCCTGTTGTCACTATGTTTGATTTTGGTACCCTGGTATTATATATATGTTTATTTGAATTTAGGAAGGGAAGAGGAAAACAGAATGATGAGAGAAAGGATAAGGGGAACCAATGCAACATACACAAGACAATTTGTTGGAAATGATCCCTACAACTTGTGTGTGGGGTGGAAGGGAGAGACATTAGGAGAAAAATGAGGGTAGGAGTAACAAGTTTAACAAGAAATGTATTGATTACCTCATTTATGTAATTGTAACCCCTCTGTACATCACCTTGGTAATTTAAAAAAATGTTTCTGTCCTTTAACCATTGCTTATTTCTGATCACCAGCCCTGTCCTAAAGCTGCCCATAGGAAACACCAAGTACTATTTAAATGAGGGTAACAAATATAGAAAATTCTTGAGTTTTGTAGTTCTGTGACAGAAACGGAAGTCAAAAGAAACTACCTTTTTATTTGAAGAAGCAGAATTTTGCTTGGCTTTCAAAAAGTTAGCCACCATATGAAATATTGAGACATAAATGCCAAGTACTTAGTGCTATCCAAAAATACAACGTGATTCAATTTGCCGAGCACTCTTCTCATTCTCTTGTGTGAATTTAATGCTATGAACTGAGTGACAATATTCCTTTGAATTGGAAAGGAAAACAGATTTGTTAACCATTAAGTGAAGGAGTTTGTAGATAGTGACTCAGAGAACCTTCAAAGTAAGTTTATATGGGTGAGAAATTGAGAGTCAGAGACTGAACATTACCATTCAGTAAATGTGAGTTATATTTACTTCCTACCTTAGAGTCTATGTTATTTCTGTTAAATCCTTAAACTGAGACAAATTTTAAGTAAATTGTAGGGATAAAAAATCATTTTATTTTTAACACACTCTCCAGTGATTCCATCTACACCTATGGGTTATTGAAACCATAAACATGAATCCCTTTCCATGCTTCGTTTGTAGACCTTTAGATACATTTCACTGTATTTGCTATCATTATTAAATAGTAATGTCAATTTGTGCAGATTAGTTGTTTGTATGTTATTGAAAATCTCAGATTGGAAAACTTGAATAAAAAAGAACCTTTTATTCCTACTGTTATGACTGTCATTACATTTCTCCTTCCCCTATTCTCTCTCATATTTTTCCAATCATGGGGCTTGAACTCTGGGTTTGAGTGCTGTCCTTCAGCTCCTCAACTCAAGGTTAGTGCTCTACCACTTGAGCCACAGCGCCACATCCAGTTTTTTGGTGGTTTATTAGAGATAAGAGTTTCACAGAATGGCAATCCTCAGATCTCAACCTCCTGAGTAGCTATGATTACAGGCATGAGCCACCAGTGTCAGGCTACATGTCCCTTATTCTTTTGTTTTAATATATTTTTATTGTAAAGATACTGTACAAAGGGGTTACAGTTACATGAGTAAGGTAATGAGTCCATTTCCTATCAATCATTGTTGCCCCCTCCTTTGTTTATATCCTACCATCCCTTCCTTCCCCAACTCTCCAACTTCTCCCTCCCCCATTCCAAAGCTGTAAAGTTCATTTACAACATATTCTTTATACCAGATTTGAAGGTTTAATGTAGCTTTGCCTTTAGACATTAGAAGCAAGGTAAAAGCAGTTAACAATACATGTTTAACTACAAGATTTGGCCTTTTATTTTATTTATCTATTTATTTTTTGTCGGTCATGGGGCTTGAACTCTGGGCTTAGGCACCATCCCTGTGCTCTTCAGCTCAAGGTGAATGCTCTACCGCTTGAGCCACAGGACCACTTCTGATTTTCTAGTGGTTTATTGGAGATAAGAGTCTCACGAACTTTCCTGCCTGGGCTGGCTTTAAACCGCAATCCTCAGATCTCAGCCTCCTGAGTAGCTAGGCTTAGAGGTGAGCCACCGGCGCCCAGTTTTGCCTTTTATTTTTTATTTAACATATTTTATTAATATGAGATATTTAGTTGTGAGTTTACACATTCACAGAGTTTATTATGAACAAATTCATCCAATCTACCAGAACCATATTCCTGCTGTGATCTTTCCCCATTTCAAATAGTATTTGGTTTCATGATATTAGAGAGATGAATGTCGATAGAGAGATATATGATACATAGAGATAGATAGATAGATAGATAGATAGATAGATAGATAGATAGATAGATAGATAGATAGATAGATAGATACACAGATAGATAATGTAAGGTCCTTCAATCCTCTTTCCCCCCTGGTACACCTATTTAAACCAATCCTCTTCTTGCTGATTATTTCCTAGATAGTTCCCCTTTCACATTCATATCCTGTCACTACTACTAAGGTTATTAACATCATCATCTTTTATGTCTGCAATCCACAAATAAGCAAGAACATGTAAATAACTGGTTTTATGGGCTTAGCTCATTTCATTCAGCAAGATGTCCTCCATCTCCTGCAAATGGCATAATTTCATTTTTTTTCCTTTATGGCTGAGTACTATTACAAATTTTCCCTTTAAGACTCAGTAATATTACATGATACATATATAGAGAGAGATACATCTAGTATATCTATGTAGTATTTATACGATCTATCTAGCTTGCTAGCTTGCTAGCTAGCTAGCTATCCATCCATAGTATGTTTCCCTTATTAGTCAGTTGCTGGAAACAGAGATGCAATATACATTGATTTACTTTCCTTAAACGCATGCTCAAAAAGAAGGAATCATATACTATTTTAGTATTATCAGGCACTCAATTCTGGTTTCTATAATGGTTGTAGGAGTTTACAGTTTCATCAATGTTTGTTGTTTGGATTCTTGATGATTGCCATTCTGATTGGCAGCATATTCTAATTGAAACAGAATATTAGATTATCTTTCCTTTGAATTCCCTTTAGATCTAAAGGCATTGAATATTTTTTCATATACTTATTACCAATTTATTTTGTTATTCTAAAAACAATAAACAAATTTGTTCAATTTATATGCTAATTTTAATAAGATTATTTGTTCCTTTGTAGTTTAATTTTTGACCTGCTTGTATATTCTTTACAGTATTCTTATCCATTTAAATTTGAAAAAGATTTGCTCTCATTCTGTAAGTTATTTATTAATTCTGGCAATTGTTTCTTTTGATGGGTAGAAACTTTCAAAACATTGATGGAATCCCATAAATTCAATCTCATTTTTACTTGGTGGACTATTGTAGTCCTACTAAGAATACAATTGGCTAAGCCTAAATGTTTCAGTGTTTTTACCAAACATATTTTCCTCATATTGTTTTAAGGTTAAAGGCTTTCTATTCTTTTTTTTTTTTGTTTGGAGTTGTTTTTCTATTAGATAAGGTATATCAGTCTAATTTCAGTCTCCTGAATGTTGACAACTAGTTTTACCATTTTTGCATATTCATTAAAATACTGATGCCCCTCTTCTGTATTTTTTATTATAATCCTCGAATACATATTTTGATGTCTCCTGATAATAAAATTTCCCTCAGAATTTCTTCTAGCATAACTCACATCTCTCTAAAATTGCCATGTGTCAGTTTTTCTGTAGTGACTCTCTCATAGTCTTTACCAACAATATTTATGATAAGAACACTTAACAATGATCGATGATAGGCAATCTTTAAGCTGCTTGTGCTGCTTAAGTCACATAATCGATCTACAACCTTGAAGAAATGGCTGCAGTACGGAAATAAGACACAACTAGGCAGAATCTTTCTATAAAGCTTTCTCATTTTGATTTGGACCCTCTACAGGCCATTTAATTCCAATGGTAATACTCTGTCTGTTATGGTAGAACATATTTCATATTATTTTCTTAAAATATTTTTATTGTGAAAATACCATACAGAGGGGTTATAATTACATGAGCAAGGTAATGAGTACATTTGTTATCAAACATTGTTGCCTCCTCATTTGTTTCCCCTTTCCATCCCTTCCCACCTCCAAATTCAACCTCCATCCCCGTGCCAAAGTTGTAAATTTCATTTTTGACATAAAGTCTTGTACATCTCATTGTTGCAATGAGTCCACCTGTATCCCTATTTAAACAATTTGTTTTTTCCCTTCCCCTCCACAAATTATACCAACATCAAATACAGTGAAATCAGGGGTTATACCGTTGGGGAGGGGCAAACAAAGCCAAAAAGAAATCATCTTATAAATATGTCAGAAACAATTGCAGGAAAGAAAAATCATTCGCATACTTATCTTGGGTTCATTTCACCTAACATCAACTTATCTGACCGTTTCTCCTTATCTCAGACATATGCTAGCTATTGTAAATAAGGGAAACCATGGGACCTATGTTTCTTTGGGCCTGGCTTACTTCACTTCATATAATTGTTTCCAAGTCTTTCCATTTCCCAACAAATCGGGGAATGCCATTCTTTCTGATGGAGGCATAGAATTCCATTGTGTATATATACCACATTTTCTTGATCCATTCATCTACTGAGGGGCATCTGTGTTGGTTCCATATCTTAGCTATGGTAAATAATGTTGCAATAAACATAGTTGTGCTGGTAGCTTTAGTATGATCTTGTTTGTGATCGTTTGGGTAAATGCCCAAAAGTGGGAGTGCTGGGTCATAGGGGAGCTCTATGTGGAGTCTGTTTTTTTTTGGGGGGTCCGGTCATGGGGCCTGAACTCTGGACCTGGCACTGTCCCTCAGCTCTTCAGCTCAAGGCTAGCATTCTACAACTTGAGCCCCAGCGCCACTTCTGGCTTTTTTCTTTTTGCTTATGGGGTGCTGAGGAATCGAACCCAGGGCCTCATGCATGCAAGGAAAGTGCTCTACCAGTGAGCCACCTATCTGGAGTTTTTTGAGGAACCTCCATACTGCTTTCCAAAGTTCTATTTTTTAGGGGGGGGTCCGGTAGTAGGGCCTGAACTCTGGACCTGGGCGCTGTCCCTCAGCTCTTCAGCTCAAGGCTAGCGCTCTACCACTTGAGCCACAGCGCCACTTTCGGCTTTTTTCTTTTTGCTTATGTGGTGCTGAGGAATCGAACCCAGGGCCTCAGGCATGCAAGGCAAGCTCTCTACCACTGAGCCAACTCCCCAGCCCCTTTCCAAAGTTCTTGAACAAGTTTACACTCCCACCACCAACGGAGGAAGGTTTCTTTCTGTCCACATTCCCTCCAGCATCTGTTATTATTAGAGTTCTTGATTATAGCCATTCTAAATGGGGTGAGGTGCTATCTCAGTGTTGTTTTGATTTGCATTTCTTTTATGGCTAGGGAGCTTGAGCATTTCTCCATGTTTCTATTGGCCATTATTCTTTCCTCTTCAGAGAAGTTTCTCTTTAAGTCTGTAGCCAACTTATTTATTGGGCAGTTGTTTCTTTGAGGATTTGTTTTTGGGGGATTTAATTTTTTGAGTTCCATATATATTTTAGATATGAGACCCTTGTCTGTTTTATGGCTAGTGAAGATCTTCTCATCATACATGGGCTTTCTATTGATCTTGCTAGCTATGTCCTTTGGGAGTGCTGGGTCATAGTGTAGCTCCTGGATTGGCATGATTAACATCGTGAAAATGGCAATACTTCCCAAGGCTATCTACAAATTCAACGCGATACCTATCAAAATTGATTGAATGTTTTTAAAGAGAATTATTTGAGATGCCTACAGTATTAAAACTGCCACTCAATATTGATAAAATTTCACTTGAAAGAAAATTTCTTCTTCTTCTTCTTCTTCTTCTTCTTCTTCTTCTTCTTCTTCTTCTTCTTCTTCTTCTTCTTCTTCTTCTTCTTCTTCTTCTTCTTCTTCTTCTTCTTCTTCTTCTTCTTCTTCTTCTTCTTCTTCTTCTTCTTCTTCTTCTTCTTCTTCTTCTTCTTCTTCTTCTTCTTCTTCTTCTTCTTCTTCTTCTTCTTCTTCTTCTTCTTCTTCTTCTTCTTCTTCTTCTTCTTCTTCTTCTTCTTCTTCTTCTTCTTCTTCTTCTTCTTCTTCTTCTTCTTCTTCTTCTTCTTCTTCTTCTTCTTCTTTTCTTCTTCTTCTTCTTCTTCTTCTTCTTCTTCTTCTTCTTCTTCTTCTTCTTCTTCTTCTTCTTCTTCTTCTTCTTCTTCTTCTTCTTCTTCTTCTTCTTCTTCTTCTTCTTCTTCTTCTTCTTCTTCTTCTTCTTCTTGCTTATGTGGTGCTGAGGAATCGAACCCAGAGGCTCTGGCATGCAAGGCAAGCGCTCTACCACTGAGCCACCTTCCCAGCCCCTTTCCTATCATCTTAATGCATTCAGTATTTCATTTTGTATTGAAACATTGCTTCCATCAACACTAAAATAAAATATATAAAAATACTAAAGTTTTAGTTACATAATCATATACTATTAAGTAGCATTAATGAGCCATGTCGGCAATCCTGATTTTAAAACCTGAAAGAAATTAGAAATTAAGAAGAAATGTGATAATTAAGAATTATCTGAGGAATAATGAGACTATTGGAACAATTTAATCAAGAGATAGTGTTTTCCATTAAAAGTATTTCTCACGCACGGAGGATGGGAAGGGATGGGAAGGGGAAACAAAGGAGGAGGCTACAATGTTTGATAAAAAATGTACTCATTATCTTGCCCATGTAATTGTAACTCCTCTGTACAGTATTTTCACAATAAAAAAATAAAAAAAATTCTCACCCAGTTTGTATTTATATTATAATAATGGAATCTTTGACTTGAGAGTATCAATGTTGCATTTTCCCCAATCTTCATTTTATTTATGTGTTAAGACTCAAGACTGTGAATGTCTTTCCTGTGTGATTTGGTAAAATAATTAACTGGAAATATATAATACAATATTTGAGATGAACTCCAATTTTTAATCCCAGTATAATCATTCTACACTTCCATTTATCAACTACAGATGGAAGGTTGCTAGGGATATTTGTCTGAGAGGGACAAGTATTTCACTAGGATTTTTTAAGGAAAAACTTTCATAAGCCCTTTCAAGGAACTAGAAGATCATTTTCAGTGTGAGTAATGTCAGTATTACCATTTTGACTTTCATATTACTCTGAACTTGATTGAAATGTTTTTATTATTTTTTTTTAATTTAATTTTATTTTATTTGAGAACATACTGTACAGAGGGGCTACAACTACATGGGCAGGATAATGCATACATTTCTTACCAAGCATTGCAGCCTCCTCCTTTGTTTACCCTTCACCTCCCTTCCCAGCCTCCCCCCTCCCCCCACCCAATTATACCCCCCTCCCCCCCAACACCGACATTGTAAATTTGGTTTTGACCTGACATTTTGCACTTCTCATTGTTGCAACAGGTCCACCTGAATCCTTAAACGACTTGTTTGTCCCCATCTCCTCCACATGTTATACTGACATCAAATATAGTGAAAGCGAGGATTACCCTGTGGGGGAGGGACATACAAAGCAACAAAGAAATAATCTTATAAATGCGTTAGAAACACATGTATGAAAGAAACGAAAACATTAAAATACATATTTAAGGGTTCATTTTCCTAACATCACATTATCTGACCTTTTCCGCTTGACTCATACCTATACTAGATATTGCAAATAAGGGAAACCATGGGACCTATGCTTCTTTGGGCCTGGCTTACTTCACTTAATATAATTTTTTCCAAACCTTTCCATTTCCTAACAAATGGGGAAATGTCATTCTTTCTGATGGAGGCATAGAATTCCATTGTGTATATATACCACATTTTCTTGATCCATTCATCTACTGAGGGGCATCTGGGTTGGTTCCATATCTTAGCTATGGTAAATAATGCTGCAATAAACATAGTTGTGCTGGTAGGTTTAGTGTGGACTTGTTTGTAAACATTTGGGTAAATGCCCAAAAGTGGGATTGCTGGATCATAGGGCAGATCTATGTGAAGTCTTTTGAGGAACCTCCATACTGCTTTCCAAAGTGGTTGAACAAGTTTACATTCCCACCAACAATGAAGTAAGGTTACTTTCTGTCCACATCCCCTCCAGCATCTGTTGTTGTTAGAGTTCTTGATTTTTGCTGTTCTAACTGGAGTGAGGTGAAATCTCAATGTTGTTTTGATTTGCATTTCATTTATGGCTAGGGATGGTGAACATTTCTTCATGTGTCTATTGGCCATCCTTCTTTCTTCTTCAGAGAAGCTTCTCTTTAAGTCTTTCGCCCACTTATTTATTGGGCAATTGTTTCTTTGAGGACTTGTTGTTGGGTGGTTTAATTTTTTGAGGTCCAAGTATATTTTAGATATGAGACCCTTGTCCATTGTATGGCTAGTAAAGATCTTCTCCCAATCGGTGGGCTTTCTATTGATCTTGCTAGCTATGTCATTTGCCCTGCAGAAGCTCTGCAACTTTATGCAATCCCATTTGTCCAACCTTTCTTTGATTTGTTGTGCTTCCGGGTCTCTATTCAGAAAATTTCGGCCTGAGCCAAGGAGACCTAGGGTATCTCCTATTCCATCCTGTAATGTTTTCATAGTGTCTGCTTTGAGTTCAAGGTCTTTGATCCATTTGGAGTTGATTCTGGTGCAGGGTGATATATAAGGATCTAGCTTTAGTTTTCTACATGTAGTTAACCAATTTTGCCATCACCATTTAATGAAGAGGCTGTCTTTCTTCCATTCTATTTTTTTAGCTTCCTTATCGAAGATTAGATGGCTATAGGTCTGTAGGTTCATTTCTGGGTTTTCAGTTCTATTCCATTGGCCCTGATGTCTGTTTTTATGCCTATGCCAAGCTGTTTTGATTACTATGGCTTTATAATAGAGTTTGAAATTTGGTATTGATATTCCTCCAGCAGTATTCTTTCCGTTGAGGAGCGTTTTTGCTATTCGGGGTCTTTTATTGTTCCATATGAATTTTTGGATTGCCTCTTCTATTTCCTTGAAGAAGACAAGGATGCCCACTCTCTCCACTTCTCTTCAATCTAGTATTAGAATGCCTAGCTACAGCAATAAGACAAGATGCAGACATAAAGGGGATCCAAATAGGAAAAAAGAAATAAAACTCTCCCTCTTTGCAGATGACATGATCTTGTATTTAAAATTCCCATAGACTCCACTCCAAAATTTCTCAAGCTGATTCAAAACTTTGGCAAAGTAGCAGGTTATAAATTAACCCCCAAAAATCAATGGCTTTTCTGTATGCCAACAATGAGAAAAGTGTGGCTGAAATTAGGAAAGCTACTCCATTTGTAATAGCCCCAAATAAAATAAAATACCTAGGAATTAACTTAACCAAAGAAGTGAAGGACCTCTATGATGAAAACTTTAAAATCGTGAAAAAGGAAATCAACACAGAACTTAAAAATGGCAAAACCTCCCATGCTCCTGGATTGGCATGATTAACATCGTGAAAATGGCAATACTTCCCAAGGCTATCTACAAATTCAACGCGATACCTATCAAAATTGATTGAATGTTTTTAAAGAGAATTATTTGAGATGCCTACAGTATTAAAACTGCCACTCAATATTGATAAAATTTCACTTGAAAATAAATTATATATTACTTTTAATCAAATTTCTATAGTGTCATTATGACTTTTACAAAGACCAGTGACTATGAATTAAGTGAAATTAAAATATTTTTAAGTTAATCTGTTCATATGATTTTTGCATATGTTCACTAAATCAGAAATTCTTTGTTGTCTGTGTTTACATTGTACATTCTGGAGTGAATGCTGTTCTCATAAAATTTTTGCTTACATATGCTCTTTTTCAGGAGCGTAAGAAAGGGTTTGGAAGGTTCAATATGGTAATAAAAGTGAAATTTATTGCAGGTTAGCTAAGAGAAATCGGCATAAGCTTTGAATTCATCTAATATATGTTTTATACAGTTAAATATGAAGCAAAGAAAGAAATGGAATTCCTTTCAAACCATAGTATATTATCATTCAACAATTTAAACACTGTAACTGCTTAAACTTGCCAAAGGCTCAACTCTATCTCCCCGAAAATTGTAAAGTCTATCCAGATTGTAGTAAAAAAGGCTATTTATTTTGAAGTGTAATCTTTAGTGTTGTTAGCCCTACAGCATGATCAAAATAGGATTTCAGACTCTGCATTGAATTTTATTTCATGTATCTCTCAACATTCAAGTTCCCTAAGATTAGTATAAAACATTTCAAAGAAAAGAGTAGTATTATTTATACGGTGATCTGTGACGAATAATAAATATCTTAAATACTGTGCTGATCATCAGTGTTATACTATTTAACTACCCCCAATGATTTTATTTGTTCCAACAAAAATCTGTAAGCTTCAATTAAGAGCACCTGTTTCATCTGTGTTGACAATTATATTATAATGGGTTAACTAAAGAACCATCCTTCCTTTTCTTCTTTCGTGTTCAAAGATTTACTTCGAACCATTTCCTGTTCAGTGTCTTCTTTTGATTTTCTGTTCTGTTTTCATTTTTAACCAAACTTACAAAGGGAAAAAAAAAGACCTCAGTTGTATTTTCTATTATTATTTCTCCTCTAAATATAAACACCCTTTTCCTACTTGAAATTTCTAAGCCCATTGTCACTCATTTCCTTGGCATAATTTTGACCTCTTATTTTTTCCCTTGATGGATACTGTCATTTTCTTCCTTCAGTGATATGACCTCCTTGTTTCCCCACGAAACATAATTTCTGATTTTCTGCTATAATAGAATCTAAAGCACACTGATCTCATTTATTTTATACTTTGAGAGGACTTTTTGCTTAGCTTATCTAAGTCAGTTTCACTCATTTTGAATTTCTGTAAAGAATTCACTTCTATGTTTTGTAACAATAGTTTATTTTTTAAATTTATTATAAAGGTGATGGACAAGGGGGTTATAGTTGCATGAGTAAGGTAATGAGTACATTTCTTTTTAAACACTGTTACACCTCCCTCATTTTCTTCCCCTTACCACTCCTCACTCCCCTCCCTGCCCAAGCAGTAAAGTTCATCTCCAAAATAGTGTCTAGTGAGTATCATTGTTGCATTAGTTCATGTTATGTCCTGTTGTTTCTGTGATTCCTATTTTCTTCCATGGATCAGATAAGCTCACATACAATACAAAGGGTACAAAAAACTAAACAGAAAGAAAAAAAGAGAAATAACTGCATACAGGACATAGTAAGTACCTCTTGTTTCCAATTCTTGGAGTCCATTTTGGTATGCTATGCATTTAGCAGTTGTGATACTCTGCTAAGTATATCATAGACATATTCTAGTTATTAAAAAATAGGGAAATTATGTAGCCTGTATTTCTTTGGACCTAGCTTGCTTTGCTTATGGTAATTTTTCTAGGCTTTTCCATTTCCTTACAAATGGGGCAATAGCATTGTCTCTGATGGAAGCATAGAACTCCATTGTATGTATATATACATCTTGCTGATTCATTCCTCTCCTGAGGGTATCTGGGTTGGTTCCATACCTTAGCTATGATTAAAAAAAAAAAACGCTGCAATGAACATGTAATGCTGGTGGGGATGTGGCCAATCTAATGCTACTACACTGTTTTTGGGAGTGTAAAGTTGTTCAACTACTCTGGAAAGCAGTATAGAGGTTCCTCAAAAAGCTAAACATATACAAGATGAGGGAGTAACAATGCTCAAGAGGAAATGTACTTATTACCTTACACATGTACCTACAATCCCTCTGTACAGTATCTTTACAATTCCCCTATGACCCAGCAATCCCACTCCTGGGCATTTACCCAAAGGACCATAAACAAGACTATACTGAATTTACCATCATTTCTATTTATTAGCCAAATATTTCTTTAGACAGCTGGGAAAGAAAAGCTTCTAATATTATATTTAATCATTTTCCTAAAAAATTTGTAGAACATGTATAAAGTCTAATGGGATCATTATATGCATTTTCTTCACTAATTTCTGTTTATTTTTCTCCTTTGCAAATTATATTTTATACACTACTTAGATTTCCTTCTCAATCTCCAGAAATATACTTTTATACATCATAATTCCTACCCAAATAATTTTCCAAATAACTTCTATTTTCAAAATAATTTTTCATTAAAACCATTTCAATTGAATTAAATATGTCTATTTTGGAATAAGACATAGTATTTAATTTTTAATATTTATTAAATGTTTAGAAATTTTATATTTTACTAGATGTGTGCTTTGTTTTGGTCAAATATGACATTTTTTAAAATATTAGTTGATAACTATTTTCATGAAATATGGGAACTTGGAACATACTGTCACTTTGACTTTACCTGTAAGATTCTCCTAAGTTGTCTTAAGTTTTAGCACCTCTCACATGAACATTTTTATTTAAATGAATCAAGAGAAATATATCTGCTTTCCCAATCTTATTCAATTTTCTTCCCTAAGGGTCAACTTCAAATCAATTTTGGAAGAGAATACACTTTATGAGGACATATTATTTGTATGTGGCTGTAATACATAGTTCTACAATAGGAGAAATAATCCCTCCCCTTTTTATTTTCATGAATGAATTGACATCTGGTGTTTTCCAAATGGACTACATGTTGGCTTTCTTATTTTTATTTATTTTTAATATAACTTTTAAAATGGAAGATGAATTACAAAATCATGATTTTTTTCTAATATCATTGTTTTCTTTGTGTCTATTATTTTGAATGAGGTCACTACAAATTCCTAAGTGTGTGATGTGCCTTCATGTTGGTCTCATTTCTTATATTTACTAATATTCTATCCAGGATACATTTAAGAAGATGCAGTTACTTTGTTTTGATTTGATGGTCATGATATATTTTTTCCTTTGAAGCCTCCATTCCTTCGTCACGAATTTTGAATGTAAAAATGTAAAAAAGAGAAAACATGTTTACTAGTATTAAGAATGCTTGAAAAACAATTTACACTAACAGCAAACTTTTTTCTTTCTTTTTTGAATTAAGTTTTTTATTGTGAAACTATTCTACAGAGGGGTTACAGTTACATGAGCAAGGTAATGAGTACATTTCCTAACAAGCATTGTTGCCTCCTCCTTTGTTTTTCCCCTACCATCCCTTCCCTCCCATCTCCAGGGCTACACCCCTAAGCTCACCTCTCTACCCCCCCACTCCTCTACCCCTCCACTCCTCCACCCCTGCCTAAATTGTAAAGTTCATTTTTCTGTCTTGTACATATCGTTGTTGCAATGGTTCACTTGTATCCCTATTTAAACAATTTGTTTTTTCCCTTCCCCTCCACAAACTATACCAACATCAAATACAGTGAAAACAGGTGTTATACTGTGGGAGAGGGACATACAAAGCAACAAAGAAATATCTTTTAAATATGTTAGAAACAATAGCAAGGAAGAAAACAAAAAATACTTATGTCCTTATCTTGGGGTTCATTTTGCTTAACATCATCTTATCTGACCTTTTCTGCTTGTCCCAGCATATACTTATGCCTTATTGCAAATAAGGAAAACTATTGGACCTTTGTTTCTTTGGGCCTGGCTTACTTCACTTAATATAATTTTTTCCAAGTCTTTCTATTTCCTAACAAATGGGGTAATGTCATTCTTTCTGATAGAGACATAGACTTCCATTGTGTACATTTTCTTGATCCCCTCAGTAGATGAATGGATCAAGAAAATTGTTATTCTTTCTGACATTGTGTTGCTATATAGCCCGAAATTTAATTCAACCCGTGTGTGTGTGTGTGTGTGTGTGTGTGTTTGTGTGTGTGTGTCTGTGTGCCACTGCCTCCTGTTGTTGCTAGGCTTTCTTGCCCATAACTAGTGCTCTAACACCTCAGGCATCCCTCTAAATCAGCTTTTTACTAGTTAATTGGAAATGAGATTTTACAGGCATTTCATCTTAGGCTGGCATCAACCATGATCCTCTGATCTCGGTCTCTGGAGGAAAGCTAGCACCAAAAATGGAGAATGAAGTATATAAATAAATAAATAAATCAGATAAGAAACACTGATGTGAAGATGGAGATATCATAATTTTTATACAGGGCCATCTGTGGTGGTTCTTGCCTGCTATCCCAGTTACTTATGAAGAGAAGACTGTAAGAAGTTTGAAGCCAGCTGGTGCAATTAGAGAGGACCTGTTACACCGAACATCTGTACAATGTAACATGCACCTGTGATTTCCGTTATGGTAAGAGCTGTAGGCTCAGCAGCCCTAGGCACCCAAAATGGTACTTAATTTGGAAAATAAAGAAAGAGCCAAGTAAGGTCAAGTGTTATATTGCATGCCTTGTAAGCATGAGTCCCTGAGTTCATATGTTAAAATCTACATAACCTACATATATATGTGAATATACATATGTATAAAAGTTCAGATATATGTGTGTATATATATATATATATATATATATACTATATCTATATATAAAGTGAAGATAAGTAATACAAATTCTTTGTGAATTTTAAAGAAAATAGTGGTGAGGCAAAAATGGCATTCATGATTAAGATTCTAGGAACCATGATTTTCTAGAATCTATTCAAACAATTTTACTTTTATTCTCATTCTAAAAGATGTACAAGGGCTGGGAATGTGGCTTAGTGGTAGAGTACTTGCCTAGCATGCATGAAGACCTGGGTTCAATTCCTCAGTACCACATAAACAGAAAAAGCCAGAAGTGGAGCTGTGGCTCAAGTGTTAGAGTGCTAGACTTGAGCATAAGAAGCTCAAGGACATTGCCCAGCCCTGCATAAAGGAAAATAGTCTAATTTTAAACATTTTAATAAATTTAAGGAACAGTCTCAAGAAACAAACAAGTAATATGATCATGCATTTCAGAATGCCAAAAAAAAACCTCTATCTTGAAATTTATCCATGTGAGTAGGGACTGAATTATGACTTATAAAAGAAACATAGGAATATACACCATTTTCTCAATTTTTCCAGGTTTGTGAATATTTCCTTTTCCTTATTTTGTCAGTACTGGGTTTTGAACTCAGTAGCTTACAGTCTTACTTAGCATTTTCCACTCAAGGTTGGTGCTCTACAACTTGAACCACACCACGACTTCTATTATTTTACTAGTTAATTGGAGTCTCTCAATTGTCTCCCCAGGCTGGCTTTGAACTGGGATCCTTACATCTCAGTCTTCTAAATGGCTAGGAGACCATCATTAATTATCAGCATCCAACTAAATATTTTAAACACAAATATTTTCAGTGTTAGGAAACGTAGAAATGTAAATGAATTACAATATCCTTGTATATTTATTTACATGCTACAAACATCTAAACTCTTCAGCATTAAAAGTTTGAAAAAATTGTAGTGTATTTTCTTACTGTAGTATACGAGGTATAGTTTTAAGAATTAAGCACAATGTTTGAAAAGAATAGTTTTTTTTCTCTTTTTGATGGTCTGATAATATTTATTGGCGATCAATAACATTCAATAGTCTATAAACTTGATTTTCCCTCTTTAAGGCAATATTTTGAAGTAAAAATACAGATACCAGTGACAGATCTCTGCTCTTCTGGCTTCAGTGAGGACTCAGCCTATTTTCTCCATGTTGTAGGCTATCACTATTATGTTCTGGGAACCAAATGAAATAGATTTCTAAGAATATTATTGATAGTATGCTTAATAGTTTGGAACAGCAAATTTAATTAACTTAAAATATTAAATATGACTCTTCAGTGAAAAATACACTGCGTACATAATTTTCTGATTTTTAAATGTTAAGAAATTTAATAGCTGTCCTAAATTGTGAAACTATATAAACTCAGTAATACATTGATTATACATAAAAGCAGAGAACCCTAAAGTCTTCTGCTAGTATTCCATTGTATTCCTAGTGAATACTCAAAATGAGTATGTTACTTAATACAAATTATAGCTTCATTCTTTAATTCTTTTTTAATTTAATTTAATTGTAAAGGTGATGGACAAAAGGATTATAGTTGTATAGGTCAGGTATTGAGTATATTTCTTGTAAAACATTGTTTCCCCTCCCTCAGTTTTTGCCCATCCCCGCCTGCAGTGCTCCGCACCAAGTGGTAAAACATTTGCAACATATTGTCTTATGAATATCAATGCTGCAGTGGTTCACCCTTTGTCCTTTGTCTCACCATTTTGTTGTTCCCCTTCCCTTCCCTAATTCAAATAAACATATACTCATAATGTTGAAATTTCATGCTCATTTTATTTTGCAAAATTAATGCTTAAATTGCATGTTAAGAGACTTTAATGCCACAATTCCTTATTCCTTTCTTTATTAACATATTTATGTATGTATAATATATATCAATATATAACACAAATTAATTTATGTATGTATGTATGTATGTATGTATGTATGTATGTATGTATGTATGTATGTTTGAGGACTGTGACTTAAACTCAGGGCTTTGGGATCTTGATGGTTTTTTTACTTGAGGCTGACACTGTATTAGTATTTGAATCACAGCCCAATTTCAGTAGTTTATTGGTTAATTAAATAAGAGTATCACTGCCCGGACTGACTTTGAAGCATAGTGCTTAGATCTCAGCTTCCCAAATAGCTTTAATTATAGTTGCCAATCACCAGCATCCAGCTTCTGTTTCTTGTCATGGAGATATTATCTTCAAAATCCACCTATGAAGATCTTACAATAAGCATCTTTGCATCTCAAAATAGTAAAATATCCTACAGATTCTGAATAATTTTTATAAGACAATGTAATTTATCTTAGGATGTACTGCTTTCATGACGCTCATAGCCTGGATTAATAGTGTAAGCTAATTATCTGTAGTTATATTAATTAATCTTTCATTAAATTTTCTTGTCTTTAACCTGATTATAACAATAATATCTATGATTGCTATGAAGAGAAAAACAAATTAATATTTCTAAAATTATTACGAAGTACCTATGATTAAATGTGTTCTTACTGAATGCTAGTTATTCTCATCCAAACAATGAGCTTTTGATATGTATTAGAGTTTGTTAATAGTACTAACTCTAGGATGATATGGTTGTAGAAGAAATGTAAAAAGTGGAAAGCATTCTTTAGGACTTTGGTTACTGTACTGCTATTTTTCTGTTACATTTAAAATAGGTTTTGGTTATATTAAAATTATGCCACAAACAAATGTCATTAAGTGAATTAAAGCATTAATAGAGAAATCTAGGACACAGGAGACAAGATTATTCTTAAAGAGATGATCTTATTAAGATTATTGTTAAGGAGACAAAATAGAGAAAAAGAGCAGAGCAGAGAAGAGAAGAGAAGAGAGAGAAGAGAAGACAAAGGAAGAGAGGAGAGTAGAGAAGAAGAGACAAGAGAGAAGAAGAGAAGAGGGGAGGAGAAGAGAAGAGGAAAGGAGTGGAGAAGAAAGGAGAGGAGAGGAGAGAAGAGAAGTGAAGAGAAGAGAAGAGAAGAGAAGAGAAGAGAAGAGAAGAGAAGAGAAGAGAAGAGAAGAGAAGAGAAGAGGACAAAAGAGAAAAAGGGAAGAAGACAAGGACAAAGATGAGCAGAAGAAAAAAGAGGGCAAGAAGAAGAACATGTTGGTTGTCAGATTGTTTTGGGACAGAAAGAACAATGACAGCTGAAGCAAAAGGAAGAGTGAGTAGAAGAGCAAAGAGTAAGAAGAAGGGTGAGAAAGAGAGAAGGAGGAGGTAAAGGACGAAGAAGGGGAAATCAAGAAAAGGAGAAAGAAATAATAAAAATGTTGGAAATTTGGAGAGTAGCCTATGTGGCAAATGGGTAGCCTTTTTATCTTAAGCAAAATGCACATAATTAAATTCTTAGGGAATTAGTAAATACAAGAGAAAATGCAGCTGGATCGCCAGTGAAGATCACTATTTTTCAAAACATATAATGCAGAACTTACTAAATGTTCTTTCCTTACCTAAACTTGGCAGGTTTAAGAAGTTCCTTTTATTCTGGTTTCTTTTTGGCCTGTGTTTTAGGGGAAAAATTCAAGAAACTATATTTAAGGGTAGACTTTATTGCAATTGTCTTCATTGAAGTTTGTGAGACATTTTCATTCCTTCTGCTATCTCTTTTTTAATCATTTTTCCATAAATATTGAAGGTTTTGAACTCTTTCCCTTTGTGTGTCACCGGATATATTCAATTAATACTTCTATTTCAATTATCCTAGTTTCTTTTGTTCAATTTCATCCTCTTTTCTATTTTATATAGAAGTTATCCATTATTTCTGTGATGGTTACATTCATCTTTTAATTTAGTATTTCTTTGATTCTAATCATCTCCCTTATAAAAACTGAGCAGCTGTGTGATATAACTTTCTCCTATTTTACTCAGATTTTATTTTTCCACACTTTTAACTACACAGACTAGATTTTAAAACTTTAAATCTGCTAAATTATTATCCTCACTATGTGCATTCATTTGATTTGTCCTTCCTAAGTTTACTATTTTCATTGAAATATTTTACAATATTTCTTACATCAAACAAATTGCATAGGTGTTAAAATTTCAATAATGCTTTGACTAATTTTACAAGACTATATTTCATATTGCTTTCATGTTCAGAAATAGGCCCTGGCTATATTTACATTCTTCATCTCATTTCCTAAGTTATTGCTTTTCTCCTATAATCAAATAAGTAGGAAACTATATTGCAGTTGGATTAAAAGTTCAAGTATTATAGGCCAAGATACTTGACTCAGAGATAGCAAAATCATCTATTTCTTTATTTTTCTAGAAACAAACATGAGATTAAGAAAAGGAAATTGTTCCATTGGTAATTACAGGTGGAATTTCAGCGAGTGATGGGAATAATCTTGCTTACTGCACAATGGGACATGATACTATTGAAGCTATTTCGTAAAAAAAAGATAAATATTGATTCATTACTTCTAAGTCAGTAATGCTATATAGATGTCTCCTTTTATGCCTTATAGTATGTGTGTGTGTGTGTGTGTAGTTCTCTGCAGTAAAGGGACTTGTTAGTTACACTGTCTTACAATCTAGTATAGATATTTAGGTATTTTTGAAAGTATTAATAGCTAATGTATTTGGGGCATCTGTGGGTATTGTGAATTTTATAAAACTAATATTATTTAAAATGACAATGGAAAGAAATAGCTCAAGTAAGATTTGTTTTAAATTACCTGATCGAAATTCAAGAGAATTAATTACTCTAGACTATATGAGACTATACTATAGACTATATTACTGTATGAGAAATGTAAAAAAAGGCTCTACTGTGTTCTACCAAGAAAAGAAATCTGAATTGTTCCAGAAATGAGTTTTGGATTTATATTGACTAATTAGAAAATGATATTCACTGTGAGTATTTGAAAATGGAAGACTTAAATATCTTCTATGGAAGTGAATAAGATTTCAGCATCAGTTGATATTATATTTTACAATTGAAGGATTCTGGAAAGATCAGTCTTCATTAGTGAGAAATTTGAATATCAGTCTGGAAGTGCAATTTATCCTGTAGATAATAGGAAACAGCTAAACATTTGAGCAAGAACATGACATTACAGAAGGTTCATTTCAGGTATATTGAGCTATGAGATTATGAAAAATGAATATAAAGATGGAAAACGATTGCTCTTGAAGGATTAAAACCTATCAGAGAAGAGAATTCAGCTTGAAGAGAAGTAACAAAAGACCATCTTATAAAAGGATGAATTAACATTTTAGCATGCAGAGATAAGATATGAAAGTAGAACGCAGAAAATTAGTAATATGCAAATATTAAAAATCATCTCTAATGAGTAAGTCAGATAAAATAATTAATTTTCCTTGGGAAAAAAGGAATTTTAGACTTCTGATGCTGTCAATAAATAGAATCTTATGCTTTCATCAATGATTATATAATTTCTCTTTAAAATAGTATTCTATAAATTAATAAAAATTTATAAATTAATAATATATCTATAAATTAATGCCTTGTGAAGAAAGGTACTATTCTCTCACACCTGTAATCTTAGCTACTCAGGAGGCTGCATTCTGAGGATAGCAGTTCAAAGCTAGCTCAGATGGGAAATGTCACAAGACTATCCTTAGTTAACAAGTGCAAGTGTGGCTAAGAGATAGAGTACCAGCCCCTTGAACAAAGAAGCTAAGGGGCCGTGTGAGTGCCAGTACCAGAGAATGAATGTATATACACATTTGTTTGTATGTTTATATATCTACATATAATATATTCACACATATATCCATTTCTCCTTGTGTACAGAAAACTATACTACAGTATAGAAGATAGAATATAGAATAGAATATATTATACATGATTAATAAAAACTCATGTAAAAGTTCATATATATGAATAACTGCTATGTATATAAATATAGACTATATAATATATATAGAATTGAAATTGTAACATATTATAAAATAATTATAGCATAATATATTGTAATATAATTTTATATAATATATAATATATAAATATAGAATATAGAATAGCTATATATAAATATAGAATAAAAATGCTAATTCTATAAACTACATTAACATTATATATAGAATGCTTATTCTATATTTATATGTTATATTGTGATATGCATATGATTAACAAAAACTTACATAAAACTATTCTATTATTCAAATCCTATGTCTGAAAAAGTTGTAAAAGTTCCATCTAATTTTTTTATCTTCCAAGAGATCCCTATTTCATCTATGTTTCGATTTCCATACAGTCATTTTTGAATAATATGTGATTTCAAGAGAGTATACATCATGGTCTTCCTACACTTTAATGAGAAAAGGTATATTTTGAAAATATATCATTTCAATTAAATGAAAGCAATTCTTTTTAGGAAGACCTTGAATTTTAAGGTAAAATATTATGGACAAATTTAATTCAAATAAGTGGAATGAAAGACTTTCTATAATTTTGTCTGTCCTATGACCTCTCCCTGGAATTTTCAGAAAATAGAATAAGTTAACTAGCTTTGTTAATCATATGGTCAACAAAATAAATTACAATAAATATGAGCTGCTTCTTACTCTCATGACATTTTATTTCCATGTATTATACTGTTATTCTTTTCATATGACAGGTACATTTTCTATTCTAAAAATTATCATGCACTTGACATCCATAATAAGTATGATTCCTGGAGATTTTATCTAAGATTCTCCAATTGTATCATAATAGGCCTCTGATAATGTTAGAATTCCAGAATGTATGAATGAAGTCACCCAGATATATAGAAAAGGCACTAGCAATAAAATTTAGATATAATTTAGGGATATTCCACTTCTGCTCATGCCTCTTTCATTTATTGAGTCCTGTGATTATTAAGACATGGTCCATTTTTTTTATAGTTTTTGTGTTTGATTACTGTTTCAGAGGTATATCACATTGTCTATTTGTATGCAAGCTTTCTTGACTCACCTTATTTTGCTAAAGCCTACCATATTCAGCATACATGCTACACTCATAAATGAACTTTCAGAGTATCTCCAAGGTCATTATTACAAAAGGTTATTATTGTTGTTGAGGATAGTGAATATACGAAATACAGACATTGTTTTACTTCCTTTTCGAAATTTGCTTTGAGATAGTGAGATAATAATTTTGAATGAAGTTACATAGATATTTAATGTGATCTTCAAATAGGGTCTTTGAGGAATTGTTGTTGTGTTGGTGGTGGTTTCTTTTTCCTTCTGTTGCTTTTCATTTTAGGAAAAGTTAAAGCCAAAAATTTTGGATAAGGATCAAAATGGTCAGTGTTTATATTCTGGGAGAAATTAGCTCCAAGTGTATTGACAGGATCTATAATAAAATTAGCATAGGCCAATTTTCTGAGAGCCAGAGACTTCACTACAGATGAGGAAAGCTCTCAAAAAAATCTGTGCAAAAAAATTTCTCCACGGAATCATGCTTCTTTTCATGGAAGAACTCCAAGATTATAAACATGGGTCTGGGCATGAAAAACCTTTCTCCATGCAGTACAGATAATAGGTAAGCAGGTGATCACCACTGTTCTCCAAGAAACGTAATCATCCTAATAAATACTGTTAGCTAGCTTTCCTTCATTATTAATGAAATATCAGATACTTTACAACAGCAGCTTCCAGATGGTCTACACACTCAGTTGTAGCAAATGGATCTACACCTGTTATGTTAGCCACCCCTGATGTCATTTCCTAAAGAACGTTTCCTTGAAATTCAGACAATATGGCTTTTATTACATTGCTAACTGTTCATCTGTTTTTATTTTAATACTAGTTATTGCAAATAAGGGAAACCATGGTACCTATGTTTCTTTGGCCTGGCTTACATCACTTCATATAATTTTTTTCCAAATCTTTCCACTTCCTAACAAAAGGGCAATGCCATTCTTTCTGATGGAGGCATTTACATTTTCTCGATACATTCATCTGTACTGAGGGGCATCTGGGTTGGTTCCATATCTTAGCTATGGTACATAATGTTGCAATACTTATAGTTGTGCTGGTAGCTTTAGTATGGTCTTATTTGTGATCATTCAGGAAAATGCCCAAAAGTGGGATTGCTGGGTCATTGGGGAGCTCTATGTGGAGTCTTTTGAGGAAACTTCACACAGCTTTCCAAAGTGGTTGAACAGTTTACACTGCCACCAACAATGCAGTAGGGTTCCCTTCTGTCCACATCCCCTCCAGCATCTATTGTTATTAGAGTTCTTGATTATAGCCATTCTAACTGGGGTGAGACCTCAGGACCAATGGAATAGAATTGAAAACCCAAAAATGAGCCCACAGACCTATAGCCATAGGTCCCTTCGATAAGGGACCTAAAAAAATAGAAAGACAGACTCATCAGTAAATGGTGCTGGCAAAATTGGTTTATCACTTGTAGAAACTAAAGCTAGCTCCTTGTAAATCACCCTCTAACAGAATGTACTCCAAATGGATCAAAGACCTTGGGGTAAAAGCAAACACTCTGAAAACATAACAGGAGGAAATAGGAGAAACCCTAGGTCTCCTTGGCACAGGCTGAAATTTTCTTAATAGAGACTCAGAAACACAACAAATCAAAGAAAGGTTGGACAAATATAATTGCATAAAATGGTAGAGCTTCTGCATGGCAAAGGTCATAGGTAGCAAGATCAATAGAAAACACATGGATTGGGAGAAGATCTTCACTAGCCATACAATAGACAAGAGTCTCATATAAAATATATCTAGAAATCAAAAAAATTAAATCCCCCAACAACAAATCCACAAAGAAACAACTGCCCAATAAATAAGTGGGATAAAGACTTAAAGAGAAAGTTCTCTGAAGAGGAAATAAGAATGTCCAATAAACACATGAAGAAATGCTAAACCTCTCTACCCATAAAAGAAATGTAAATCAAAACGACAATGAGATACCAATTCATCCAGTTAGAATGGCTAAAGTTCCTTTTCAACATAATGTCTTGTACATCTCATTGTTACAATGAATCAGCCTGTATCCTTATTTCAGCATTTTGTTATTTCCCCTCACCTCCCCAAATTAGAAAAATGTATATACAAGATGCAGGGCACCAGAATCAAATACAGTGACAACAGAGGTTATACTATGGGGGAAGAACATACAAAAGAAACCAAAAAAATCACATAGTACATTAGAAACAACAGGGAAGGGATGGTATGTGACAAAAAAAGGAAGAGGCAACAATGCTTGTTCATGTAACTGTAACCCCTCTACAGTATTTTTACATTAAAAAGTTATTAAATATACTAACATTATATACTAAAATATAAATATTAATATAGTATATATAATATATTTGAATATATTATGTATAACATATAAATAATCAAATATATTATATAATGCATATAAAATATGTATATATAATATATTATATAATATATATAATGCATATACATTGTATATATAATTTATATATAGATATATGTTTCTAACATATTTAAAAGATATTTCTTTGTTGCTTTGTGTGTCCCTCAAACATGGTATAACCCCTGGTTTCATCGTATTTGATGTTGGTATAGTTTGTGGAAGGGAAAGGTAAAAACAAACCGTATAAGTAGGGATACAGGTGGACCCATTGCAACAATGAGATGTACAAGTTGTTATGTCAAAAAATGAACTTTACAACTTTGGAGGGGTGGATGGGAAGGGATGGGAAGAGGAAAGAAAGGAGGAGGCAACAATGCTTGATACGAAATGTACTCATTACCTTGCTCATGTAATTGTGACCCTTCTGTACAGTATTTTCACAATAAAAAAATCTAACTTGCCCTCACTGGTGCAAGTTTTACGGCTTTAAACATCCCCTTTTCAAAAGCCATCTTATTCCACATGGTATTCAATGTAAACAAAAGTACAATTTTGTGACTTTTTAAATATTATTTTTGTGTATGAGTGATGAGTGGTGGTCTTGAGGCTTGAACTCAGGGTCTAAGACTTTTGCTCAATGCTAGAGCTCTACCACTTGAACTACAGCACAACTTCCATGTTTTTGTTCATGAAGTGAAAATTTGAGTCTCACAGACATTCATCCTTGGGGTGTCTCCAAACTGTATCCTCTGATCTCAGCCTCCAGAGTAGCTAGGGATTATGCCACTAGTGACCAGAATAATGTTTGTGATTTCTTTTGCTCTGATGATGCACTTTTCTCCTAGCAGAACTACTGTTTTCTATTTCCAAAGTCAAACACCTGCTCGCCACACCAATGCATTTTTTGTTTTCTATTCCCATAGCACGTGCTTTTCTAGGGTTTTAAGACAGGTAATCCACTGCTGACAGCTCTCCCCATCACAACCTGATGGAGATTGATAAGGGATAAACTGGGGCAAGACCAAACCCAAGCTCATTCATCTTCCTCCTCTCAAGAGAGAGTCGACTTCTCATTCAAGTTTTGATAAATGTGAATTTAATTACTAGATTGTTACACTTTTCCTGCAACCGAGTTAAAAATATGCTATCATTTCTTATTTTGATTTAAAAACGATAAGGGAGACTGGTGCTGGTGGCTCATGCCTTTAATCGTAGCTACTCAGGATTCTGAAATCTGAGGATGTGGTTCAAAACCAGCCCCAGTAGGAAAGCCCATGAAATTCGTTTCTCCAATTAACCACTAGAAATCCAGAAGTGCTGCTGTGGCTTAAAAGTGGTACATTGCTAGCCTCGTCCTGAAGAGCTCAGGGACACTGCCCAGGTCCAGAGTTCAAGCCCCATAGCAGACCAAAACAAAATCAAAAACAAAAAATAAAATTATGAAATAATTAAAAGTACTGTGAATATATAGGATATACAATAGGTTTTTAAATATTACAAAATGGGGCTGGGAAGATGTCTCAGTGGTAGAGCGCTTCCCTTGCATCCCTGAGGCCCTGGGTTCGATTCCTCGGCACCACATAAGCAAAAAGAAAAAAGCCAGAAGTGGCGCTGTGGCTCAAGTGGTAGAGCGCTAGCCTTGAGCGGAAGAGCTGAGGGACAGCGCCCAGGCCCAGAGTTCAGGCCCCACGACTGGACCCCCCAAAACATAAAAAAAAATACAAAATGGTTAAAGAAATATCAATCACAGTGCATAAATCTTGTATTTTCATTGTATCCAACATAGAATAAATTGTAGTTACCGATTAGTTGGAAAAAAACAATGAAAGAGGAAGTTTTAGAATGAAAAAAATATTCGAATCTAATTTATTGAAAATGAAAATATTCACTAGCATCAATGTTTCCTTAATGATTTTAGGATACTCATTTTTTTGGGTCTGTTTCTGTTTTTTGTTTTCTTTTTGGTTTTTAACTCTGGGCCTGGGCGCTGTCCCTCAGCTCTTCAGCTCAAGGCTAGCGCTCTACCACTTGAGCCACAGTGCAATTTCCGGCTTTTTTCTGCTTATGTGGTACTGAGGAATCGAATCCAGGGCCTCATGCATGTGAGGCAAGCACTCTACCACTGAGTCAACTTCACAACCCATTATTTTAGATATTACATCTTTGTGACCTTATGTGGTTCAAGGGGTAGAATGCCAGCCATGAGCAAAGAGGGTCAAGAGTTCAAGGGACTAAGTTTAAGACACAATACCATAACAAAAACATGCAAATAACCAATATCCATTCCTGTTCAAACGATTTTCAAGGGAGGAAATTGCCCTAGTGTTTGCTAAAAGGAAAAGATCCAACACATGGTAATGTTCATTAATGTAAAATATAATGTTATCATTATACCTAATGGGTATAAATGGAGTGCTAGTATCCTAAATACAAGAAAGAATATCATTACTTTCATGAATATGTGTAGTGGTATATGTTTATAAATTATGTTTTCTATGTTTTATATTATATAATATATATGATTATAATTTATGCTGTGAATGGTTATAATTGTTTATAATTCATAAACAACATATTCATTATATTCAATATATTCAAATATATTCATTATATACAATATGTAATTTAATTATTTATAATATGTCATGTTGTCTTCTTCATATAAATTATAGAGGGCCTTGGTAGTCTCAGGAATAACAATTGGGATCGAGAATCATCAAAGTGAAAATTGTCTTTGGGGTGGGAAAAAATTGCCTAGAATTTGTGAAGCTTTGAGTTCAACCATTCTCCCACTCAAATTAAATGTTTGAATTTTAAAATGTTAACAGTTCTAAAGACAGCAGTACTGCATGAGACAATATAAGGCTATGGAACTTATACAATACATAAAACACATTTAAAATCTAGTGAGAATTATACAACCTATGAGGGTATTTATTTTTCACAAGTAGTAGTAGCCAGGATCAATTGTTGAACACTTGAAAAATAAGACTTATTCAGGCAGCGAAAGAAGCGCCTATGAGGAAATGCAGGGAAATTTCATGTTATAGGCACAGATAAGGTTTGAACAAGAAGTGGCCCACCGAACATCATGCTCCATGTATACCCAGCAAACACATAATTCCTCTGAACCTGGAGATATCAGAACTGACAGATGGGTACTGACTCTGGAGAACAGTGACATGTGGGATTGTCACACTGTCACAGCCTTATATACCAGGTACACCTGACCCTGAGTTTTTTTTTTTTTTTTTGCCACAGCTCCCTTTATGCCTATTTTTTCTGTGGTCAATTAGAGATATCTCTGATACATTCCTTCGATCATCATATTTCAGCCTTCTAGGTAGCTAAGGATACAAGTATTAATCATTGGAATTGTAGTACATCTTCAGTATATTTAATATAATATTAATATTAAATGATAATTTTATATTATATGATATTATGATATATAATTTATTACAAATTTTGTATATATACTATGTAGTATTAGTATATAGTATATATACATTATTTATGTATGTATATGTTCATATATATTCATTATATGTGCATTATATATATATATATATACATTATATATACATCATGTATATTACATATTATACATAATATGTTATATATTATATATACTATATATGTTGTATATACATTTTATAATATATTTTCATTATTTATGATATATTACACATAATATATTCAAATATATTATATATGCTATATTAATACTTATGTTATATAATGTTAGTATATTTTAATATCTTTTTATTGTAAAAATATTGTACAGAGGGGTTACAGTTACATGAACAAGCTTTGTTGCCTTTCTTTGTGTGTCCCATACCATCCCTTCCCTCCCACTTCCATAACTATGTTTTCCCCTTTGCCCCCCTAAATTGTAAAGTTCATTTTCTTTTCTTTAACTTTTTTACTGTGAAAATGCTGTACAGTGGAGTTAGTTACATGAGCAAGATAATGAGTACATTTTTTATCAAGCATTGTTGCCTCCTCCTTTGTTTTTTCCCTACCATACCTTCCCTTCCATCTCTGCAACTACACTCTTCCCCACCCAGCCAACTCCCACCTCTAAATTGTAAAGTTCGTTTTCCTACGTAGTGTCTTGTACATCTCATTGCTACAATGGGTCAACCTGTATCCCTATTTAAACATTTTGTTTTTTCCCTACCCCTCCACAAATTATACCGTCATCAAATTTAGTGAGAATAAGGGTTATATCATAAGGGGAGGAATATACAAAGCAACAAAAAAATCACATGGTACATTATGAATGTGTTAGAAACAATAGCAAGAAAGAGAAAAAAAAACACTTGAGCCCCTAAGTGGGTGTTCATTTTGCTTAACTTCATTTTATCAGGTCATATGTCCATAGCTTTTGACCTTTTCTACTTGTCCCAGATGTATACTAATTATTGCAAATAAGGGAAAATATGGGACATATTTTTCTTTGGGCCTGGCTGAATTTATTAAATATATTTTTCCAAGTCTTTCCATTTCCTAACAAATGGGGGAGGCATAGAATTCCATTGTGTGTATACATACATATACATATATGTGTGTGTGTATGTATATATATATATATATATATACATATATATATATATATACATAAATATATATCACACTTTCTTGATCCATTCATCTACTGAGGGGTGTCTTGGTTGGTTCCATATCTCATGCATGGTAAATAATGCTGAAATAAAGATAGTTGTGCTGGTAGCTTTAGTAAGGTCTGGTCTGTGATCATTCTAGTAAATGCCCAAAAGTGGGATTGCTGGGTCATAGGGGAGCTCTATGTGGAGTCTTTTGAGGAAACTTCATACTACTTTCCAAAGCGGTTGAACAAGTTTACACTCCCACCAACAATGCAGTAGGTTTCCCTTCTGTCCACATACCCTCTGGCATCTGTTGTTATTAGAGTTCTTGATTATAGCCATTCTAACTGGGGTGAGGTGGTATCTCAATGTTGTTTTGATTTGAATTTCTTTTATGGTTAGAAAGGTTGAACATTTCTTCATGTGTCTATTGGCCATTCTTATTTCCTCTTCAGAGAACTTTCTCTGTAAGACTTTATCCCACTTATTTATTGGGTAATTGGTTCTTTGAGGATTTGTTGTTGGGGGATTTAATTTTCTGATTTCCAGGTATATTTTAGGTATGAGATCCTTGTCCATTGTATGGCAAGTGAATATATTCTCCCAATCCATGGGCTTTCTATTGATCTTGCTAACTTTGTCTTTTGCTATGCAGAAGTTCTGCACTTTCATGCAATCCCATTTGCCCAACCTTTCTTTGATTTATTGTGTTTCTGGATCTCTATTAAGAAAATTTCAGCCTGTCCCAAGAAGACCTAGGGTTTCTCCTATTCCGTCCTGTAATATTTTCAGGGTGCCTGCTTTGACTACGAGGTCTTTGATACATTTGGAGTTGATTCTGGTGCAGGGTGATTTAGAGGCATCTAACTTTAGTTTTCTACAGGTGTTAAACCAATTTTGCCCGCACGATTTAATGAAGAGGCTGTCTTTTTCCATTCTATGTTTGTAGGTCCCTTATCGAAGATTAGATTGCTATAGGTCTGTGGGTTCATTTCTGGGTTTCAAATTCTATTCCGTTGGTCCTGAGGTCTGTTCTTGTGCCAGTATCAAGCTGTTTTGATTACTATGGCTTTGTAGTAGATTTTGAAATTTGGTATTGCTATTCCCCCAACACTGTTGTTTCTGTTAAGGATTGTTTTTGCTATTCGGGTCTTTTATAGTTCCATATGAATTTTTGGATTGTCTCTTCTATTTCTTTGAAGAATTAGATTAGAATATTGATAGGTATCACATTGAATTTGTAGATAGCCTTGGGAAGTATTGCCATTTTCACGATGTTGATCCTTCCAATCCAGGAGCATGGGAAGCTTTTCCAATTTCTAAATTCTGCTTTGATTTCCTTTTACAGGTTTTTATTTTTTCTTGTAGAGGTCCTTCACTTCTTTAGTTAATTCCTATGTATTTTATTTTTTTGTGGGACTGTTCCAAAAAGAGTGGCTTTCCTGATTTCAGCCACACTTTCTCATTTTTGGCATACAGAAAAGCCATAGATTTTTGAAGGTTAATTTTATACCCTGCTACTTTGCCAAAGTTTTGAATCATAGCTATTAATTTGGGAGTGGAGTCCATGGGATTTTTTAAATACAAAATCATGTCATGTGCAAAGAGGGAGAGTTTTATTTCATCTTTCCCTCTTTGGATCCTCTTTATGTTTGCATCTTATTTCTGTAGCTAGGCATTCTAATACTAAATTGAAGAGAAGTGGAGAGAGTGGATATCCTTGTATTGTTCTTGAGTTTAGAGGAAATGGCTTTAGGTTTTCACCATTAAGTATAATGCTGGCTGTAGGTTTGACATTCCCAGCCTTTGTTGTATTGAGGATTGTTCCATAGATTCCTAATTTTCCAGAGCCTTCATCATAAAGGAGTGTTGGATCTTGTCAAATGCTTTTTCTGCATCTATTGAGATAACCACGTGATTCTTATCCTTGCTCTTGATGTAATGAATTATGTTAATTGATTTGTGTATATTGCATGCTTGAAATGAATCCTGTTTCATCATAGTATATGATTTTTTTATGAATTTTTGAAGTTGATTGGCCAAAATTTTGTTGCAACCATGTTCATCAAAGAAATGGGTCTATAGTTCTTTCTTTGATGAGTCCATGTCTGGTTTGGGGATGAGGGTTATGATGGCTTCATAGAAAGTGTTTGGTAGTGAACATTCTCTTTCAATTTCATTGAAGATTTGGAGGAGTATTGGAGTGAGTTCTACTTTGAAGGCCTTATAAAATTCAGGTGTAAATCCATCCTGTCCTGGGATTTTCTTAGATGGATGGTCTCTTATTGCTGTTTCTATTTCAGTGCTTGATATGGACCTATTAAGTTGATTTAACTCATCTTGGTTTAATTTTCGCATGTTGATATTTGCTAGGAAATCGTGATTTCTTCCAGATTCTCAAACTTATTAGCATAAAGTTTTGAGAAGTATTTCCTTATAATGATCTGAATATTGGTTGTTTCGGTGATGATGTTTCCATTCTCATCTCTGAGTTTGTTTATTTGGGTGTGTTCCCTTCTTTTTATGATAAAATTTGCTAAAGGTCTGTCAATTTTGTTAATTTTTTCATAGAAAAACTCTTTGTTTTGTTAATTCTTGCTATAGCTTTTTGTATTCTAATTAGTTTAATTCTGATTTAATTTTAATTATTTCTTTCCATATACTGGATTGGGGTTTAGCTTGCTGTTCTTTTCCAAGGAAGTTCAGATGTCACATTAAATTCTTGGTTTCATATTTCCCCAATTTGTTGATGTAGGAACTCAGAGCTATAAACTTGCTCCTGAGTACTGCCTTTGCTGTGTCCCAGAGCAGCCGGTAATTTGTGTGTTCATTTTAGTGGAATATCATGAACACTTGAATTTCCTTCTAATCTCTTTCACAACCCACTGTTGATTCAACAGTGTGTTTTTCACGCTCCGTGTGTTACAGAACTTTCTTTTGTTGCTTATGGTGTTGCGTTCTAATTTTATTTCCTTGTGGTCTGAGAGAATACAAGGCATAACTTCAATGTTTCTGAATTTGGACGTTTGCTTTGTGACCTAAAATGTGGTCTATTTCGGAAAATGTTCTGTGTGCTGCTGAGAAAAACGTGTATTCAGATGCTGCTGGTTGAAATATTCAGTAGGTGTCTGTTGATCTATGCAGTTGTTTAGATCTGCGGTTTCTCTGTTGAGTTTTTGCTGAGTTGATCTATGTAGTGGGGATAGTGGTGTGTGAAAGTCCACAACAACTAATGTCTTTGGATCTATGTGCGATTTGAAGAAAAGTAGTGTTTCTTGGATGAATGTGGGTGCTCCGTTTTTCAGTGAATAGATATTTAAAATTGTAATATCCCCCTGAAGGAGAGATCCCTGAATTAGTATGTAGCAACCTTCTTTATCACTTCTCACGAATTTTAATTTTCAGTCTATTTTATCTGACATTAGAATTGCAACTCCGGCCTGTTTATGGGGGCTGTTTGCTTGGTCGATTTTATTTCAGCCTTTCACTTTCAGAATATGTTTGTTTTTATGGGCAAGGTGTGACTCTTGAAATCAGCAGATAGAAGGATCTTGCTTTTTAATCCAACTAGACAGTTTATGTTGCTTAATTGGAGAGTTAAGTCCAGTTCCAGTGTGCTTTGAAATTTTTTTTCAAAATGCTTCAGCCTGGGTGGAACACTCAGCTAATAGTATGGAAGAGGGCACCGAGAGGCATGACTCACCTCACGACGGATCACTGCCCACTCCCAAGATCCAACTAGGGGCTTTATAACTCCAGCAACTTTAATATACACTATTGGAGCTGGAGTTACCACAGCTGCTGGCACCAGACTTGCCCTCCAATGGATCCTTATGAAAGGATTTAAAGTGGACTCATTCCAATTACAAGGACTCGAAAGAGTCTTTTAATGTTATTTTTGTCACTACTTTCCCGGGTCAGGAGTGTTAGTATATTATATGAATATAATATAACATAATATAATATAATATAATATAATATATCCCTACTTTCTATCTTGTGTCTTTTGAGAAATTATGCCCTTCTTATATAAGATTTCTAATATTTGTGGGAGTGCAATGAAGTTATATTTAAAAATCTTTCACTGAGTTTTGTATCATTTTCATCGGTGTCAAGAAATTTCAACATTGCAATTTAAAGAAATGAAATTGAAAGGTAAAACTAAATGAATAGTTGATCAAAGATCATATCTTTATTGCAGTTTACAGTTATAATTTTTTGCAAATTAAATCCATGAAAAATTAGACTTCCCTTATCAAAACATATAAACCTTATTTTTGTTGCCTACAATTTTGATGTAGCTCTATACCAACAGTGTGTACAATCGACAGAATTCCCATGCATAAATACTCGAATGCATGTGTATTTAGTATGATGTTTAGGAACAGGAAATAATCTGAACATTTTCCTTTTTATTTTTCCCAGTAAGTTTCTAAGTACCATTCACGATATGAAGAATGAAAAATTATTCAAGCATATTTTTAAAAGAAGATAGAAACAAATAAAAATATTTGATATATCTCTGTTGCTAAAGATAAATTGGAAACCATGATCTATGCACTTGCAGGTTGGAGAGAACTGGAATACAAACACATATTTCTGTGGTGAATTTAGATAGAAAAAGACATTTCACTTTGGATACACAGAATAGACAAATATGGGGAAGCGGTTAGAATATAATGTTTCTGGAAATGTCCTTACAATTTGACTGGAAATAAAGAAAAACAACAATATTTCCAGTCAATCTATCTACTTAAAGCAATATAGTCTACCCCATTCTGAAATTCTCACTAAGATTATGTGTTTTGATCTTTTAAAAAATGTTCTTTGGCCTGTTGAGGTGGTGAACATTATCAAAGTTCCTTTCTAGCTGGGCTCCCATGGCTCACGCCTTTAATCCTAGCTACTCATGAGGCTGACGTCTGAGGATCATGGTTCCAAGCCAGCCCGGGCAGGAAAGTCCGTGAAACTCATCTCCAATAAAATCACTAGAAAACCAGAAGTGGTGCTGTGGCGCAAGAGGTAGAGCACTCATCTTGAGCTGAAGAGCACAGGGACAGCGCTCAAGCCCAGAGTTCAAGCCCCACCACTGATCAATCAATAAATAAACAAATTTCCTTTCTTTGTATGTATGCAAATGCCATGATGAAATCTCTTATGATATATAATTTAATATTTCTATTTTTATTTTATTTATTTTATTGGCATTAAATAGTTATACAATGGGTTTTCAATTTAATATATCAATTTATGAGTACAATACATTTTGACTGATGTCATCCTGTTCATGATTTTTACAACTAAGAAAATTGTGTTATTACATTTTTGCTCACAACTCAGTTTAAATTTTATATTCACAAGGGAACTTTATTTTATTTCTTTTCTGTTTTTTCCTCCATCTGGTACCAGGATTTAAAACCAGCTTGTTACCTTACAGCTGTTGCTCTCCCACTTGAGCCATGCCTCGAACCCTGCATGTTGCTTACTATGTTGAAGATGATGTCTTTAGAACTTTTCTGCTTAGGCTAGATTTGAACCTCAGTCCTCAGTTCAGAGACTGCTAGGTAGCGAGCATTACAATTGTGAACCCATTGGTGCCTGGTGATTTCTTCACTTCTTCATCACTCTCCTGTCTCTTTCTTTCACTCTGGATTGACACCCATATTGAAGGAGAAATCTCCAGGACACATTGTGATACTTTGTGCAAGGCCTCAGTCAGTGTGTGCACTTGGTCCATTCCTTCCTAGGAGACTGCTGTCAATGACTTATTTTGTCACCATATTTGTAGACAACCTTCAGTCCTGGGCTGAAAAACCTGCACAGACCTCTAATCATAGTTTGTATTTATCAGCCGCCACTTTAGAATAGGATCTACTGGAGGTTAAGATGTTGTGGCATCCTTTCTTGTATAATAAGGAAGAGTTATACCTTCCATCATTTGACGCTACTATTTCTTTGCCTCAAGTCAAAATGGATTCTCATTTAAATTCTCCAAGACAATTGATACTGTCCTGCATCACCTGCACACTATTGAGGATATAAGAAAATCAGGTAGTTTAGTGAATGCTGCAGTCAGCTTCATGGGAAGCTCACTGTTGCTGCAAGTTAAACTTTCAGGAAGGAAGTTTTATTTTATTTCTAGGTTGGCTTCTTTGTTTTGGAGCCAGAGATGTGGTACATGGTGGGCGCGATCAGAATTGGAATATATTGGCCAAATGGAAAAAGAGAAATGGGAAGAGGTAATGATCCCATCCTCCCTTCAACTGCAATTCTCCAGTGACACTGCTCTCTCCCATTAGGTCCTCATTCCCATCTACTGTTTGGTTCCTTCTTCCCCTTCATAACTGAGAATGTGACTCCCTCTCTCTCTGAATCCACCTAAAAAGAAAGACATTTTGCTCTTCACTTCCCTAAAATATAAAAATGTCTTCTGAGAATGTCTTCCCAATTCCTAGGAGGGAATTTTTTGACAAAAAAAGAAAGCTCCTTTTATGTGCAATTCATTTCTGCAATTGTTTTCATCTGGCTAGGTATAGAAAAGAATTACAACCAAGTGGCATATTTCAATTGATATTTAATGAAAGTAATTTATCACTGTTTTATAGTGTTCTACCATTGAGGTGAAATGACAGCAATAATCCTTTGTATACTTTCGAGAATTGTGTATTTGCTAGAATATCATTTTCTCTCCATTGGTATTCTGATTAGGTGCTCTAATTCCCTTCTATTACACAAAATTGTGAGATGATCAGGGGACATCTTGTTCTTTAGAGTGTGAGTGGTTACTCACTCCAGCTTACGAAATTTGAGATTTCAATGATCTATAAGGACCTTGGAGATAGTGCAGACTTGCTAATGCTTAACCATCCATTCATAGATTTATATGGCAAGTGTTTATTTTCACAGTACCTGAGTTTTATTTAGTCCTGACTCATTGAGCCTGAAATGCTTAGAGACACTTCAGGGAACTTAGCTCCCTGCTGTTCAAATGGCAAGGTTCTGTAAATGAATTCCTCAGGTAAATGACAGCACATGCTGCTGGAGTTTGCATGAGTACATTTAAAACCTGACCCTTTTTTATCACAAGATTTAAAATTACAAGTATTAGTAGATACCTGGAAGACCTAATAAATTATGGGGCCTTATGATAAATACAAATAAGATTGTTAACCCATCCAAGTTTTTATACTATGATTTTTTTGTTTATATCCCAATACTTGCATAGCAAAAAAAGCCAATTTCTTTAGAATTCACAGAAATAATTAAATTTTACAAAAAGATTAGCATAATGATAACAAGCCAGACTTCTGTAACAAAATAATCAATATTCATGTTTTATTCCAACAGAGTTTAAATGAAGATGAGCCAGGCACCAGTGGCTCATGCTAGTAATCAGGAGGCTGAGATGTGAGGATCATGGTACAAAGCCAGCCCAGAGAAGGAAAGTCCATGAGACTCTTACCTCCAATAAACCACTAAAAAACCAGAAGTGGTGCTGTGGCTCAAGCAGTAGTGCTTGCCTTGAGCTGAAGAGCACAGGGACAGCACACAAGCCCAGAGTTCAAGCCCCATGACTGACAAAAAAATTGATAAAGGTTACATAATTATAATTAACAATCAACATAAACATTCAAGAAATATTATGGTATATGCATTGAAAAATCCAATTGAAACACTCCCTCAATAAAAAATAGTAAGTTTCAGGCACATGTTTTGTTAATCTACATCATTTATTTTAATTGAAAGAAAAAGTAAGAAGAGGTTTAATAAATCTGAGGTTTTAGAAATTAGAGATTTTAAAAATTACATGAATCACCGGGTGCTCGTGGTTCATGCCTGTAAGCCTGCTACTCAGTAGGCTGAGATCTGAGGATCACTGTTCAAAGCCAGCTCCAGGCAGGAAACTCTGTGAGACTCTTATCTCCAATTAACGACAAGAAAACCAGAAGTGGTGCTCTGGCTCAAGTGGCAGAGTGCCAACCTTGAGCTGAAGAGCTGGGAAACAGCACCCAGGCCCAGAGTTCAAGCCCCATAATGAAAAACAAATTACATGAATCACTGTGATTTTATTTGTTATTTTCTCAATAGATAGTATTATAAAGTATTACTGATACATAGTAATATGTATATGGTTGACTTTTACAACTTGATATTTTTGAATGTATATTTTGGAATATATCTATATATATACAAATATCTGTATGTGTCTTAATAGATAGGTATATATACATAATTAATAGATACATATATAAACATATCTCCATTTTGATAGAGATATATGTATGAACATGTATGTATGCAAAGTATACCACAGAGTATTTTTGTTTTCTATCTTTACTATGTATCCTTTCTCATGTTTTGTCTTATACTATGTATGTATTCATTCTCTCCCTCTGATCCCCAACCTAGAAAACACTCATTATTCTAATTTTTCATTTCTTATAATTCTTCTAAGTGGAATCCTACAGTATGCATTTTTTGTTCTGAATCCCATCATTCAACATAATTACAAATGTCATAGTCAAAATGTTTTTGCATTTATCTATCTCATTTATCTTAAAAATGTAGTTTTTTTGTTTCCATTTGTATTATTTCTCTAATGACTAATGATGTTAGCTACTTTGATGTTGCCTGTGAATTTAATATCTTCTTGGGTGAACCACATGCGCAAACTCTTTAGCAATTTTTAAGTTAAAGCACTTGTTTCCTTATTGATGAGAAGTGATTTATTGATTGATTTTCAATTTTTAGTTTTTGGTGCCAGTACTGGAACTTGAACTCAGGACCTAATTGCAGTCTATTAGTTTTTTCATTTAAGGTTCTTTATCATTAGAGCCACAGCTTCACTGTCAGCTTTTTTTAAATGAATAATTGGAGATAAAGTCTCATGATCTGTTCTCTGAAGACTGGTTTTAAACCATAATCCTCAGATATCAGCAACATGTCTAGCTAGGATTTGCAAGTGTGAGCCACCAGTTAAAAATCATCAGTGATTTTTAATTCTTCTTTGTATATTCTGTATTACTTTACTTCCCACAAAATTGGTATTTGTATTCCAGGGATATTTATTATCTATTATTATAGATATACATTTTGATGAAATTCAACATTTTATGTTATTGGCCTAATGTGATCTAAAGTGTTTCATTCATTGCCTGTTTTTTCTCTTCTTGGGGATATATGGTATTCCATTGTAGTAATTGGCATCCCACATCATTTTTTTCTGTAGAGAAATATTTAATTACTTCAGAATTAAACCATAGCAGACTTTAGGCTACTTAGCACTATATTAACACTACATAGTGACATTACTAAGTTCTTTTTTTTAAATTTAATTTTATTTTATTTGTGAACATACTGTACAGAGGAGTTACAATTACATGGGCAGGATAATGCGAACATTTCTTACCAAGCATTGCAGCCTCCTCCTTTGTTTACCCTTCACATCCCTTCCCAGCCTGCTCCCTCCCCCCCAATCCCAATCCTTCTCCTTCCCCCCTTTCTCCCCCCCCCACACCGAAGTTGTAAAACTCATTTTGGACATGACAACTTGTACTTCTCATTGTTGCAACAGGACCACCTGTATCCTTAAACAACTGGTTTTTCCCCATCTCCTCCACAAGTTATGCTGACATCAAATATAGTGAAAGCAGGGGTTATACTGTGGGGGAGGTACATACAAAGCAACAAAGAGATAATCTTATAAATGCGTTAGAAACACATGCATGAAAGAAAAAAAAAACATTAAAATACACAGCTAAGGGTTCATTTTCCTGACATCACATTATCTGACCTTTTCCGCTTGACTCATACATATACTAGATATTACAAATAAAGGAAACCATGGGACCTATGTTTCTTTGGGCCTGGCTTACTTCACTTAATATAATTTTTTCCAAGTTTTTCCATTTCCTAACAAATGGGGCAATGTCATTCTTTCTGATGGAGGCATAGAATTCCATTGTGTATATATACCACACATTACCAAGTTCTTAATGACTGTAAGGTAATGAATAAGGGAGTTGAAACTTCTTCAGCTTTCCAAAATAGAACTCATATGTGAAGGCAATATAAAATATAGCCTAGATTTCTTAACACCATTCAAGAAACATCCATTGCCTTAATTTGTACAGATGTCTATGTTTCAAAAATATTTGTGTGTGTCCAAGGGTAAGTATGCATGAACCAAGATTCCTTAACATGTCCTTTGAAAAATACAGTAGAAAAAACACTTACTACAAGTTACTAAGGGAGCTGAAACAAGCATTTGCTTTACAAAGAGAACAAAAACTATCTGTATTCTGAAAATGCAGGTTCAATTGCGTTAGCTCAATCATTGCTTTGGTTAGAAGTTCAATATGAGGAGCCATAAATAAGAAAGATGAAGGAGATACCTGCTAGCACAAGTGGGGTGAGGGGTCTATGACATGTGTCCAACTGAGATAAGGATGAAAAAATTAAGAATTGAGTAGAATTCCAGCCCAGAGGCATTTAAATCAAACAGTGGTTGAAGGAAAAAGAATGTCAACTCAGATTGAAAGTTGAAATTAGGCACTAGAAAATAGCCAAAAAGTTAGCAGGATTCTAACTGGTCTTATTAGTGTTCATCCTGAAATACTGTAACTTATTCTGGAATATGATATTTGTTTTCCATTTTGAGTTCAATGCTTTCCTGTAGTAAGTAAAGCAGTGATGAATGTATTTCATATTTATTTTGCATAGACATCAAATTTGAAGAAGACATGAGATTTTGGACAAAAATTAAATTTGACAAAATTTTTCTCTAATGTGCCTGCATTTAATTCTCAGGTATTATCTTTTAAAAATGAAGAAATGATGCTTTAAATATGCTATTGTATTGTTACTGTATTGTTTACTGTATATTTTCATGAGTAAGACTTTATACTATATCTTCTATTACTCATATTGAATCAAAAATGCTATAAAGAAAAAAAATAAGACTCTATACTTGATAGTATATATATATATATATATATATATATATATATATATGTCTTAGATATAACAATAACCTGGTAATTTATTGTCATTTACATCTCTACATGTTTCAATATGTCTTCATTAATAGAATGAGAGGTATTCAGATGAGACCAATCAGTGTGAATTTCACCATATGGTGATATAGTCCTTAGATTTTTCTACAATTTAACTTCTACATAGATATATCTAGGTTTAGTAACAACTATACCCAATTTGCAATGGAATCTGCAAATAATCACTGTAAATCTGTTCAGATAGCTAGCTGTATTTACTGGTTTGGGTATTACAAGTTCACTCCCCCCTAACCCCAATGGATTGCTTGTCTTAAACTATAGATAGCAACAGATTTTAACTCTATCTATTCTCTATCATATGTACCTTAAATATATAAATATATATATATATATATTGTTTTAAATACATACATAGTTTTCTCTATGCATGAATACTTATAAAACATAAAATAGCCACAGTTAGTAATTAATAACCATTAAGTATTAAGAAAATAGAATAATTATGATATGCTGTAATAAAAGTTTTATAAATATTGTTACTTTTGTCATATTTTCACAAAGTATGTGTGTGTGTGTGTGTGTGTGTGTGTGTGTGTGTGTGTGTGTGTGTGTGTGTGTGTGTGGCTTGAAATGAGACCTAGCTCCTTGTACATGCTAGCCAAATTCATCACCACATAAGGTAGTCCTTCAGACTTCAAAGTAACAGGTCTTCTTATGAGGATGGTGTGATACAGGAAATATGCCATCACACAGCTCTCAAGTGAGAAAAGAAGGTGAAGAGAATGACATAGGACAGAGTAGGCAGTGGTAGGCTAATATAAGGGTTATCATTCACAACAGTGGGACCTCACTACAGTTGATCAGATGCCTGAGACAGACATTCAGTACCTTATGAGTGGGTTGCATATTTACAGAAGACAAACTGGGCCCAGAAGACACAGTGAGCAAACGATGATTTACTTTCCCAGCCAGCGAGAATGGGATGGTAGGAGATTTCATTGTGCTTCTCAGAATGGCATGACATTTACAATCTATGAAGTGTTCTTTTGTTCAATATTCTATTGGATATTTGTAGACAGTAGTTTAGTGTAGGTAAATAAAGCTTGGAACATGAAATTGTAGATAAAAGGAGACTTTGTTAGGTGAATGTATTCTTTTTCATGAGATATGATAATTTAACTATTTCATTTATTTTACTCATGAGAAATAATAATTTAACTTTCCAAACCCCTTTACAATTTCTCATTTATAACCGCTATAGTTTTTCTTTGTATTGTTACACAAACATGAAAAAGATGTACAATTTCCTTAAAATTATTCTAATTAATTTGTATGTGATGTTTAATATATTGTTTCTATAAACATTTTTGTTTAGGAGCTATGAATGTGAAACTTCATTGAAATTATTAAATAATGTCACTATTGTCATTTTCTGATCCTACTGGTTTTGATCAAGATTAAATATTTTTTTCATGCCCCTCTTTGTATATAAGTGATGGTTTTGGTGTTATTGAAATTAATTACCTAATTTAGACAGTCTCTCTTTTTGTAGCGCAGACTGGCCTCAAGCTCATAATGATCCTGCCTCAGCCTCCTAATACTTTGATTTATAAAGTATTTTCCTATTCTCTACTGAGCAATAGCTTGAAATCTGTGCTTTGAACCCCATCACTTTTAATAATCCAGGCTAGTCAAGAAAGGATCACACTTTTGATGGTAAAATCTTTGGCTCTGTTATTTCTTTATAACTTTGTTTCATATGTATAGGGATATAATCTCAAAGTAGGTGGTATATTCTTTTAGGGAAAGTCTAATCTCAGCCTTCAGGAAGAAGGTTGTTTTAAGCACAGGCATATTTACTTTTCATCCCTTTGCTAAACGTTACAACAGGAAAGACATAGACTGACATGTTTATTCTCCAGAACTTTACATTCAGTTTGCCCTGCTATGTAGTGATGTTATCATCTCATAACTTTCTAGATTGAGACTAATCAAGAAAACAGTTAACTATTTTTTCCTATTCAGCTACTTTCCCCATAGAATGTGTATGGAAACTATCTACACGTTTAAATTGAATGTAATGCCACCTGAGAAAATTAGTTGCTAAATATAGACAGAGTTTGCCTGCCACTGGTGGCTCACACCTCTAATCCTAGCTACTCCGGAGGCTGAGATCTGAGGATTGCAGTTCCAAGCCAGCCCAGGCAGGAAACTCCATGAGACTCATATCTCCAATAGACTACTTCAAAAATCTGGTTCTGTGGCTCAATTGTTAGAGTGCTCTTGAGGGAAAGGAAGCTACGGACAGTGGCCAGGCCCAGAGTTCAAGCCCCAGGACCAACAAAAGAAAACAAGAATGGGTAACAATGTCCAATAAGAAATGTACTCACTACCTTATGGTATATAACTGTATATAACCTTGACAAAAAATTAAATTTAAAAAATAAAATGTACTTGCGTAACTAAAAAAAAAATGGAATCTTGCCACCACAATATTATAGTGATAAAAAAAAAAATCTACAGAATTGCCTAGTCATCAATTTGTGGATACTTATTCAAAACCTTGTTTCCATCTTTATATTCATAACCCTTCTTGATGCTTACTTCCGGTAACCTCATTCTCTCGTTGTATATAAAGTTTAGCAGCACTTATTTAAACTTCTTAGCTTTTATATAATAAAATTTCATTAACTTCATATAAATGCATCTGGTTTCTGCCATTCTTACTGTCTCGATTGCCATTAGGTCTCACTCATTTCCTACATACAGAATTACCAAATTTTTACTTTCCTATAGGCTAACCCATTTTCAGACTATTATCAAGACACTAAAATTGGACTTGTAAAGATGGAAATTAAAGACTCATTCAGTGCTGGGAAGGTGGCTCCGTCGTAGAGTGCTTGCCTTGTATGCATGAGGCCCTGGGTTCGATTCCTCAGCACCACATAAGCAAAAAAGAAAAAAGCGGAAGTGGTACTGTGGCTCAAGTGGTAGAGCGCTAGCCTTGACCTGAAGAGCTAAGGGACAGTGCCAAGTCCCAGAGTTCAGGCCTCATGACCGGACCGCCAAAAACAACAAAGACTCATTCACTTCTTTTCAGTTGAAACAGTGCTCAGCCGATAAATATTGTAAACAAGTCCCTATAAAATGTATTTTTCCAGAGTAGTTGAACTGGAAACTCTATGGAGGTTCCTTAAAAGATTAAACATAGCTGGGTGCCGGTGGCTCACGCCTGTAATCCTAGCTACTGAAAGACTGAGATCTGAGAATCATGGTTCAAAGCCAGCCCAGAAGAAAAGTCCGTGAGACCCTTATCTCGAATTAACCACCAGAAAACAGGAAGTGGTGCTGTGACTCAAGTGGTAGAGAGCTCGCCTTGAGCTGAAGAGCTGAGGGATAGCGCCCAAGCCCAGAGTTCAAGCCCCATGACTGACAAAAAAAAAAAGTTTAAACATAGAGTTTCCCTATGACCCAGCAATCCCACTCCTGGTCTTTTACCCAATAGACTACAAACCAGGCCACACTAGAGCTACCATCAAAACCATGTTCATTTCAGCATTGCTTACCATGGCCAAGATATGGAATCAACACAGATGCCCCTTAGTAAATGAATGGATCAAGAAAATGTGGTAAATATACACCATGGAATTCTATGCATCCATCAGAAATAATGATATTGCCCCATTTGTAAGAAATGGAAAGACTTGGAAAGTAAGCCAGTCGATATGCTTGAAAGAAAATAGTATCATGAATAAAATAATAATTTTCTGAATATTAGCTGGAGAATTTCTCTACATTTGTTTTGACTCTGCTAGACTTAATATGACTTAGGAACTTAGGAACTTCGAATGTATAAAGAATTTTATGGTAGAAAATCATTTATAACATATTTCTATTTTAATAATGATCAGTATTCATACAGAACTATATGACATTTAACATTGTTGTGCAGATCTACACACTAAAGTTACTGGGAATAAATTATTTTTCTTTGGTTCTTTCATGTTTCACATACAGAGAGCTAGATAGGAACAATCTTGCTCAGAATGGTCACAAATAAATTAAAGTGGCTATTAAAGAAGTGCTTGTTAAACTAGCTCAGCTTCTAAGTTTAAGGTATCAAGAAATCCCTTAGAATATTTCCTGCATTAATCTCAATATCTAAACTTAAAAGTAATCACAAATTTAATGCAAAGTTTAATTTTCTCCTTTCCTCCATAAAAAAGATGGAACAGTAGATATTGAGTTGACTGGACAGAGGTGGGAAATGACACTGCAAGCTTGAATAATATTCAGATGGCTTCAATCAGTCCCACCCACACCAATTGGGATGGAAGTGAGAAAGAGGAGGCAGGAATAGAGTTCCACTGCAGGGTGACCTCCTGAGCACAGTAGGAAATTGGGCTAAGCCATGCCTACACCCAGGTGATGAACCCCTACAGTGACAGCTCTGCATAGCATTTATTTCCCATCCTCTCTCTGGGTCTTAAATTTTTCCCAGTTCATTTTCCTTTTACAGCATTCACAGGTGCTAAAATTATTGCAAATGGTAGTGTTTCCCATTATTAGGGAATAAATCTTAGCCATACTTGGAGAATATTAGCCAATCATACATATTAGCATATGAATGCAATCAGAGTGTTTTTAAAGAAATTCTACAGGGGGTTCCGGGGAGCTGGCAGAGGAGAAGCTGGAATCTGAACAAGCTCTCACATAGAAAGCAGTTTTAGAGTTCCAGTGAAAAGTCCTAAGCCAGAGAATCACACCAAGTGTGCCATCACAGGACAGAGAGTTAGATAAGAGAGGGAAAGCCAAGGAAAGAAAACACATCTGAGTGCTTGTCAGCAGCTGCCGTGGCAGCGGCGGCAGGGTCCCGGGGGAGACTGCAGCCAGGAACATACCTGAGTGCTCACACAGAGAGTCCAGGACAAAGGAGCCAGACGCAGCAGGCGAGCAGATTCTACTCAACACCAGCAAGAACCGACAAGGAGCGGACATCTTCATCCTGCAGTTTGCAGACCAGAGACGACCCAGGATCCAAGACTCGGCGTGAGTACAAGCCCGACGTCCTCACTCCTTCTCAGGGAGCAGAGGAGGTAAGGCCACGCCTCCCCCCCTCCCCCAGCACCAGTGATCTCCATCTTGGATAGCGACAAAGCTCAGAGGAGCTTCCAGCTCTGACTCAGGCCTTGGAATAAAACGAGTCATTTAGCAGATCACAAGAACTTAACGGCGAAGTGACCTGCCAGACTCAGCTCCATCCAGGGAAAGGTCACCCAGCTCAGGCGCCAGCCATTGGAGTGGCTTTCCTCACTGGGTAACCAGAGCCAGAGGCTGCCCCTCCCTCTAGCAGCCACCAAAATCAATTGAAAAACAGAAACCCTGAGAATGGCTCCAGGCTGGGCTCTATGAGATTTTTCACAAAATAGCCCCAGGAAAAAGCTACTGATTGTTGAAAGGCCTCAACTCTACCCAGAACCTAGCCTCACCACTGCATCCCCCTCTTTTGTGATTCTCAAAGCAGATCACCCTCCCATTAAACTAATCTGGGAGGGGGATCTCAAAATCTTGGGTAAATCAAAGCATTTTTCTGCCTGTTCAAACAAACTGACTGAACAAACCAATCAAGCCACAGGACCTCAAGCTGTCCAGAGACTCCAACAAGAGGCTGGTTACAGACAAAAGGGAGATACAATATTCTTCCCACCCCTCCCAAAAAAATTCAAAAAAAAATCAAAGAACTTTTTTTTTCTTCTTCTTCTTTTCTTTTCTTTTTTTTTTTCTTTTTTTTTTGGTACTTTATATATATAAAAAGAATTTTTTCCTTTACTAAAAATTTTATTAATCTTTAATTTTTGCCTTTTTTGAAAAAATAATTGTTTTCTAGTAACTTTTTTTTCCTCTTATAATTTTTATTTTAGGAATACGTGAATGTGGGTTTTCCTTTCTTGTCTTCTTTCTCTTTTTTTTTCTTAACTATCTTTTTGTTTTTCGTCTAGATATACTGAACTTCTGATCTTTTTTCTCCCTTTCTCATCCTTCTCAACTTTTCCTCTCCTTTGATTTTCTTTATGTGAGTTAACTCTTGTCCTGCACATCCTCAGATAAACCCTTAGTTAACTAGTAGACCATATCCCCCATTGTGTACACAATTAATCCACAAATTTATTACTCAATTAAAAACCTCTGAGAATTAAATTCCTTAATAGCAGTACTACCTCTTTATACCTATATAATATTTTAAGCATTTTTTTAAAGTTTTTCAATTCTCCTCTATGTCCCTTAGCTTCTCTTTATATACTCACATTCCTCTCTAAATAGATGGTCTTTTAATCATCATAATAATATTAATTTTTACGTTTCTATTTTTTTCTGGTCTCATTTCATTTCCCTTTCCCTTTCTTCTATCTCTCTCTCTCTCTAATTGCATCCTACACAACCTATTTCCTGCATTGTGATTAGGACATAGTTAACTCTCCCTGTGCCTCCCCACACCAATCTATTCCTATTTTTTACCCACATCTCTCCCTCACCCTAATAATTTCTGGTTTTCCAAATTCTTCTCTGAGTTTCGAAGCCCATTAACATATAGCTGTTAGATATTGAATAGATGTATCTGTTGAACTAGATTGTATCTGTACACTATTGACTGTACGAATGCAAACTTTGATTGATGGTTGCCTTAAGATAGTGTTCTAGCACAAAACTGGTGCTATTTTCATCTCAAATGGGCAGAGTAAGCCGGAAAAACACAAGAAAAATGGCAAATCCGGATATCTCAATTCCCAATCTTGATAATCAGGGGTCAGAACAGATAATGAATAATCCATAGGAGATTTCCCAAATAGCTCTGCAAACACTGCTGGCAAACATGATAAATGAGAAGTTTGACAACTTACAAAGGACGCTGTATGAGCATGAAAAAGAGAGAGAGGAGGCATCTGAAAAGCTTATACAGGAATATCATAAGCGTGAGGAAGCCACTCAAAAACTGATACAGGATTTGTGTGAACAACTTGAGAATACTCAAAGAGAAAGGGAGGAATGGTGTGAGCAGGCTGAGAACACTCAAAGAGAACTGCAGGAATCCCATGAACGGGAGGAAAGAGAACTACAGGAATCCCACAAACGGGAGGAAGCTAATCAAAGAGTAATACAGGAAAAGAGAGACCAGGTAGAGAATACACAAAGATCACTAAAGGCATTCATGGAATCCATTAACATAGAGCTGAAGGCAGTCAGGGAGACCACAAAGGGAATGCTGAATGGAACCCAACAGAAGGAATGGGAGTCCAAAGAAACCATAACCAATCAACTAAGTGATTTGAAAACAAACACTGAACACCAAATTAAGGAAGTAAAGAAATTCATACAAGACCTAAAACAAAGTTTCAACAAAGAAATTGAAGCCATCAAAGCTGACCAAGGAGAAGGAAAAGAGATAAAAAAAACAATGTAGAGAGTCTTGACAGCAGGTTAGACCATGCAGAAGATCAAATCTCAGGGATTGAAGACAGCCTAGATATTATAGAGAAAGAACATACAAACATCCAAGACAAGTCCAAGAAATATGATAGGTCTATCCAACACCTGGAAGACACCATCAGAAGGCCTAATCTAAGGATAATGGGTGTAGAGGAGCACCTAGAAACAGAAGTTAATGTTTAACAGGATCCTAGCAGAGAACTTCCCAAAAATACAAAAACATAGGCCTATTCAGATACAAGAAGCTTTTAGAACCCCAAATAAACCAGAACAGAATAGGACATCCCACCGTCACATTATAATCCACACAGGATCAACTCAGACCAAGGAAAAGATCCTTAAAGCTGACAAGGAGCAAAGATTAAGGACCTATAAAGGAAAACCAATTAGAATCACCTGAGATTTCTCAGCAGAGACAATCAAAGCAAGAAGAGCCTGGAATGATGTATGCCATACCCTAATAACAAACAACTATCAACCAAGAATACTGTACCCAGCTGAACTCTCCTTCATAACTGAAGGTCAAATGAAAACCTTCCATAGCAAAGAAAAATTGAAACAATACATCTCCACCAAACCAGCCATACAAAAGATTCTTAAAGATGTCCTACACATAGAAAACCAACAAACCGCAATAAAGGCCAAGAAACTGCACCCAAACTGAGAATCCAAGAACCATAGGAAGAACCCAGTTTTTGCAGCCCCCAAGAAGGTGGATAACATGGCAAGAACTCCCAAATACCTCTCAGTCTTATCTCTTAACGTTAACGGACTGAACTCTCCAATTAAGCCACATAGACTGTCTAGTTGGATTAAAAAACAAGACCCTTCTATCTGCTGCCTGCAGGAGTCACATCTTGCCCATAAAAACAAACACATTTTCAAGGTTAAAGGCTGGAACAAAACCTACCAAGCAAACGGCCCTCATAAACAGGGGGGAGTTGCAATCCTAATATCAGATAAAATAGACTTCAAATTAAAATTCGTTGGAAGAGATAAAGAAGGTCGCTGCATACTAATTAAAGGATCTCTCCTTCAGGAGGATATTAGAATTCTAAATATCTATTCGCCAAACAATGGAGCACCCAAATTTATCAAAGAAACACTACTTTCCCTCAAATCCCATATAGATCCAAAGACATTAATTTTTGGGGATTTTAACACACACTCTCCCCACTAGATAGATCAAATCGGCAAAAGCTCAACAGAGAAAACGCAGATCTAAACAGCAGCATAGATCAACTAGTCTTAACAGAAATCTACCGAATATTTTACCCAGCAGCATCAGAATACACGTTTTTCTCAGCAGCACATGCAACAATTTCTAAAATAGACCACATTTTAGGCCACAAAGCAAACTTGTCTAAGTTCAGAAATATTGAAGTTATACCTTGCATTCTCTCTGACAACAAGGGAATAAAATTAGAACTCAACACCAAAAGCCACCAAAGAAAGTCTGGTATCACATGGAGGCTGAACAACACACTGCTGAATCATGAGTGGGTCATGGAAGAGATTAGAAAGGAAATTCAAATGTTCATGCTATTCAACAAAAATGAACATACAAATTACCAGCTCCTCTGGGACACAGCAAAGGCAGTACTCAGAGGCAAGTTTATAGCTCTGAGCTCCTACATCAAGAAATTGGAGAGATCGGAAACCAACAATATAATGACACTTCTAAACCTCTTTGGAAAAGAGCAGCAAGATGAACCCCAATCCAGTAGACAGAAAGAAATAATCAAAAATAAATCAGAATTAAATGAATTAGAACCCAAAAAAACTATAACAAGGATCAACAAAACAAAGAGTTGGTTCTTCGAAAAACTTAACAAAATGGACAGACCCTTAGCAAATCTTATCAGAAAAAGAAAAGAACACACCCAAATTAATGAACACAGAGATTAGAATGGAAAAATCAACACGGAAACGACCAAGATTCAGAACATTACAAGGGAATACTTCTCAAAACTTTATGCTAATAAGTTTGAGAACTTGACAGAAATCTACCTTTTCCTAGCAAATATTGACAGGCCAAAACTAAAACAAGATGAGTTATACTATCTTAACAGGCCCATATCTAGCACTGAAATAGAAAAAGCAATAAGAGACTTCCCAGCTAAGAAATGTTCAGGACCAGATGTTTTTACAGCGGAATTTTACAAGGCCTTCAAAGCAGAGCTCACACCAATACTCCTCCAACTTTTCAATGAAATTGAAAGAGAAAGCTCACTACTGAACACATTCTATGAAGCCATCATAACCCTCATCCCAAAACCAGGCAGGGACTCATCAAAGAAAGATAACTATAGACCCATTTCTTTGATGAATATTGATGCAAAACTTCTCAACAAAATTTTGGCCAATTGACTTGAACAATTCATCCAAAAAATCATACACCACGATCAAAGAGGATTCATTTCAGGGATGCAAAGCTGGTCCAATATACACAAATCAATTAATACTATTCATCACATAAACAGGAGCAAGGATAAGAACCACATGGTTATCTCAATAGATGCAGAAAAAGCATTCGACAAGATCGAACACCCCTTCATGATGAAGGTTTTGGAAAAATTAGGAATCCATGGAACAGTCCTCAATACAATAAAGGCTGTATATGACAAACCTACAGCCAGCATTATACTCAATGGTGAAAAACTAAAGCCATTTCCTCTTAATTCAGGAACAAGACAAGGATGCCCACTCTCTCCACTTCACTTCAATCTAGTATTAGAATGCCTAGCTACAGCAATAAGACAAGATGCAGACATAAAGGGGATCCAAATAGGGAAAGAAGAAATAAAACTCTCCCTCTTTGCAGATGACATGATCTTGTATTTAAAGAATCCCATAGACTACACTCCCAAATTAGTCAAGCTGATTCAAAACTTTGGCAAAGTAGCAGGTTACAAAATTAACCCCCCCAAATCAATGGCTTTTCTGTATGCCAACAATGAGAAAAGTGTGGCTGAAATTAGGAAAGCAACTCCATTTATAATAGCCCCACAAAAAATAAAATACCTAGGAATTAACTTAACTAAAGAAGTGAAGGACTTTTATGATGAAAACTCTAAAATCTTGAAAAAGGAAATCAACTCAGAACCAAGAAAATGGCAAAACCTCCCATGCTCCTGGATTGGCAAGATTAACATCGTGAAAATGGCAATATTTCCCAAGGCTATCTACAATTTCAACGCAATACCTATCAAAATTCCAAACTCATTTTTCAAGGAAATAGAAGAGGCCATCCAAAAATTCATACGGAACAATAAAAGACCCGAATAGCAAAAACGCTCCTCAATGGAAAGAACACTGCTGGAGGAATATCAATACCAAATTTCGAACTCTACTTTAAAGCCATAGTAATCAAAACAGCTTGGTATTGGCATAAGAACAGACCTCAGGACCAATGGAATAGAATTGAAAACCCAGAAATGAACTTACAGACCTATAGCCATCTAGTCTTCGATAAGGGAGCTAAAACAATAGAATGGAACAAAGACATCCTCTTCAGTAAATGGTGCTGGCAAAACTGGTTAACTACTTGTAGAAAACTAAAGCTAGATCCTTATATATCACCCTGCACCAGAATCAACTCCAGATGGATCAAAGACCTTGAACTCAAAGCAGACACTCTGAAAACATTACAGGATGGAATAGGAGAAACCCTAGGTCTCCTTGGCTCAGGCCGAAATTTTTTGAATAGAGACCCGGAAACACAACAAATCAAAGAAAGGTTGGACAAATGGGATTGCATAAAGTTGCAGAGCTTCTGCATGGCAAATGACATAGCTGGCAAGATCAATAGAAAGCCCACCGATTGGGAGAAGATCTTTACTAGCCATACAACGGACAAGGGTCTCATATCTAAAATATACTTGGACCTCAAAAAATTAAACCACCCAACAACAAATCCTCAAACAAACAACTGCCCAATAAATAATTGGGTGAAAGACTTAAAGAGAAACTTCTTTGAAGAAGAAAGAAGGATGGCCAATAGACACATGAAGAAATGTTCAACATCCCTAGCCATAAAAGAAATGCAAATCCAAACTACATTGAGATATCACCTCACCCCAGTTAGAACAACAAGAATCAAGAACTCTAACAACAGATGCTGGAGGGGATGTGGACAGAAAGTAACCTTACTTCATTGTTGGTGGGAATGTAAACTTGTTCAACCACTTTGGAAAGCTGCATGGAGGTTCCTCAAAAGACTTCACATAGAACTCCCCTATGACCCAGCAATCCCGCTTTTGGGCATTTACCCAAATGTTTACAAACAAGACCACAGTAAAGCTACCAGCACAACAATGATTATTGTAGCATTATTTACCATAGCTAAGATATGGAACCAATCCAGATTCCCCTCAGTAGATGAATGGATGAAGAAAATGTGGTATATATATACAATGGAATTCTATGCCTCCATCAGAAAGAACGACATTGCCCCATTTGTTAGGAAATGGAAAAAATTATATTAAGTGAAGTATGCCAGGCCCAAAGAAACATAGGTCCCATGGTTTCCCTTATCTGCAATATCTAGTATATGTATGAGTCAAGTGGAAAAGGTCAGATAATGTGATGTCAGGGAAATGAACCCATATATATGTATTTTAATGTTTTTCTCTTTCAAGCATGTGTTTCTAACGCATTTATAAGATTATCTCTTTGTTGCTTTGTATGTCCCTCCCCCACAGTATAACCCCTGCTTTCACTATATTTGATGTCAGTATAACTTGTGGAGGAGATGGAGAAAAACCAGTTGTTTAAGGATACAGGTGGACCTGTTGCAACAATGAGAAGAACCAGTTGTCATGTCCAAAACGAGCTTTACAACGTCGGTGCGGGGGGGGGGGGAGGATGGGGAAGGTGAAGGATTGGGATTGGGGTGGAGGGGGGAGGCTGGGAAGGGATGTGAAGGGTAAACAAAGGAGGAGGCTGCAATGCTTGGTAAGAAATGTACGCATTATCCTGCCCATGTAATTGTAGCCCCTCTGTACAGTATGTTCACAAATAAAATTAAATTAAATTAAAAAAAAATAAGTTCTAGAAAGCCAAATTGCATTTGATATGATAAGGTTGTGAGACAACCATATTTTGAAAATATTTTTGAGACTGGTGACGTGTCATTTCTACTACCAGAAAAGTTCAAAGAAAAATTGTATTTTTTACTTTGCTATGAATGATTCCAACTTGGAAAAGTTTTGTGTAGACCAAAATTCATTTATGTATTTGTTTATATTCACAGGTGCAGTACTGAGATTGAGGTAAATTTAACCTGAAATTTGAGTGAAGCATTCTTAACCTATGTAGATGTTCTTTTAAATTACTTATTACTGGAATTAATTTACCCTTTTACATGTGTAAATTTATATATATGAAAAATTATGTAGAAATAGGTAAATATGTATTGTATATTATCTATTTTTCTTTCTATTCAGTTATCATCTACATACTTGCATATGAACACACACACACACACAAACACACAAATAGCATTGTGGAATATAAGCCCCAGACCTAGATTTTATCAATATTTTCACATGTAAATTTTCTAGTTTCTATTTAATTTATATGTTACCACTTTTCAAAATTTTAAAGGTGTTCTAAAATTCATTATGAACTTTCTTTTGTCAGGCGCAGTGGTTCATACCTATAATCCTAGCTATACTGGAGGCTGAGATTTGGTGATCTTGGTTAGAAGTCAGTCTGGGTGGGAAAATCTGTGAGAATCCTCACTGGCCCAAAAAAGATAGAAGTGTCATTTTGGTTCATGTGTTTATATTTTAGGATAATATACTGGTTAAATATTGAAGTATGCATCCAGATTTACATATTTTGACAGATTTATGTTTTTTCATTTTATACCCATGCATAATTCAGATTCAAACAAATAAGAAAAAAGTAGTATTTAATATTAGATTTTTTTGTATGTGAAAATCTCATAAATTATTATGTAGAATGCCAAAGAGTGCCTGAAGGTTGGTAACTTCTCACTATTTGGAAACAGAAGCTAGATATCAATGAAGGTTTAATTTCTAAATGTGTAGACAACCCTATTCTGCCTCAAGTAAATTCTCCTTTTTGTTTTCTAAATGAAGTTTATTAAGCTTAGTGGCTAGTGGGTCACACCTGCAGTCCTGACAACTCAGATGGCTAAGATCTGTTCAAAATAAGCTGGAGCAGAAACAGCTATGAGAGTATTATATTCCAAGTAACTACCACTGGAAAGAAAGGAAGAAAGGAAGAAAGGAAGAAAGGAAGAAAGGAAGAAAGAAAGAAAGAAAGAAAGAAAGAAAGAAAGAAAGAAAGAAAGAAAGAAAGAAAGAAAGAAAGAAAGAAAGAGAAAGAAAGAAAGAAAGAAAGAAAGAAAGAAAGAAAGAAAGAAAGAAAGAAAGAGAAAGAAAGAAAGAAAGAAAGAAAGAAAGAAAGAAAGAAAGAAAGAAAGAAAGAATGAAAGAAAGAAAGAAAGAAAGAAAGAAAGAAAGAAAGAAAGAAAGAAAGAAAGAAAGAAAGACAGAAAGAAAGAAAGAAAGAAAGGAAGAAAGAAAGAAAGAAAGGAAGGAAGGAAGGAAGGAAGGAAGGAAGGAAGGAAGGAAGGAAGGAAGGAAGAAGGAAGAAGGAAGAAGGAAATAAGGAAGGAAAATGAAGGAGGGGAGAGAAAAAGAAAGGAAGATATAGAAGAAACAAAGGAAAGAAGGAAGGATAGAATGAAACAAAGAGAAATAGTGAGAGAAAGAACAGAAGAGAAGAGAAAAGAAAAGGAAAATGAAAAGAAAAGAAAAGAAGCCACAAATGTCTGAAAGATAGGCCCTGAATTCAAGCCTCAGTACTGGAATGAGACAGAGGAGAGAGAGAGAGAGAGACAGCGACAGAGAGAGAGACAGAGACAGAGAGAGACAGAGACAGAGACAGAGAGACAGAGACAGAGACAGAGAAAGAGAGAGAGAGGAAAGAGAGGAGAGATAAAGAGGAGAATAGAAAGGAGACAAGAGATAGAGGGGAAGAGAGGAACTTAAAAAATTAAATCCACCAAAAACAAATCTTCAAAGAAACAACTGCCCAATAAATAAGTAGGCTAAAGAATAAAAGAGAAAATTCTCTGAAGAGGAAAGAAGGATGGCCAATAGACACATGAAGATATGTTCAACCTCTGTAGCCATAAAAGAAATGCAAATCAAAACAACATTGAGATGCCACCTCACCCCAGTTAGAATGGTTATAAACAAGAACTCTAATAACAACAGATGCTGGAGGGGATGTGGACAGAAGGAAACCTTATGGCATTGTTGCTGGGAGTGTAAACTTGTTCAACAACTTTGGAAAGTAGTATGGAGGTTCCTCAAAAGACACAACATAGAGCTCCCCTATGACCCGGCAATCCCACTTTTGGGCATTTACCCAAATGTTCACAAACAAGACCACACCAAAGCTACCAGAACGACTATGTTTATTGCAGCATTATTTACCATATCTAAGATATGGAACCAATCCAGATTCCCCTCAGTAGATGAATGGATCAAGAAAATGTGGTATATATACACAAGGGAATTCTATGCCTCCATCAGGAAGAATGACATTGCCCCATTTGTTAGGAAATGGAAAGACTTGGAAAAATTTATAAGAAGTGAAGTAAGCCAGGGTCCAAGAAACATAGGTCCCATGATTTCCCTTATTTGCAATAACTAGTATATGTCTGAGTCAAGCAGAAAAGGTGAGATAAGTTGTTGTGAAGCCATGATTCTGGAGTACCAGAGAAAAGTAATGAACACATTTTAAGTTTTAGCACATTTTTTATATTGTTAAAATACCATACAGAGGGATTACAATTACATGGGCAAGGTAATGAGTACATTTCTTTTTGGGGAGGGGGCTTTATATATATTTTTTTACATTTAAACTGATATATATATTTCCCCTTCCCATCCTCCCCTCTCTGCCTCCTCACCCAATCCTCCCTGCCCCGCCACCAAAATTGTAAAGTTCGCTTTTGACATAACGATTTATACATCTCATTGTTGCAATGGGTCCACCTGTGTCCCTATTTAAACAATTTGTTTTTCCCCTTCCCCTCCACCAATTATACCGACATCAAATACAGTGAAAGCAGGGCTAATACTGTGGGGGAGGGACATATAAAGCAACAAAGAAATAATCCTATAAATGTGTTAGAAACAATCTCATGAAAGAGAAAAAATACATTTGAATACATATCTTAGGATTCATTTCCCTAACATCACCTTATCTGACCTTTTGTGTACATTACATTTCTTCTTAAGCATTATTGCCTCCTCCTTTGTTTCTCCTTCCCATCCCTTCTCATCTCCCCTCCTCTGCCAAATTTGTGAAGTTTAATTTTCTTCATCACATCTTGTACATTTCATTGTTGCAATGGGCCACCTGTAACCCTATTTAAACAATTGTTTTTTTTTTCCTTCCCCTCCACAAATTATACCAACATCAACTATAGTGAAAACAAGGGTTATAACGGGGGGGAGGGACATACAAAGCAACAAAACATCATCTTATAACTATGTTAGAAACTATAGAAAGAAAGAAAAAACATTTGCTTCCTTATCCTGGTGTTCATTTTGCCTAACATCAACATGTCTGACTGTTTCTGTTTGTCTCAGACATATACTAGTAATTGCAAATAAGGGAAACCATGGGACCTATGTTTCTTTGGGGCTGGTTTACTTCACTTAATATATTTTTTTCCAAGTCTTTCCATTTCCTAATAAATGGGGCAATGTCATTCTTTCTGATAGAGGCATAGAATTCCATTGTTTATATATACCACATTTTCTTGACACATTTTAACCCATTTTAAATCCTTTCTCTTATGAGCTGAATTGTGTCTTCAAAGATGAGTTGATTCTCCAATTGTCCATATCTCAGATATTGACTACATTTTTACATTATATTTTATACACTATACACATTGTAGATTAAATACATTTATGGGATTGTGTATGTGAGATGAAAGTAGTTAAGATGAGGTGAGATTGGAATATTGTGGGCTTTAAAATTAATGGAATGCACTTTCTTTGTCTCTCTCTTTACCCCTCTCCCTCTCTTCCTTTAGGACTGACATCTTTATCAAAAGAGAAACACAAGGATAAAGGCAGACATAGGTGTACTGCAATTTCAAGCCAAGATATAAACATTGCTAACAGCCACCACAAGCTTTGAGTGAGGAATAATAGGATTCTTTCTTACCGGACTGAATGGGGCACGACATTGACAGCATCTTGACCTTTTACTTCTAACCTGCAGAACTGATTGACAAGTACCTCGGTTATTTTAACCACCTACTTGGTGGTGCCTTGTTACAGCAAGACTAGAAAAGTCAAACAAGCTTTGTGTGATAGGTTGCCATTTACATTTTTATAACTGAATATTCAAGGTTTCAGAAAGGTTAAGTAAATTATTCAACTTTAGTATATTGATAAATAATAGTGCTGTATCATGCCAAATCCAATATTCTTTTCATTGTAAGTATGCCTCATTTAAAAAATAGGTGGCGTAACTTTTATATAACTCATGCAATCTATTGTGATATAATATTCCACACAGTTTCTGAGTGCAATGTTATATACATATTCTTCTCTCAAAAATAAATAGCTTTAAAGTGTTTTTTCCTAAGAACAAGAGAAAAAATACTGATATTGTCCAGTGTCTTTAATTGGGTAGCATTTTCTGAACTTTGTCAACTTGTCCTTTTTCTGCACTTTGTGACAAACCTTGAAATCAAAGTGAATGTGAAAATTATATCAGACTCTATATGTTGGGAAAATAATAAAAACTACATAATCCAGATACTCAGTTTAAAGGTTGAATACACAAAAGGTACAGAAGACCTCTATAAAAATCAATCATGTATACAGGTAGATGTTAATATGTTGTCTGTTAACTTTAACATCAGGTTCTAGGACATGTTTTATGCATCAGTTTTAGAAACACTCATTAGCTCAGGTTTAGAGTAGATATTGAAACAGTGGTGGGATTGTTCTACTGTGAATAAAGGAAGTCGTAGCATATTTGGAAAGGAAAATAACGAGCGTATCATTTAACAAAACAGTTTTAGGGAACATTTTATTTTACTAATTTCATAGAATTGTACAACCTTTATAGTGAGATTACTTTAGGTTTTCAATGAATGTTATCATGTTTATACAATTTTCAAAGGCATTTGCCTTTGTATGAAAAGTGGCCAATACAGTTATCTATGGCACTATTATAGTCTATGTGATTCCATTTTAATCATTCAATCTTCAGTATACTTGATTGAATCTGTCAGATATATAATTTAGCAAAGTCAGTAACATGTATTCTGGACGGTTTAGTGAATATTGAAAGTTATCTAAAATTGAAGGGATATATTTATAGTTTTAAAACCTATCATCTGAAAGAAAACTAAATCCCATTGCTAATATAATAATCAAAAGAAAATTTGAGATACCATTGCATCATTTAAATTTCAATTCTTGTTATATCTCTAAGTCTTTTTAGCAAAAGCTTTACATCTTCTGTTTTTGTTTGTTTGTTTGTTTGTTTTTTTGTCGGTTGTAGACCTGAACTCTGGGCCTGGGCACTGTCCCTCAGTTCTTCAGCTCAAGGTTAGCCCTCTACAACTTGAGCCACAGCGCCACTTCCGGCTTTCTCTGCTTATTTGGTGCTGAAGGATGGAACCCAGGGCCTAATGCATCCAAGGCAAGCACTCTACCAATAGAGCCACCTTCCCAGCCCAAAAGCTTTACATCTTCTAAAGATGAATCCTATCAATTTTTATTCAGCCATTTCCAGAATGAAAAAATGAAAAGTGGTTAGACAAACTAAAATTAAAGCCTGAAATGGCTAAGTTGATGAAGTTTTTTAAAAGCCAATTGGCATAACCTCATGCAGTCGGTGAATATTAGTCAAGGTAAATTTTCATCCTCATTTTGCTATTGGTTAGGAGAATGCTATCATCTAAGGCTATCATACTATTGGCTATGAGAATGCTGTCATCTTTGAATTAAAGCTAACCCGAATAAAGCTAGAGCACAAACGAAAGCTAAAGAACAATTTATACTCTTTTTCTTGAAAGAGAGAAGAGAGTGGAAAATGAAAGAGGGTGAATAACGTAAGATATACCAAGTGTAACTAAGAAATGTTCAGTGAACATCAGCAGACTGATGATCAATAAGAAGATGGAGTGGTAGGAGATTAAGAATCTTTAATACTGTTACAATGAGATGTACAAGTCGTTATGTCAAAAACGAACTTTACACCTTTGGTGGGGGGGCAGGGAGGATTGGGTGGGGAGGGCGGCGGAGGGGAGTCTGGGAAGGGATGGGAAGGGGAAACAAAGGAGGAAGCTAAAATGCTTGATAAGAAATGTACTCATTATCTTGCCCATGTAATTATAATCCCTTTGTACAGTATTTTCACAATAAAAAATAAATAAAAATTTTAAAAAAGAATCTTTAATACTGTTAGAATAGGTTATTTGCAAGTATGTAAACAGGAAAAATAAACTTACCATTTCTTAGGGGAAAGGGGGAAGAGAGTATGATACAGTAGGAAAAATAGATTGCCATACAATGTTAACATGTATGGTCATGTAATAGTAACTTCTTTTTGGACTTCTCCATGTGGGTTTACTTTGCAAACTCAATTTATAGATAATACCAGAAGAGTGACTGATGATCAGTTTTATCAAGTACATTAATTTGATTAGGACAGGAGTAAAAGTTTTAAGTTTTTTATATATGTCAAATAAGAAAAATGACCTTTCTCTAAATATTTTCTGCATTTTTTCAGTGTTACATTCTGCAATTTACTTACAATGTCTTGGCTTTGATTCCATTTCAGTTATTTCTTTTATTTCTCTGAGTGGCCATCCATGTGCACAAATGTATCTGGATTTATCTTTGGTTTCTCAGCTGTATTTCTAATCAGATCCTTGTTACAAGCCCGAAGTCCTCACTCCTTCTCAGGGAGCAGAGGAGGGAAGGCCACCCCTCCCCCCCCAGCACCGGTGATCTCCATCTTGGATACCGACAAAGCTCGGAGGAGCTGCTAGCTCCAGCTCAGGCCTTGGAATAAAACGAGTCAGTTAGCAGGTCACAAGAACTTAAAGGCAAAGTGACCTGCCAGACTCAGCTCCATCCAGGGAAAAGTCACCCAGCTCAGGCGCCAGCCATTGGAGTGCATTGCCTCACTGGGTAACCAGAGCCAGAGGCTGCCCCTCCCTGTAGCAGCCACCACAATCAATTGAACAACAGAAACCCTGAGAATGGCTCCAGGCTGGGCGCTGTGAGCTTTATCACAAAATAGCCCCAGGGTAAAGCTACTGTTTGTTGAAAGGCCTCAACTCTACCCAGAACCTAGCCTCATCACCACATCCCCCTCTTTTGTGACTCTCAAAGCAGATCACCCTCCCAGAAAACTAACCTGGGAGGGGGATCTCAAAATCTTGGGTAAAGCAGAGCATTTTTCTGCCTCTTCCAACCAACCGACTTAAGAAACCAATCAAGCCACAGGACCTCAAGCTGACCAGAGACTCCAACAAGAGACTGGTTACAGACAAAAGGGAGATACAGGATTCTTCCCACTCCTCCCACCCCCCCAAAAAATTCAAAAGACTTTTTTTTCTTTTTCTTTTTTTTTTTTTCTTCTTCTTCTTTTCTTTTTTTGCTTGTTTTTTGTTTTTGGTTACCATATATATATATATATATATATATATATATATATATATATAAATTTTTTTCCCTTCTAAAACTTTTATTAATCTTTAATTTTTGCCTCTTCTGAAAAAATAATTGTTTTCCAGTAACTTTTTTTTTCTCATCTTATAATTTTTATTTTAGGAATATGTGAATGAGCGTTTTCCTTTCTTTTCTTGTTTTCTTTCTCTTTTTCTTTCTTTCTTAATTATCTTTTTGTTTTTTGACTAGCTCTACTGAACTTCTGATCTTTTCTTCTCCCTTTCCCATCCTTAAAGTTTTTCACATCTCCTCTATGTCCCTCCCCTTCTCGGAACATATTCACATTCCTCTCTAAATAGACGGTCTTTTAACCTCTATAATAACATTAATTTTTACGTTTCTATTTTTGTTCTGGTCTCTCTTCATTCCCCTTTCTGTCTTTTCTTTTTCTTTCTCTCTCTACTTGCATCCTACCCAACCCATTTCCTGCATTGTGATTAGGACATAGTTAACTCTCGCTGTGCCTCCCCACACCAATCTATTCCTATTTTTTACCCACATCTCTCCCTAATCCTAATAATTTCTGGTTTTCCAAATTCTTTTCTGCAGTTCGAAGTCCTTTAACATATAGTTGTTTGATGTTGAATAGATGTATCTGTTGAACTAGATTGTATCTGTAGACTATTGACTGTACAAACGCAAACTTGGGTTGATGGTTGGCTTAAGATAGTGTTCTAGCACAAAACTGTTGCAATCTTCATCTCAAATAGCGGAGTAAGCCGGAAAAACACAAGAAAAATGGCAAATTCGGGTATCTCAATTCCCAATCTTGATAATCAGGGATTAGAACAGATAAAGAATAATCCAGAGGAGAGTTCCCAAATAGCTCTACAAACACTAATAGCAAACATGATAAATGAGAAGTTTGACAATGTACAAAGGACTCTGTATGAGATTGATAGGGAGAGAGAGGAGGCATCCCAGAAGTTTATACAGGAATATCATAAGCGTGAGGAAGCTACTCAAAAACTGATACAGGATTTGCATGAACAACTTGAGAATACTCAAAGACAAAAGGAGGAATGACGTGAGGAGGCAGAGAACACTCAAAGAGAACTACAGGAATCCCACGAACGGGAAGAAAGAGAACTGCAGGAATCCCACAGACGGGAGGAAGCTAATCAAAGATTAATTCAGGAATTGAGAGACCAGGTAGAGAATACACAAAGATCACTAAAGGCATTCATGGAATCCATTAACAAAGAGCTGAAGGAAGTCAGGGAGACCACAAAGGGAATGCTGAATGGAACCCAACAGAAGGAATGGAAGTCCAAAGAAACCATAACCAATCAACTAAGTGATTTGAGAACAAACATTGAACACCAAATTAAGGAAGTAAAGAAATTCATACAAGACCTAAAACAGAGCTTCAACAAAGAACTTGAAGCCATCAAAGCTGACCAATTAGAAGGAAAAGAGATAAAAAACAAAGTAGAGAGTCTTGACAGCAGGTTAGACCATGCAGAAGATCGAATCTCAGGGATTGAAGACAGCCTAGATATTATAGAGAAAAAACATACAAACATCCAAGACAAGTCCAAGAAATATGATAGGTCTATCCAACACCTGGAAGACACCATCAGGAGGCCCATTCTAAGGATAATGGGTGTAGAGGAGCACCTAGAAACAGAAGTTAATGGTCTAGGAAATTTGTTTAACAGGATCCTAGCAGAGAACTTCCCAAACATACAGAAAGATAGGCCTATTCAGATACAAGAAGCTTTTAGAACCCCAAATAGACCAAACCACAATAGGACATCCCACTGTCACATTATAAACCACACAGGATCAACCCAGACCAAGGAAAAGATCCTTAAAGCTGTCAAGGAGAAAAGGGTAATCACCTATAAAGGGAAACCAATTAGAATTACCTCAGATTTCTCAGCAGAGACAATCAAAGCAAGAAGAGCCTGGAATGACGTATGCCATGCCCTAAAAACAAACAACTATCAACCAAGAATACTGTACCCAGCTAAACTCTCCTTCATAACTGAAGGCCAAATAAAAACCTTCCATAGCAAAGAAAAATTGAAACGATACATCTCCACCAAACCAGCCATACAAAAGATTCTTAAAGATGTCCTACACATAGAAAACCAACATGACCGCAACAAAGGCCAAGAAACCGCACTCAAACTGAGAATCCAAGAATCTTAGGAAGAACACAGTTTTCGCAGCCCCCAAGAAGATGGATAACATGGCAGGAACTCCCAAATACCTCTCAGTCCTATCTCTTAACGATATCGGACTGAACTCTCCAATTAAGCAACATAGACTGTCTACTTGGATTAAAAAACAAGACCCTTCTATCTGCTGCCTGCAGGAGTCACATCTTGCCCGTAAAAACAAACACATTTTCAAGGTTAAAGGCTGGAACAAAATCTACCTCATAAACAGGCGGGAGTTGCAATCCTAATATCAGATAAAATAGACTTCAAATTAAAATTCGTTGGAAGAGATAAAGAAGGTCGCTGCATACTAATTAAAGGATCTCTCCTTCAGGAGGATATTAGAATTCTAAATATCTATTCGCCAAACAATGGAGCACCCAAATTTATCAAAGAAACACTACTTTCCCTCAAATCCCATATAGATCCAAAGACATTAATTTTTGGGGATTTTAACACACCACTCTTCCCACTAGATAGATCAACTCGGCAAAAACTCAATAGAGAAACCGCAGATCTAAACAGCAGCATAGATCAACTAGTCTTAACAGACATTTACCGAACATTTCACCCAGCAGCATCGGAATACACGTTCTTCTCAGCAGCACATGGAACGTTTTCTAAAATAGACCACATTTTAGGCCACAAAGCAAACTTGTCTAAATTCAGAAACATTGAAGTTATACCTTGCATTCTCTCTGACCACAAGGGAATAAAATTAGAACTCAACACCAAAAGCCACCAAAGAAAGTCCGGTATCACATGGAGGCTGAACAACACACTGCTGAATCATGAGTGGGTCATGGAAGAGATTAGAAAGGAAATTCAAATGTTCATGCTATTCAACAAAAATGAACACACAAATTACCAGCTCCTCTGGGACACAGCAAAGGCAGTACTCAGAGGCAAGTTTATAGCTCTGAGCTCCTACATCAACAAATTGGAGAGATCGGAAACTAACAATTTAATGACACATCTAAACCTCCTTGAAAAAGAGCAGCAAGATAAACCCCAATCCATTAGACGGAAAGAAATAATCAAAATTAAATCAGAATTAAATGAATTAGAATTAAAAAAAGCTATAGAAAGAATCACCAAAACAAAGAGTTGGTTCTTCGAAAAACTTAACAAAATTGACAAACCCTTAGCAAATCTTATCAAAAAAAGAAGAGAACACACCCAAATTAATAAACTCAGAGATGAGAATGGAAAAATCAACACGGAAACGACCAAGATTCAGAACATTACAAGGGAATACTTCTCAAAATCTACTTTTCCTAGCAAATATTGACATGCCAAAACTAAACCAAGATGAGTTAAACCAGCTTAACAGGCCCATATCAAGCATTGAAATAGAAAAAGCAATAAGAGACCTCCCAGCTAAGAAAAGTCCAGGACCAGATGGTTTTACAGCAGAATTTTACAAGGCCTTCAAAGCAGAGCTCACACCAATACTCCTCCAAATCTTCAATGAAATTGAAAGAGAAAGCTCACTACCGAACACATTCTATGAAGCCATCATAACACTCATCCCAAAACCAGGCAGGGACTCATCAAAGAAAGAGAACTATAGACCCATTTCTTTGATGAACATTGATGCAAAACTTCTCAACAAAATTTTGGCCAATCAACTTCAACAATTCATCCAAAAAATCATACAACACGATCAAACAGGATTCATTTCAGGGAGGCAAAGCTGGTTCAATATACGCAAATCAATTAATATTATTCATCACATCAACAGGACCAAGAATAAGAACCACATGGTTATCTCAATAGATGCAGAAAAAGCATTTGACAAGATCCAACACCCCTTTATGATGAAGGTTCTGGAAATATTAGGAATCCATGAAACATTCCTCAATACAATAAAGGCTATATATGACAAACCTACAGCCAGCATTATATTCAATGGTGAAAAACTAAAGCCATTTCCTCTTTTTTTTTTTTTTTTTTTTTTTTTGTTGGTCGTGGGGCTTGAACTCTGGGCCTGGGCGCTGTCCCTCAGCTCTTCAGCTCAAGGCGAGCGCTCTACCACTTGAGCTACAGCGCCACTTCCGGTTTTCTGGTGGTTTATTGGAGATAGGAGTCTCATGGTCTTTCTTGCCCGGGCTGGCTTTGAACCGCGAACCTCAGATCTCAGCCTCCTGAGTAGCTAGGATTACAGGCGTGAGCCACCAGCGCCCGGCTGCCATTTCCTCTTAATTCAGGAACAAGACAAGGATGCCCACTCTCTCCACTTCTCTTCAATCTAGTATTAGAATGCCTAGCTACAGCAATAAGAAAAGATGCAACATAAAGGGGATCCAAATAGGGAAAGAAGAAATAAAACTCTCCCTCTTTGCAGATGACATGATCTCGTATTTAAAGAATCCCATAGACTCCACTACCAAATTACTCAAGCTGATTCAAAACTTTGGCAAAGTAGCAGGTTATAAAATTAACCCCCAAAATCAATGGCTTTTCTATATGCCAACAATGAGAAAAGTGTGGCTCAAATTAGGAAAGCAACTCCATTTGTAATAGCCCCACAAAAAATAAAATACCTAGGAATTAACTTAACCAAAGAAGTGAAGGACCTCTATGATGAAAACTTTAAAATCTTGAAAAAGGAAATCAACACAGAACTTAAAAAATGGCAAAACCTCCCATGCTCCTGGATTGGCAAGATTAACATCATGAAAATGGCAGAACTTCCCAAAGCTATCTACAAATTCAACGCGATACCTATCAAAATTCCACCCTCATTCTTCAAGGAAATAGAAGAGGCAATCCAAAAATTCATATGGAACAATAAAAGACCCTGAATAGCAAAAACGCTCCTCAACGGAAAGAACACTGCTGGAGGAATATCAATACCAAATTTCAAACTCTACTATAAAGCCATAGTAATCAAAACAGCTTGGTATTGGCATAAGAACAGACCTCAGGACCAATGGAATAGAATTGAAAACCCAGAAATGAACCTACAGACCTATAGCCATCTAATCTTCGATAAGGAAGCTAAAACAATAGAATGGAAGAAAGACAGCCTCTTCAGTAAATGGTGCTGGCAAAATTGGTTAACTACATGTAGAAAACTAAAGCTAGATCCTTATATATCACCCTGCACCAGAATCAACTCCAGATGGATCAAAAACCTTGAACTCAGAGCAGACACTCTGAAAACATTACAGGATGGAATAGGAGAAACCCTAGGTCTCCTTGGCTCAGGCTGAAATTTTCTGAATAGAGACCCGGAAGCACAACAAATCAAAGAAAGGTTGGACAAATGGGATTGCATAAGGTTGCAGAGCTTCTGCAGGGCAAATGACATAGCTAGCAAGATCAATAGAAAGCCCACCGATTAGGAGAAAATCTTTACTAGCCATACAACGGACAAGGGTCTCATATCTAAAATATACTTGGACCTCAAAAAATTAAACCACCCAACAACAAATCCTCAAAGAAACAACTGCCCAATAAATAAGTGGGCGAAAGACTTAAAGAGAAGCTTCTCTGAAGAAGAAAGAAGGATGGCCAATAGACACATGAAGAAATGTTCAACATCCCTAGCCATTTAAGAAATGCAAATCAAAACAATGTTGAGATATCACCTCACTCCAGTTAGAACAGCAAAAATCAAGAACTCTAACAACAACAGATGCTGGAGGGGATGTGGACAGAAAGTAACCTTACTTCATTGTTGGTGGGAATGTAAACTTGTTCAACCACTTTGGAAAGCAGTATGGAGGTTCCTTAAAAGACTTCACATAGATCTCCCCTATGATCCAGCAATCCCACTTTTGGGCATTTACCCAAATGTTTACAAACAAGTCCACACTAAACCTACCAGCACAACTATGTTTATTGCAGCATTATTTACCATAGCTAAGATATGGAACCAACCCAGATGCCCCTCAGTAGATGAATGGATCAAGAAAATGTGGTATATATACACAATGGAATTCTATGCCTCCATCAGAAAGAATGACATTTCCCCATTTGTTAGGAAATGGAAAGGTTTGGAAAAAATTATATTAAGTGAAGTAAGCCAGGCCCAAAGAAACATAGGTCCCATGGTTTCCCTTATTTGCAATATCTAGTATAGGTATGAGTCAAGCGGAAAAGGTCAGATAATGTGATGTTAGGAAAATGAACCCTTAAATATGTATTTTAATGTTTTCGTTTCTTTCATGCATGTGTTTCTAACGCATTTATAAGATTATTTCTTTGTTGCTTTGTATGTCCCTCCCCCACAGGGTAACCCTCGCTTTCACTATATTTGATGTCAGTATAACATGTGGAGGAGATGGGGACAAACAAGTCGTTTAAGGATTCAGGTGGACCTGTTGCAACAATGAGAAGTACAAAATGTCAGGTCAAAACCAGCTTTACAATGTCGGTGTGGGGGGGGAGGGGGGTATAATTGGGTGGGGGGAGGGGGGAGGCTGGGAAGGGAGGTGAAGGGTAAACAAAGGAGGAGGCTGCAATGCTTGGTAAGAAATGTATGCATTATCCTGCCCATGTAATTGTAGCCCCTCTGTACAGTATGTTCTCAAATAAAATAAAATAAAATTTAAAAAAAAGAACCTGTACAATTTTTATTTTGATGAATATGTTGTCATAACAAATATGTAACTGTTATAATGATGTTCTAAATATTTTTGCTTATTGATTTTTTTGGACAGATTAATTTATGTGAGGTTTTATAATCATAACAATCATATTTTTTAATTGAAAGCATATTATATATTCTTTTTCATATATATATTTACCTGAGATATTATTGACATTTTAACATAAGAATTGAGGCCATGGATCATAATTATTTTAATTTTTTGAATAACAGTGTTTAAACATATTTTAATAATTATAGTGATAAGTTGAACATATTGTATTTAGACATTCACAATGTTTTTAAATTGCTATCCTTATTACTATTTTCCACACTCATACGTAGTACATTTTTCAAATAATATTTTGTTACTCTTTTAAGTATCTCACAAACTACCATCAATTTTTAAATTTTTGATGATTTTCTTATCTTACCTCTATATTTCTTCTATTGCTTTCCCCCCATAAAAGTTTCTGTAATTCTTTATTTACAGCAGATATCACTTTCATGCGTTCTTTTCTATTTATGTCTGGTTTGGCTGATTTTTGAAAGTTATGTTATGACTTAAATAAGACTCTTAATAAGCTATAATGGCTCATACATAGAATAACACATATATCAATCAAAGAAATCAATACTAGTGTAAACTCATAACAAATAATTGCAATAGAAACTTCTCAGTGTATTTGTAAGTATAATTAAATAAAACTGAAATAGTTCTTTCAAGCTCTGTGTTATTGAGTAGATATGAGTTATTATTGACCCATAATGACACAATCACTAAACAAATGTCCATTTCATATATATGGTGTTCCCTATGTTATTTTTTGTTTTGTTTCTTAATTTTATTATTGTAAAGGTCATATACAGAGAGCTTAAAATTACAAAAATCAGATAACAATTACATTTCCGTTCAAACAGTATTATCCTCTCCCTTGTTTTCTCCCAGGTTTTCCCTCCCGACTATCTGATCTGACCCTCCAAGTTGTATAGTTCAATTCCAAAATAGTGTCTAGTGAGTATCGTTGCTAAATTAGTTCACTCCTTGTCCCACTATTTCTGTGTTTCTTCTTATCCTCCCCAAATCAGATTAATTTAGCTATTTTTAGTTTCTTTCATCAGTGTTATTCTTATAATACAGCTAAATGAAAACTTATGTATTCAAAGGGTATCTATTAGAACTTAAACTGAACAGTTCTATAAAATACAAATCCATTTTCTTTTTTTGCGGGGGGTCCAGTTGTGGAGCCTGAATTTTGAGCCTGGATGCTGTCCCTCAGCTCTTCAGCTCAAGGTTAGCGCTCTACCACTTGAGCCATAGCGCAACTTCCGGCTTTTTTTCTTTTTGCTTATGTGGTGCTGAGGAATCAAACCCAGGGTCTCATGCATGCAAGGCAAACGCTCTATCACTGCGCCACCTTCCGAGCCCCTACAAATCCATTTTCTACATATATAAATAATATTAACATAGGTACCATAGTCCATTTTGTGCTGCTGTAACAGAATTCCTGAGACTGGGCCCATTATACTGAACAAAATTATACTGGTCCATATCTCTGGAAAATTTGTGATCGGTATAAAATGATTCTTTACATGTTCTTTCATCCTATGGCAGACAAGTAAAGAGAAGTAAACAAAGGACAAGAAGTCAAACTCACAACCTCAAGCAGATTTTAATTGCCATTAATCCATTCATATAGGGGAACCCTTCTCATCTAAACACCTCACATTGAGTCTAATACTCAAACATAATTTTACTCGTGATTATTTCAGTATTAAAGTAGATATAGTCAGCCCAGGTATATATGCTGTTTCATATAAGAAGTTTGCAAATGAACTGTAGAGATACAATGCTTTGTAAACAGGAAAGTGTGTGTGTGTGTCATTTCCTTGATCCAAGAAATGTTATCTCAAAATAATTTTTCCAAGTATCCATTTCCTTACGAATGATCAATATCATTCCTTCTGATGGATGAGTAGAATTCTATTGTGTATATATACCATATTTTTTTTTTACCTATTAGGCCACTGAAGGGCATCTGGGCTGATTGGATGTTTTGGCTATGGTAAATAATGCTGTTTTGAACATGGTTGTGCTGGTGACTTTAGTGTGGCCTTAAAGAGGGGAATGTGGGGAGAAAGCAGCCAAGAATTCATTGTATATACCATAGAATTGAGAAAAAATAGGGAAATGGTGGGTCAAAGGGTGTTGAAGAGGTTGAAGGGATGACATGGATCAACATGCATCATACACATCAATTGCTTTATGGCAAAAAATCAATACATAAAAAGAAAAATGAATGAAGGGTTAGATTAAGATGGGTGGTTAAGAACATTGAAAGGGGCAACATTGAACAAGATTCACTGTATTCATAAACTGCTTTGTGAATAGCAAATCCTTTGTAATGTTATTAAAGATAATAAAAAAAACAATTAAAAAGAACTGTAGGTCAAAAGCCAAAAAAAAAAAAAAAAAAAGAAAAGAAAAGAAAGAAAAAGAAAAATTGCCTCATTTTAAGCGTAGACATACTTTTTTTTCTTTTATCAAGCACAAAGTTTAGACTTTACATGTTATTTTCATCTATCAGAGGTGAGATGATCCGGCAATTTAGCCCTTTAAGGGCCCTCAAATAATTTGGAATATGACTGTAAAAACACATATGTTTCTTGTGTGCTTCTTGTCCACTACTCTTGGCCATCTGGCTGTATTGGTCATTTTTAATTGCCATTGAATAACTTATTTAAAAAAAGCCAGATGGCTTTGGTAGAATTAAAGGTGCCATCTCATGTTAAATATATTATATTTGGTTCATAAACATTTTGTTAACTAGTATTTTTCTGGTATTTGGATTACAAACTATATAGTGCATTGCTCCTATGCTTAAGCTGATGATATACTGAAGAAAATAACCAAACAATGCTAATATATTTATATGTATATGTATATAAAATACACTTACACATAAAGAATGGAATTCGTCTGTTTGCAATCATTTCAATGCTATGGGAAATTTGTACTCAATGACAGAAAAATTATCAGTGCTTTCTCTTCTTTTAAATGATATGCTATCTTCAGTTTCAATAATGTGGAAAAACACTTGCTGTAATATTCGTAAAAATGAGTACTGTTCTAAAGATGTGAACTCGATAGTATAGCAAGTAAATTTTTTATAAAGATTAAAGAATTCTATAAAATTGGTATTGACCCACAAGTTAACCTGCTGACATTTAACTTAAAAATTAGCTTTATAAGCTGAAGAACAGAGGACAAGCCCTGAGTTCAAGCTCCAGAACCAACACACTCTATCACATACACAAAAGATAATCAAATCAAGCCAAAAATTGTCTTGTATATAACTTTATCTGATGTGGGGTGGGGAAGGGTTAAGCACAGAAATGGTGGGACAAAGGGTCAACCAATTTAGCAGAAATTGCTAGATACTACGTTGGAACTATACAATTTTGGGGGAGGGAAGTAGGGAGAGGAAAAACTGGGAAAGAATGAGGGAGGTAATGACACGTTTCAAAAGGAAATACACTCATTACTTGACTCATATAACTGACACCTCTCTGCATATCACTTTTACAAAAATATTTAAAATAAGTAAATAAAACAAAAAGAAAAAATTAGCTTTATAGTAATTTTTATCAGAGCTTTAATTAATAATGATAATTTTCTAGATCTGAAAACTATGAATATATTTCAGAAAAAAAATCAAGTAGCTTTCATACTTTCATGTAATGCGTTATATTTGCTAACTTGATAAAAAACAGCATACTATATCACCACTTTTTAGTAGAAAATCATATTGGCATTTAAATAAATACCAGTATTATCAATTGGCTAGTTCAATGATGACATTGACATATATTTAAGAAATTTCAGTTTATATATTTAGTAACAATAAACAAAAAAATCTGAACATATGTTCTCACAAGTTTAATTTTTGTCCTAATTTTAAAAATGTATAGTTAGGGTCAAACTTTAGTAGCAATGTATTTAGAGCAACTTCAAAATTTGCAAGATAACATCTTTCTTAATCTAGTCAGAATACTGACAAATCTCCCTTATCTCTTTGTATTATGACATTTTTGTTGACACTGTTGTATTGAAGAACTTATTATTAGCTAAAGCCTTTCCCAAAATAATCCTACTGAAAGATGGAACATCCTGATAAACTATATAATAACATTCCTAAGAAGCTATTAAAAATTGATACATCAGTCCAACAAAATCATTTTAATTATGTACTTTTGTGTACAATAAAACTTTTGAGTAAAAAATGCTGTTACATTTTGTGTAAAACAAAAGTAAAATATGAAAAATAATTTTCAGCTGTGGACATTGGCAAAATATGCATTGTAATATGTTTGGCTAAACTATTATTTCTGACTAATATTTTGTTGTTTGTGCCCATAATTGAAATCAAGAATAACCTGCAGAATTTGTTAGTAACTAAATGTTAATAATTCATAATATTACTCATTTTTGGTGATGTATTTCAGAGAAAATTTAAAGAACAACTTAGCCATATTATGACGCTGTTAATAATCTGAAACAGACTTGAAGGGAGTCTGAGAGCTTGTCAATGGTCAATTTTGTTTCTTTTTTGTTATTTTTTATTAGTTATCTTTAAGGAGTTGTACCAAGTTTGTTGCAATTTAACAAAGAAATTTAAGAATACAACGCATCTTGATCTACGTCACCCTTTTCAACATTCTGATCCATCCCTTTTCTTCCTGTCCCTTCCTATACTCTTCTTAATTTTGTAGGATACACAATGGATTCTTGACTGCATTCTTCCCATCTTTCCTTTTCACTTATCCACTGCTTTGCCCTGACACTTCCCATTTGAATACCTGCCTCTGGGTGGTGAACTATAATTTCACCTTTCTGAGGAATTACACTATAGTTTTCCACACAGAAATATAGTTTTATTTATTTAAATTCTTTCCTGGTTGCACACAAACACATAAACTCATTACCCTGGACATAATTACAAGTGAATAGATTATTTGGTACCTGGCTTTAAAAATTTAGAAACATTATTAGATTTCATCGTTACTTAGTGACCAAAGGAAAACATTAAAAAATGAATGAATTCATTAGTAACTTCCTTATAGTTTTCCTACTCCTTCACTCATCTCACTTTTCTAAGCTTCTTACCTACCAATAATGGTGCACACCCATAATATTCAGGCAGCAGGAGGCTGAAGCAGCAGGATCAGCAATGCTTCCACAGACTCTAGGGCTGTGAACTGGGTTTCTTCTTTCTACACTTTTTCCTTCTGTGTATATTCTGATGCCCAGTAAAATGTGAGCTCTGGGTGACACATAGGGGTTCTCCCAGTATGAGTTCTCTGATGTTCAATGAGATGAGAGCTCTTGTGGAATGCTTTTAGACAGTTCTGATATGGGTAGGCTTTGGCTTCAGTGTGAGTACTCAGGTGCTGCAAGAGGGCTGAGCAGACATTGAAAGTCTTCTCACACTCCCACACTCAAATGTTCTGTCCACCATGAAATCTGGTGTTATTTAAGGGAGGAGATCTGTACAAACACCTTCCTACAGTTCTGATATACATTGGCGCTTTCTCCAGTGTGGATCTAACTTTGAGATGATTTCAAAAGATGAGTTAATATTTTGCTTGCACAATGTCCACAAGTTCACGAAGTCCATTCTGGTAGGACCAGGTTATGAATCTTTAGTGTGGGTCATTTTATGGACTGAAAACTACCTTGGGTTCCGGAACATTTGACTCTCTTCGTTGCATCGTCAAAGTAGGCTCACATAGTGAACCCTTCTAAAGAAGAATCTGCTGCTCTCAATGGTGAAATGCTTTTCTTAAAACCACTGTTTCCCTTGCTTCCTTCAGAGCCCTTTTGGAGTCTGCTGCTCTCAATGGTGAAATGCTTTTCTTAAAACCACTGTTTCCCTTGCTTCCTTCAGAGCCCTTTTGGTGAATGTTCACAGGGGACCTGCTTGCCACAGAACCACTGCTCTCCTTGACTCTGCCCACTTCACAGTCCTTCTGGTAGAAGTTTTACATGTGAACCACGAATTATGTTTTAACTCTCAAGCTACGTTTGCTCACGAACGTTCTAGAAGGAATGTCTGGGCTCCAGCCTCCATCTTCAGCACAGAGGGCATGAACCTGAGCATTCCCGGGACTAAGCCACTTCTTGGATCAGGGTAAGAACTTCCACCACGTTATTTTTCATCAATGGATTCATGGCAGGAAGAAAATCCAGTTGAAGTACTCCTATAGCCCCAGTTCATTCTAGAAAGGAGTCTTGAAGAATTTCTCTCTCCACTGGTCAGCAGTCTTTTGCTTTCTGTAATGGAGATATCAGATCTGCTTTGGAAAGATAGAGTTCCACTGAGACCAGCTTTCTGTAGTTTCCCAGTGTCACTTTCCTGTACAAGGAATTCTCTGGAGGCTCAGCAGGCCCTGCTCCTCCAGAGTGAAAGTCAGTGCTGTTTCTTCAAAGTTCACTGGTTCATGTGACCAGGATACATTAGTCTATAAGACCATATTTATGTTCTCTTCTACATCACTTTCATGAGTGAGCAGAGTTCAGGCTCAGGCTGTTGGCACCAGTGGACCCATGATTGGGAATTACACTCTTGGAGTTCTCCCCTGAATCAACTCTATTTCAGTTAATACTTTTGTATGTAATTCTATACCACCCAACAAATTTACTTACAAATTTATACATAAAATCTAGCTTTCAAATGTATGTGAAAGCATGCAACATTTGTCACTATGGCCTAGCTTCACATAATGTAATATTTTCCCCAGGTCTTTCCATTTCTTGACAAATGGTACTTAATAGCAGTATAAATAGTTATAAATTCAAATCCCATGTTATTCATTTTGCCATTTAAATGTCTTCCATTACCTTATTTCCTTTGAATTCTACACACAACTACAAGCATTTGTTTTACTGTTAACTTGATCCTGTATTTATTTTTCCTTTCTTTTTTCCTTCTTTCCTTGTTTCCTTGTTTCTTTCTTTCTTTCTTTCTTTCTTTCTTTCTTTCTTTCTTTCTTTCTTTCTTTCTTTCTTTCTTTCTTTCTTTCTTTCTTTCTTTCTTTCTTTCTTCTTTTATTGTGAAAATACTGTACGGAGGGGTTACACTTACATGTGCAAGGGAATGAGTACATTTCTTATCAAGCATTGTTGCCTCCTCCTTTGTTGCCCCTTCCCAACCCTTCCCATCCCCACCATTCCTTTCTTTTTATAAATTGATTTTCCACTTATTTTGGTGGTTCACTTCAAATAGCAGCCTCTGTGTAGTTGCAATTGACTTTCAATCAATTACATTATTTTTCATTTGATTCAAATTTTTCAGAAATAAAAACACATCTCTACTCACAGGATATGTGCTAAATTTCATTCAATCACATATGTCCTTGTCATAGGTAAGCTTGAACCAAAAAGTTGGCAATAATGCACAATAAATACTGGATGTATATTGTGATTAAATCAAACCAGTACTTGTATTTTACAGAAGAGCTCAATTCTAAAGCACTCAATTGGTTGGAAACTTAACTAAAAATAATGATAGTACTTAAGAATATTAGCCTATTTCTATTCTGCTTTGAAAGAGAAATGTGTTTGTATTACTATTCATTCACCATGCGTCTAAATCTGAAATTTTATATGAAATGATATATTTCAAAATATATTAAAATTTTATTTTTAAAGTAGAGAAACTATATATTATCAGGTCTAAAAGCATAAAGTGGATTAATATTAAAAAATAAATGGCCAATGAAGAAAGAATTTGTGACTTAAACTCGGTTTAGATTCATTTGCCTCTTGTGGGTAATAGTGTCGTACACATTGAAAATTCAGATTTTTAGAAAAGGCCTGTTTTGCCTTCAGACTTGCCTTATTGAACCACCATTTACATCTCTGATGATAGTTGTTTAGAACAAGTATGAAGTCAGATCAAATGGTGGAACCAATAATTAATTAATCAATGTTGATTTAAAAATATTAGTTGGCTTTGATTTTCCTTATATTTTGTCTTTTGGTCTGCACTATCTTTGTTAATATATCTTTTCTCCTGGCCAGTTTGAAAGGGTAATTTTTTCATCATACTAGTACAGATTAATACAGAATTACTCTTTTCATTCAGCTTTTTTTGGTATGGTGTTATTTTGGTCATTAGTTTGGGATAATTAACAATTTAAACCTTTGGATAATTATTTGTGTGGAAAAACATAATCATACTTTTCACCATTCGTAATAATTCAGCTTTATTTTTGTCTCTTTTATATTTATTTCTTTAGTTTGCCTGTTCAGTTCATTATTCCAAAGTTTGTTGTATCATTCTCTTATATTTAATGTCTCATTTTTTTCTTGGTAGCTTGAATATCTCACAAGTATCCATGCTCTAATTTTTCTCCATTTCCTCATGTGCCTGTACTTTTTGATCGAGTTTTAGACAAAGTTTATTTTATAGTCAACAAACCCATACCCACACATACACAAACTAAACTTCTTAAGTATTACTACACCTTAACCAAGGTTGTCTTACTTCCATACTAACAATTAACATTCTCAAAATTTACTAATAAACAAAACTAAAGGATTTGGTTTAGTCCCTAAGTAGTTCACTCTTCAGAGAGATGTTGCTTCAATATTTAACCTCTCATTTTCTCACCTTCTAGAAACTCACGTCACCTTGACTTTTCATATTTTGTGTCTTCTCTAACCCTCATTTCTTTACTCCCCTGGATTTTCATTTGATGGTCTTTCACTGCACCACAAGCCTTTCCTAGTCAGCACTTGTTCTCCTTTCCATAATACTCTTATTCACATTTCTGGACACAACCACTGTACAAACTCTCCTACCCCAATTTTCAGACTTGAATTCCAACAGTGTAACATCTATGTATCTATGCATGTACGTATCTATCTATCATCTGTATATTATTTCAGAATACTTACAGTTACACAAAAGATACTCTATAGAAACTCTTCTTTCTTACACTCAAATTTTCAAATAATTAATTAACTTCATTTTTATAATGAATCCTCAGTGAAGTATTTATGAATTCTTTTCCTTAAATTTCCTAATTAGCCTTGTCCAAAATGAGCCTACCAAAATCTTGCCTGGTATTCAACAACTACATTTTATATTTTAGAATCTGGGACTAGATGTTCAGACGTAAGCTAACATACATGTTGAAATAATTTCTAGCTAAAGAAAGTCTACAGGATAATTTTCTTTTTTTCTAATCTTCCTTTGGACTACTACTGGTTGCTACTATTTTATGGGGTTTTTTGAATAAATATTACATTATTTCAATTAAGTAATTGTGAATAGTATTTCTTTTCATTGCACAGAAATGAGACAAGCAAATAAAATGTCTTAAATAAAAAAGATATTTTGTTGAGAATTTATCTCTGCTCTCAAAACCAATATATGTATTATTATAAACATTGTTACATAATTTTGCAGCTACTGACTCTAGACTAATATACTTAAATTACAAGCTTATCCTTTAGTAATATTGAAGCAATGTATAATATGTACATTTGCTGGTGTGACAGAAGCTAGAACACTTTTAAACAAATTTAGGGTGAAACAAGTTGAAGGTGACCAGAGTAGGAGTAATGTAGTAATATACAAGATGCTCAGACTAAGTAAAATTTCTGCTTGTATTGATGGGGACAGCTAGATTATCTTTTCCAATACTATTTCAGCATTCTGTGCTCAAATATTAAGCAATAACTTCTAGCTGTTGGTTGAAATATAAATTAGTTTCTCCTAAGAGAAATAATCTTTTAGTCTCTTTCTTTTAAATTTGGACTAGACATGCCAAAGACATATGAGCCCACACAATAACTTTAGAGTGAAAGATAGCTTCAGTACTTCAAAGTCATAGCCACATCCCTGCAGAGAATATTGAAGGAAAGCTTCTCATACAATTCAACTCACAACCATGGTGCACAAATACTAAACTGTGAGCTTGAGAATGTGGGAAGACTAGGATTTATTATCAATGTCCCTCAGGTAGGTAGCAGACCTTCCAATACAGAATAAATCTAGGAATAAGTGGAACCAAAGAAGAGAGGCAATGAATTTCCTTCCTTGTTTTTATTTTTAATGTGTTAATCATCTCCTTATTTCTCAAGGATAATATTTCTAACAGCAATAGACTCTATGTTCTAAAATGTGTTAGCAACTTTGGCGGGGGTTTGGGTGGGTAGTTGTGGAGGTGGGAGGGAAGGGATGGCAGGGGTAAAACAAATGAGGAGGCAACAATGCTCTGTAGGAAATATACTCACTACCTTGCTCATGTAATTGTAACCCCTCTGTACAGTATGTAAATAAAAAATATACAAAACTGAATAAAAAAGAAACAAGAATAAAATGTGTTAGCGTAATTTAATTAAGGTTTATAGACAGTGTATATTTTATAGACAGTGTATATCCTTTAATTTCCTTAAGTCTCAACTTTAAAAATCTCAGTTTGTATATTGTCATGTCCCTGAGCCGAGGAGATAGCTTATTGTTGATAGTACCTTGATAAAGTAAAATCAGTTAAAAATACTTCCAATTCTGATTTCAACAGGAATCTTTATAAGTGTAGTAACTAGTGTTCTGAAAGTAGGAAGAAATGGTGCACTATTGAAATGGATTTTGGGAGAAAAGACTAAATGGCTTTTCTCTCATGGTATACATATCATATTACATGATATATAACAATATAGTAAAAGTACTGCACATTTTAAATATACATGCAAAAATGTGAACAACGCTATAGAGATGACAATTTGGGCAAAAAACCAAAGGTAATTCACAAGATCTGAAGGAAATAGCATCCCCAGCATTCCTAGAATGGCATGATGAAGATATCTCAATGGGGGTATGGGTTGTGAACAGTTTTATTAGCCTTCTTTGGAGCGTTAATTAGCTGGAGATCTAAATCAAAATTGACAGCTAGCAGAATCTTTTTCTCTTGAGTTAAAGTCAAACTAATTAAATTCCAGAAGGAAAACATTTTCCTTCTAGCATCCTTGATCTGTCATCCTTGTATAGTGTAAAAAAAGAGTACTATGGCCTGACAATAATGTAATCAGCTGCTAGACTTTCACTACTTATGTGTTCAGATAAATATAAAATAGACCATTAATACTGTTAAAGATTATGCTTAAAATAATGCATGCACAAATCACAAATCTTTTTTAAAATATCAGTATGAAAGATGAGTCCTATTACTGTCAGTCAATATCTAAGAAATATAGCAAATATTTGATAAAATATTTTCAATTTTATGTATTTCATAAATTGACACAATTCATTAAGTGAAAACCATATATTCTCAACTACATACCTTGCTGTGTCTTTATTATTAAAAAAAAAAAAGAACTGTGTTATTTAACGTTTGGAGCCACAGAAGTTCAACTGTAAGGTTACAAGCCACTATTTTGCTGTGAGATTCAGTTGGTAATCATTTCCTTCCTACATTCACATTTTCTTTTGGTCAGATTGCCTATGTCTTTATGGGATTGTAGTTTATGTAGTATTCCACAGGAACAGGGTACTGTTTGTCATACGTGGCAAAATACTATATCAATAACAAAAATGTAGTCTTCTATAGTTTATCTTATTCTGTACATACATTTTCCTTGTTGTAAATGTTAATGATATTTATTTTTAGATTTTTTTATTATTTCATCAAGATATACCTATAATTATTTACTTTGTTTTTCTTGTTTGGTGGACTAGTGAATTCCTTTAATCACTGGATATTTACTTTTTAATCAAATTTCTAATAAGATATTGACTTCTCTTTTTTTATATTGTCCATACTATTGTTTATGTTACTCTATTACACAAGCATTGGTCATCTTATGATGTCTCATTACTCACTGATACATGAGTCATTTTATTTCATTTTCTCTTTACATAGTTCATGTTGGATGGTACTATGGCAATGTCAGTGAGGTCAACATTTGTTATTTCCTTAATTGACAATATGGCCAATAATTTTTTCAGTGAAATGATTACCTTTTCGTTGAATTTTATAACTACAAGTTTGATTCAGGTCTTTTTACTAAATTAACTTAACCAACGAAGTGAAGGACTACTATGATGAAAACTTTAAAAACCTGAAAAAGGAAATCAAAAGAGTACTTAGAACATGGAAAAACCTCCCTGCTCCTGGATTGGAAGGATCAACATCATGAAAATGGCAATACTTCCCAAGGCTATCTTCAAATTCAATGCCATACTTATCAATATTCCAACCTCATTCTTCAAGAAAATAGAAGAGGCAATCCAAAAATTCATAGGGTACAATGAAGGACCCCGAAAGCAAGAATGATCCTTAACAGAAAGAACAGTGCTGGAGGAATATCAATACCAAATTTTAAACTCTACTACAAAGCCATAGTAATAAAAACAGCTTGGTACTGGCACAAGAACAGACCTTAAGACCAATGGAATAGAACTGAAAACCCAGAAATGAACCCACATCCCTATAGCCATCTAATTTTCCACAAGGGAGCAAGAAAAGAAAATAGAATGGAAGAAAGCAGCCTCTTCAGTAAATGATGCTGGCAAAATTGGTTAACCCCCTTTAGAAAACTAAAGCTAGATCCTTATATACCACCCTGTACCAGACTCAACTCCAAATGGATCAAAGAACTCAGAGTCAAAGCAGGCACTCGGAAAACATTACAGGACAGAATAGGAAAAATCCTACCTCTCTTTGGCATAGGCCTATTATTTTTTTATTGTGAGAACACCATACAGAGGAGTTACAATTATAAGGGCAAGATAACGAGTACATTTCTTATCAAGCATTGTTCCCTCCTTTTTGTTTCCCCTTCCTATTCCTTCCCATATTCCACACATCTCCCCCATCTGATCCTCCCCCCTCCCCCGACCAAAGTTGTTAAGTTTGTTTTTCCAAATAATGACTTGTACATCTCATTGTTGCAATGTGTCCACCTGTATCCCTACTTAAATGATTTGTTTTTGCCCTTCCCCTCCACAAATTATACCAACATCAAATTCAGTGAAAGCATGGGTTATAACATAGAGACCCAGAAACACAACAAATCAAGGAAAGGTTGGACAAATGGGATTGCATGAAATTGCAGAGCTTCTGCATGACCAAGGACATAGCTAGCAAGATCAATAGAAAGCCCACGGATTGGGAGAAGATCTTCACTAGCCATACAACAGACATGGAACTCATACCTAAAATATACCTGGAACTCAAAATATTAAATCCCCCAACAACTAATCCTCAAAGAAACAACTGCCCAATAAATAAATGGGCTAAAGACTTAAAGATAAACTTCTCTGAAGAGGAAAGAAGGATGGCCAATAGACACATGAAGAAATGCTCAACCTCCCTAGCCATAAAAGAAATGCAAATCGAAGCAACACTGAGATACCACCTCACCCCAGTTAGAATAGCTATACTTAAGAACTCTCATAACAACAGATGCTGAAGGGGACGTGGCCAGAATGGAACCCTACTGCATTATTGATAGGAATGTAAACTTGTTCAGCTACTTTCAAAGTACTATGGAGGTTCCTCGAAAGACTCCACATAGAGCTCCCCTATGACCCAGCAATCCCACTTATGGGTATTTCCCCAAATGATCACAAACAAGACCACACTAAAGCTACCAGCACAACTATGTTTATTGCAGCATTATTTACCATAGCTAAAATATGGAACCAAACCAGATACCCCTCAGTAGATGAATGGATCAAGAAAATGTGGTACATATACACAATGTATTCTATGCTTCTATCAGAAAGAATGACATTGCCCCATTTGTTAGGAAATGGAAATACTTAGAAAAACTTATATTAAGTGATATAAGCCAGGTCCAAAGAAACCTAGGTCCCACGGTTTCCCTTATTTGAAATGTCTGAAACAAGCAGAAAAGATCAGATAGCTTAATGTTAGACAAAAGAAACCCCAAGATAAGGACTCAAGTGGTTTTTCTTTCTTCCTATTGTTTCTAACATATTTATAGGGTAATTTTTTTGTTGATTTGTTTGTCCTTCCCCCATGGTATAATCCCTATTTTCACTCTATTTGATGTTGGTATAATTTATGGAGAGGAAGGAAAAAAACAAACTCTTTTTTGTGGAGGGGGGAATGGTAATGAGCAGGGGGTAGAGAGTAGGGGGAAATGTAGTTGTGGAGATGTGAGGGAAAGGATGATAGAGGAAACACCAACAAAGGAGGAGGCAATAGTGCTTGATAAGAAATGTACTCATTACCTTGCTCATGTGATTGTAACCCCTTTGTACAGTATTTTCACGATAAAAATTTATTTTAAAACTTACATATGTAAACACACACACACAAACACACACTCGGTAATATATGTTTAACTTCTTACTGGTTTGATTGTGTGCACCTTATATTCTTGATCACACAATATTGCATTTGTGCAACAGAGTTGCCTTCTTTGTAGTGACTTTATTATAGGTTATTTTTAATTATATGACCACAAAACTCATTTGAATAAAATGTAGTGAATTATACCATATTTGTAACAAACTAAAAAAACATACAACATACAGAGAATAGTTATTTGAATATGTAGAAAGCTTTGCTGATAATCTAAATCCATGATTAGATAGTAATCTATAACATTAAAGGATAGAAACATGATTTGAATAATCTGATTCAACATGCAACAAATTACTTAAAATGTGAAGTATTTCATCTTAAGAAATGTGATTATATAAAGAAATTTTCAAAATAAATTTAAGATTTTTACTGCAATACTTTACCACTCTACCATTTAATATTTTTACTAATTGAAATTGAATGCCAGGTGCTGCTTGCACATGCCTGTAATTCTAGCTATCTCAGGAGGCTGAGATTTGAGAATAGAGTTTCAAAACCAGCCTTCGCAAGAAAGTCTATTGTGATACTCTTATCTCGAAGGAACCATCAAAAAAGCCGGAAATGGAGCTGTGTCTCAAGTAGTAGAGCTCAGAGACAGAGCCCAGGCCCAGACTTCCAGCCCTAAGACATGTCAATAAATAAACATACAATAAACAAACAATAAATAAGAAAAAGAAAGAAAATAAATTGAAATGGAGCCATTCCTACATAGTCCAGTATTGTGTAGGTTTATAAAATTCTAACCTCAAAATTTCAACTCATTAATTAAAATACCAACTAGCCGTAACAAATGATTGCTTACAGAATTTAGAGAAGTAATATCAATTGTCAGCCTTTCTCATAAAAATGCAAATTTATCCGTAAATATTTTGTCTAAATAAATTTTTACTTAAGTGTTACATGGGGGGAGCAGCCCCAGGGTTTGAACTCAGGACCTCATACTCTCTCTTGGCTTTTCCACTTGATACTGGTGGTCAAAGACTTAGGCCAAAACTCCACTTCCAGCTTTATACTGGTTAATTGGAGATAATCATCTTAAGGACTTTCCTACAAGGACTGGCTTCGAAATATCAGCTTCCTGATTAGCTAGATTTACAGTTGTGAGCCACAGGTAACTGGCTAAAAGTTGTAATTTATTGTGATTTTTTTAGTCTTATCATTAAGTCATTGGACAAAGGCATTGGCAGATAAAAAAGCAGCTTACAAACACAATATGCCTTGATCAGTGTTACCTCTTTCAACATTGTCACCAGTCTTTCTTCTACCATCCCCTTCTGTTTGGTAGGCTATACACTAGACTCTTGCCTGCATTTTCTTCCCCTTTTCCTCTTCATTTGTCTAGTCTTTCCCTTGACCCCACCACGCCACTTTTGATATCTGAATTTGTGTTTTTTTCACTATATTCCTCATGTTTTTTTTGTTGGTTGGATTTTTTTGTCACTCATGAGGCTTGTGAATGCATATATATATATATATATATATATATATATATATATATATATGTACATATACACACATATAGATGTTAATATAGAATATATAGTACATAAATATAAAAAAAAGATTTTGATAAAGATGAAAATAAAATTTTTTTTATTCCTTAAGTGTTCTTCATATCAATTTATCATCTCTTCCTATTTATACTAACTTAGTCCTAATTATCTCATACTTGTATGAATAGTAAAGCTCTTAATTGGTTCCTCTTGATCTGAGATCCTATTTACATGAATTTCTTTTAAAAAAGCTTTTGATATAGCTTTAATAGATAACACACTTTTTCTAATTAAAATAGCTTTGTGTTTGTTTTTTCAAAGTTCAAAAAGTGGACTTAAATTATATTCTCAAAATTATTCCTACTTTTTCTGATTAAAAAAATTGCAATGATTTTATTCCCAGAAGATTCCTCTGAGTAATGTATTATACATTTCTATGCTCAGAAAGTTTTGATGCACAACTGTGGCAGTCATTCTTCTCTAAAAATGCATGTCAATTTTCATCACTGTAACTAAGTCAATTCTAATCACTTAATTCAAATTGTTTATTAATCAATTTTTAAATTCAGCAATGTGTTAGACTCTCATCACTGAGAAATAACCTATGCAAAACCAGTTAAAGAAGGGAAGGCTATGTTGCTTTATGGTTCCGTTTTAGTTGATCTTGGCTGAGAGAAAATGGCCAAGACAAGGAAATAAGTAACACATTATGGTGATTTGTAAGCAGAGAGAGAACTCCTGAATAAGTGTGTTTCTCATTTTCCCTCCCTTGATTCTAAGTTCTTAGACTTGAGGATAGTACACAATCAGTATGTGTTTTTCCACTTTGCTAAACTTCTCTGGGAACTCAGTCCCCCATACACCTAGTTGTGTATGTTATTGCTCTCCTGCATATTTTTCAATCCAATCAAAGTGACAATATGACTTAACCATTTCATTTGAACACAGCAACCAAACACATCTCCTTATCCAAAAACGTTCCACTTTTGTCTCCAAAAGGTGTACATTCATCTTCTGACACTAGCATAAAAGGAGAGGTAACAGAATGCATTGCCTCTCTCCAAAATTCTTTGTAGCCTTGACTTCCAACATCATTCAAAATTCCAGGTTCAAAATGTCCACAGAGACTCAAAGAAAATTTTTAGCTGAGAGTTGCCATGAAAATAAAGCAAAATAGGGCTGGAAAGGTGGCTCAGTGGTAGAGTGTTTGCCTTGTATGCATGAGGCCCTGGGTTCAATTCCTCAGCACCACATAAGCAGAAAAAGCTGGAATGGACACTGTGGCTCAAGTGGTAAAGTGATAGCTTGAAGTGAAATGCTGAGGGACTGTGCCCAAGTTCAGGCCCCATGACCAAAACAAAAAAAGGAAATAATTTTTTTTAAAAAAAAGCAAAACCAATTATATGCCAAGTATATAGACACATGCCTTTAATTAAAGCTACTCATAGTGAAGACAGGAGGATCACAATTCTAGGGAAGCCTGAGTAAAAGCACTAGACCCTATGTGAAAAACAAACTAGGATTGTCCAGTTTTAAGTGGTAGAGTGCTTACTAGGACAGTATGAAGCTTTGGTCCAAGAAAGAAGAAGAGGGGCAGAGAAGAAGAAGAAGAGGAACCAGAGAGGTAGAGTAAGAGGAAGGAAGAAGAGGAAGAGGAGGAAAAAGAAGTAGAGAAAGAGGAACAAGGAGGAGAAAGAAGAGAAAAGAAGAAGAAGAGGAAGAGGATGACAGAGAGGATGAGGAGCACCATACTTTCAATATATAATAACATGGTGTAAACATTCCTATTCCAAAAGAAAAGAATTGGAGAGCAAGGAAAAAATGGACCAGTAACTAAATTAATGGACAAAGAATTTGACTTGAAATTTCTTAATCGAACAATGTGTAAACAGAGGAAAGGAGGTTAATAGCATTAGCACATGTAAAATCACTTATAAAATAGAAATGATATGTCATTTGATACTCACCAGAATCGGTAAAAGAAGATGTGCATTAGTAGGTTTGGCAAGGATGTAAAGAAATTGAAGCTCTCATACACTGTAAAATAGCACATTCATCTTGGAAATTAGTGTGTAAAAGTTCCTCACGAAGTTAGTTACAGAAACACCAAACAGCCTAGAAACTTTGTACAGCCTAGAAAGTTTGCCTATAGTTTTTATACACTTAAGTTCAAAACTTGTGCATCATCACAGCAATATTATCTATGACAGCCAAAGAATTGAAAAAAAATTTCAGGCTGACCAATAGGAAAACAGATCACAAAACATATTATACTCATGAAATAGCCCATTATCAAGTAAAAAAGAGAAATGGAGAATTGATATTAGTGGAAACACTGACAACAGGCTAGATAGAAAGAACTAGACACAAAATAACACATAAAATGATTTGATTTTCATGAAATTTTTGAATTATCAAAATGAGGCATAACATTAGTTTCTTTGGCGTTGGAAGTCTAAGGAGAATTCAGAATAGCTGCAGACAGGTATAAGATGTCCTTCTGAATGACGAATATTTGAGAATATTCCAAGGTGATAATGATCAAATATACTTTCAAAATACAAAGAATCCCTAAATTTTATAGAATTAATTTAACAAATATAACATTTTTCAATTACACATAAAATGATTTTTAAATGGAATAATAGATAATCTTTAACAAAAGTAAAAATAAATAAATGTTCTGGAATTTGGGAGTTGCACAGTCTCTCCTGCTAGGCATAAAATTAAAGTGTTCTACTATGAAAGTAGACATAGAATATAGCAAATTGGTGGAAAACAGGAGCAAGTAAAAAAAAATCAATGCATATTCCACAAAATTAAGAAAAAATCAGAGAATAAGCAGTTGGGAGAGATGAGTGGAAATGTTAAAAAGGGATTAAAGTGATCAAGATGTATTGTATTCAAAAACTACTTTATTGAATTGCAACTCCTTTCTCCAACTATTCAAATAAAATATTTTAAAAACTAGCAAATAAAATAAATTAATTAAACAAAAATAAATAATGAATAGATAAATAAAATACAATAAAAAATAAACTATAGATCCATAACAATATATGCCACAAATTTATAACCCAAACAAGAATAAAGTAGTTTTGTTCTTGCTTCTAGATATATAAGGTAGAAAATTTTGACTACATCTAATTTATTGAGTTCTTTTGTCAATGGCATTAATTATGCCGGTAGTAAAAATAATCATGAAGTTCTGAAATGAACAATACAGTATCCAGGATATTACTAATTACTAATGCAAAGATATTATTGCAGAAAGATGGAATAGTATATGTTTGTATGATTAGATAAAATATCAAAATGATGTCAGAATGTATCATAGATTTCACAGAAATAAACAATAGAAATTTAAATGTATAAGCCAGGGAAATACAGCATGATTACAGCAAGTAATTTATCTTTTTTCTCGGAAATGAGAGAAAAATAAAAACAACAGTGCACAGGACAACAGTCAAATGTGGTCAAAGTCACAAACACTACTTTTAATCCTATAATAGGAAGGTGAGGTCACCCTAAAAAATCACGTGTGGGAAGGTAAAGACTGCACTGAATTCTTTATACTCACATTTATACAGTGAAACATGACCACACAAACATTCTTCTAATAAACTCAGCACCACCTTATGTTTATTAACACCTGCCTATGGTTTTCTAAATTGAAAAACTGGACCAACATCATTGCATTGTTATTAACATTTAGAGTTAAGTAAATTGGTTAGCAGAGTTTAAGCAAATGGTATGAATTCAACAGTACAGTACCAGAACTGTATACAACATACCATTTTTTAGTTTATTTTTGTAATATGATCTTGTGTTAATGCTTAGGCTTTCCTGGACTGAGATCTTCCTATTGAGACTTTGTATATAGCTGAGATGGCAGACATATGCTAACTTGACTAGCTATTGGATGGGATGTGATCATTGTTAGGTCTGCAGGAAGCCTACCCCCTACACCCATCTCCTTCACCAGCCTGAACCCAGTAATCACCTGACTGTCCATCACCTAACTGTGAGTCAGAAAAGGATCCTTGAATCTGAGGTTACTTTCTCCATGTCTATTTTCTATTGTGACTTATCCATTTTATTTTTTTTCCCCGAAACAGACCAGGAGCTTAAACTAAGGATCTATGCACTGTCCTTGAGTTTTATGTTGGAGCAAAAGGCTAATAAACACCATATATGACTAAGCTTATATTAAAATGAAATGGTAAATTAATATATATGATAAACTGATAAGAGAACCTACTAATGCTCATGTGTGTATGTGTGTGTGTGTGTGTGTGTGTTTGTGTGTGTGTGTGTGTGTTTTATAAGAGCACATTATTAATACTCTATTTGCTATAAACTTTAGAAAATTATCTAGGATATTATTTTTAGGGTAGTAAGTTCTATAGTATCGATGACATAAGCTTTCACCTTCCAGGATTTATTACTATGAATCAATCTTGAACCTTATCTGTTCTTGTTTGTTGAACCATGAGCTTTAAAAGCAAATTCTCCTATATCTGAATTTCCAACAGGGAAGTAGAAGTCTAACCCTACATTCATATCATTGAATCTCAAGTTAGTAGCTTTTGCCCATCAATAAGATAATTACAGAAGGGATGAACACACAACAATTAAATATATAGGGTGAAAGGGAAACAAAAAAGTAAGCATTTTTAACTCCATATGATAATGCCACAGGGGATCAAAGAACTACAATTAATTATCCAAAAAAGAGCCATCACACCTGCAAAGCATCCTGTTATATTGTTACAAGTGGTGGCTCTCAGTATGCCTAATATATAAATTAAGGTTTGCCATAGTTATGGTTTGGGTTTATTTATTTATTTATTTTTTTTTGGGTCCGGTAATGGGGCCTGAACTGTGGGCCTGGACGCTGTCCCTTGGCTCTTCAGCTCAAGGCTAGTGCTCTATCACTTGAGCCACAGCGCCACTTCTGGCTGTTTCTTTTTTCTTATGTGTTGCTGAGGAATCAAACCCAGGGTCTCAGGCATGCAAGGCAAGCGCTCTACCACTGAGCCACCTTCGCAGCCCTGCTATAGTTATTATTATGAATCTCTCTGCTCATTTTTACCCCCCAAAAGGATGACTTATTTCTTCTATTTAAAGACAGGCCTTCATCTTTAGTGTTCAACCATTTAGTCTCTTCTCCATTATTACCAGCTCTTTGTCTGAGTATACATTTTTCCCCCTTGTTTAGGAATTGGTACCGAAAGTTAAAGAATCCAATCTAATAGAAAGTGTAAAGACCCCTATGCTCTAGGAGAGAGGTGTTTGTTTTTTTTCCTCCCAGGATGGATAACAGGACCTATTAATAGAAAGGCTGCTCTAGAACTTTGTGTCACTGAAACTAGTACTGTATTTTTGTACTAGCTTTTCCTGGGGCTTTAACTTAGGGCATGAGCCTTGTTCTCGTGGGAATTTTTTTCTTGTACCATGTGAACACAACTCCACTTTGGTGGTTATTTGGAGATAAGAGTCACTTGGATTTATCTGTTTTTCCTGGCTATGTATTGCCACTCAGAACTCAGCCTGCTGATTAGCAAGGTTTACTGGTAAAACAACAGTGCCCACTGCATTCAATGTTGTTTTTTGTTGTTATTCTGGACTCCAACTGCTTTCAGGGTGAAAAGCCATCACTGGGGACTCAGTTTTGCATGGGTTTATTTTTATAACAATTTTAAAATATTTATTTGCTCTCTTGTTGCATTGTTGCTACTTTATCTTATCTTCATTTAATACTGGCTTTTACATTTTATAGTTACCACCATATTTCATGAAAAAATTTAAATTAGTACAGTATTAGTGGTTTGCTTCATTTGAGAAAGGTTCTCTGCCATAGAGTTCCCAACACATAGAGAGTCTCTTCACTTAAGACACCGGGATACCACTGGAATAAAGGGGCCTGACAGGAAATCAGAGAGAATCATTGGGGTATCTCCAGATAAGGGAACACTTAGCCACATTCCAAAAACTCAGACTGCCATGCTCAAGATCAAGAAACAAACCAACCCGGCCCAGAGGCTTCTCTACATATTGAGACAGCAATGGGAAGGTGGTAAAAAGGGTGTAAAGTGTGTTCTCTTTCACAAACAAAAGGAGGAAAACGTCCTCAGATTCACTGAGGTTGCTCCCTATGACAGAATCAGTAACAACTCCCAAGGCCCAGGTCGAAGACTCATCCACACTAACTTCCCAGTAATGTTTCCCAGAGCTGAAGACTTGGCATCCAAAAGCAGTGAAGTGGAGGGAGTCTTCAGAATTCAAAACCGCATATTGATGGTCATGTCTAACACTGCTCCCAGGACCTTGATTCCCCATAGTTTCATTGAAGGCAATCTCCACCCGGTACTGATTGAGCTTCTCTTTCATTCCAGGCATGGGAGGGGCACTGAGCTGTGGCCTCAGAGGAAGTGGCATGAAGACCAACACTGACACACAGCTTTCTAGGGTCAACTCTACACCCTGAAGCAGTTCCACATCTGGCTTCTGGTATGTTTCGATCAGCTCCTGAAACATATTCCTGAGCTGATGCTTCTTCTGAAGCATTTAGGTTTCCCTTTCTCTGAGTTGCTGTAACATGGCTCTTCCTTCATTGATCAGTAGCTGGGAATGATATCTTTCCTCCTCCTGGACAAAAAGCTGCAGCATTCTAAAAACATCCTTAGTCATGTCTCGGTAGAGGTTCACATAATAAATCCATTGGTTGGTGAGTCTCTTCTTCTCCTGTAAATTGTGCTGGTTTTCTTGAGTCTTTTCCCATACAGCATGCATCTGCTTTGAAATCATCTTCCTCTGCACATCAGCAGCCCTTTCTATAGAATGGTGTTTGTGAGCCCTGTGCTCCTGAGACATGGAGCAGCTCCTACAGAGCAGGGCCCTGTCTACCTCACAGAACATCTGCTTGGTCTCCCTGTGTGTCCCACACATGTATTCCTCAGAGCTCAGGAACTGCCTGAGTCTGGCTCTTCTGGCAATGGCCACCAGGCTCCTCAGAACCACGTTGGTTTTCAGGTTTGTCTGCTGGCAGGGTCCCTTGCATCCTGGGCACCTGGCTGGAGTCTCTTCCCAGCAAAGGAAGAGACAAGGTCGACAAAAACTGTGCCCGCACTCTAGGGTGACTGGCTCTATGAAAGTATTCATACAGATGCCACAGCTCAGTTCCTTCTGGAAGGCCTGGACAATGTCAGGATCCATCATTCCTAGAATCTAATGAGGTGCTGGTGACTCACCCCTAAAAGCCTAGCTACCCAAGAGATTGGGATATGAGGATCAAGCTTTGAAGCAGGCCTGGGCACCAAAGTCCCCCTGACACAGACTCTTATCTCCTATTTACCACTCCAAAATCACAAGTGGGCTGTGATTCAAGTGGTAAAGCACTAAACTTGTCCACAAAGTGACCTAGGGATAATGCCCAGTCTTGAGCACAAAGAGGCCCAGCAACACTGCCCTACCACTGGGTTCAATCCCCACAACCGACAAAACACCACCACCAACAACAACACCAAACCAAGGAAAGAAGAATTAAAAGAGGAGTAGATTCTCCCACTCTGATCCTCACCTGGAGTATCCAAGCTCCAAACAGCCTCCTCCTGCTGAGGGATCTTCAGCAATGCCTGAGTCTCAGACTTCCACTCTATTTATACTGAAAGAGGGTGGGCCCAGGAAAGGAAGTGTCTCTGATTGGTTGTTTAGGGAAGCTGATTTACATATCAATAGAAGTTGGAATTTACATCCTGACAACCCCACCTTTTACTTCCTCTTTCAATGACTTGCAATTTGGTTAGGTGATTTGGGTTAGGTGAAACTTAGGTTTGTCCAGGGTTGGAAAAGTTTATTGTGTTTGTTTTGTTTTGTTTTGTTTTGTTTTTTACTTCTGTGTATGCTTTATATTTGGACTATGAGTTTATTACTTTTCCACCGGACTGTAGGACACATTCGTGGCATCATCCATTGTATCTTGTGGGTCTTCATTCATTTGTAATTTGTCAGGCCTGATGCTGGGTTGGTACTTTACCACTTAAGCCATGTCCTCTTCTGTTTGCTTTTGCTTTTGGAATAGAAAATTGAGTTTATGCTTAGGTTCCCTGGACTGAGATCTTCTGATTCACACTTTGCACAAAGCTGAGAGGACAAGAATTATCTCTTGCTTGAGTTGTGATCAGGGTTAAGTCTGCCCACAGAGCAGCCCCTCCCAGCTTTCCCATCACCTGCTTTAATCAGACCAGTAATCACCTGACTGTCGATGATCACCTGACTGTGAGTCAACAAACATCCTAGGCTCCTAGGTCATTTCCTCCCAAGTCCATTTTCCATACAAATTCATCCTTCCGATGTTGTTGTTCTTGTTGTTTGTCTGTCAGTGCTGGACTTGAACTCAGGGTAGAAGATCTGTCCCTGAGCTCTTCTTCCACTCTATTTCTCTTATCTTTATTTTAAATATCATTTATGCCTTTTTATTATAAGATGTGGTATTCTGATATATAATTTAATAACTCCATTTCGTTTTTGAGAATGATCTAAAAATTATCATAGACATAAACATATATATATATTATATACATTGGATTTCAAGAACACATTATTAATATTCAATTTGCAATAAGTTTTATCCTATCAGAATATTCTCTTTAGGGTTATAGGTTCTGTAGTATCCTTGGCATAACCTTTCCCATTTGTGGTTTTGTTACTATAATCAATCTTGTACCTTTCTTGGTGTTGATCCATTAGCTTTGAAAGCATAATCCCCTATCTGAATTGCCAGCAGCTAAATAGTAGCCTAACACTATGTTTGCATCATTGACTTTCAGGCATTGATTATCAAACAATCTTGTTAATTTTTCTTTTTAAAAAATTTTTGTCATTAGTGCTGCGGAACTCTGGGTCTGGTGCTTTCGCTCATCTCTTCAGCTCAAGGTGAGCCCTCTACCACTTGAGCCATAGCACCACTTCCAGTTTTCTAGTGGTTTATTGGAGATGAGTGTCTACGACTTTCCTGCCTGGGCCGGGTTTGAACCGAGATCCTCAGATCTGTTTCCTGAGTAGCTAGGATTACAGGGAGTGCACCACTGGAGCTGGCTAAGCATTATTTTTTATCTTCATATGATAATGACAGCAGGGATGATGGCACGATAATTGGGTACATAGAGTGAAAGACAGACACCAACAAAGAGCCATCACAACTGGACAGCAAACTGTTGTATTGATACAATTGTTGGCTATTGTTAATCTCTCAGTATGCCTAATGTATAAATTGAGCTTTGCCATTGTTATTATTAATCTCTTAGCGTGAGTTAATGTTCTCTTCATTTTTACCCTAAAACATTATGACTTATTTTTTCTAAATCCATTCCTTCATCTTTAGTGTTCAACCATTCACTTTCTTTCTTCTCCATTATTACCAGCAATTTCTCTAAGTATTCCAGTTCATTTTATTTTATTTTATTTTATTTTTAGGAATTAGTAATACAACTTAAAGAATCCAATCTAATAGAAAGTTTAAACACCCCAATGGTCTAGTATAGAGGTGTTTCTTTTTTTTTCTTCCCAGGATGGATAACAGGATCTAGTCATCAAAAGCCTGCTTTAGAACGTTGAGTCACCGAAACTAATACTGCTTTTTTGTTCTAGGATGTACCTGGGGCTTGAACTTAGGGCATGAGCAGTATTCGTGAGGGTTTTTTTTTTTGGTTGTTGTTTGCTTTGCTTTTTTTTTCTCCTACTACTTGGACCACAGCTCCACTTTGGTGGTTAATTGAAGATGAGTCTTTTGGACTTTCCTATATGAACTGGCTATGAACTGCCATCCTGCTCAGCCTGCTGAGTAGCAAGGATTACTGGGAAAACAAAAATGCCCACTGAATTAAATGGTTTTTGTTTTGTTTTGTTTGGTTTTTTGCTGTTATTCTGAGATTCACCTTCTTTCATGGTGAAAAGCAATCACTGGGGACTCATTTTTGCATGGGTTTATTTTTATAGCAATTTTTAAATAGTTTTTTGCTCTCTTGTTGCATTGTTGCTACTTTATCTTATCTTCATTATTTTTTACATTTTATATTTTATTATATGTTACCTCCATATTTCATAACAAAATGGGATTACTGTGCAAAGAAATTCAAATTAGTACAGTATTAATGGTTTGCTTCATTTGAGGAATGTTCTCTGCTACAGAGTTCCCAACATATAGAATCTTCACTAATAATGGTTTATCATTGGAGAAAAAGGGTCTGAGAGCAAATTGGAAATAGCCAATGGGATATCTCCAGAGAAGGGAACTCTTAAACACATTCCAAAAACTCACACTGCCATGGTCAAGATAAAGAAACACCACACCCTGGCCCAGTGACTCCTCTATATAATGTGTCAGCAATCGGCAGGTGGTAAAAAAAAAGTGTAAAGAAAGTTCCCTTTCACAAAAGGAGGAGTAAAAGGTCCTTTGATTCAGGGCAGTGGGCCTAGAAAAGGGTGTGTACCTGAGTTCTCATTTAGGGAGGTTGATTTACATATCATTTGGAGTTGGAATTTCCATCCTGGCAACCACACCTTTAACTTCCTCTTTCAAGGAAATGCCTCTTACAATTTTCTTAGACAGTGACAAGTGATGTGTATTTTGGTTAGGTGCAGGTTAAATTTATACAGGATTGGAAAACCTTTTTTTTTCCTTACCTTTTTGTATCTTTTATTTTCGTACTATGCATTAAATACTTTTCCACCAGAATGTAGGTGACTTTGTATCTTGTGGTTTTGAAAATTAGCTGAGCTTACATTGTGGAGTTATTAGATTATCACCCAAGTTTTTTATTTGGAAATTGTCATGCCTCCTGCTTGTCAGGTGCTTCACCACTTGAGCCATTTCAATCTTTCTATTCTCATTGGCCTTCTAATCTCATAAAAAATACTGTATTCATTTTCTATTGGTAATGTAGTTCTCCAATTTTAATTTATGCAAGAATTCTGAACTGATTTCAAAAATGAAGGACATTTTAAAGTAATTCATTAAAATTTCATAAAAGCTATGAATATGGAGCTATATATAATTCATTACTTTTGTTTAATTTTTCACACCAGAGTTGTAGAGTATGCTCAAAGGTGATTTTTACACTAACCTTTTTCTTGTGGGAATTTTTTTAATTAAGAAAATACTTTAGAGACATTAATATTAGTTCAGCTATTTATTCTGCTTCATAAGGAATGTGATTTTAAGTTAATACACAGATCTAAGACAGATGATACATTTGGCATTTAAATCAATTTGTGTAATTACTTTTTTATTTAAATACTGAATACATGTTTCTGAATTTTCAATTTATTACCTGAGTCAAAGGTATATCATTACACCTGCAGAATCTAATCCACTTTACAAAGACTAAGTAACATACTAGTTTGAATTTTATTTTTTAGTTCAAAAATAATATTCAACATATATCATTTCAATAGGTTCCACTGAAAATTTATTAAGATATGCAATATCCATAGATATTTCATAATTCTATATTCTTATTTTTGGATTACATTTCTGTAATCCATGTGTCTTGTGTTAGACTTCCAATTGTTCATCTCACATCTCTGTTTGTTCCAGGATTTCAGCATTAATGTTTTCTTTTTTCCGTGGTTTTTATTATTTTTTCATCTCACTATCACCATTGTAACTTTTTAACATACAAAAAAGAAAATTCACTATTGCCCAACTCAGCATTCTTTACATTTTCAAAAATCCAAGTAATGCTAGTGACATACAACATACATCATGAAATGATTGATATAATGTATACAATAAAGTAATATCAAAATATTGCATAAAAATTAAGAATATGTAATGTCATAAAATTAAAATACACTATTATTAAACTGTGACATCAAACATTTTCCATTATTACTATAATATAGTAATATAAAACCATGCCATCACTCTCCAACTTGCTTTGTAAAGAATTTACACTTTGTCGAAACCTACACCTGAGCCCCTTTCCTGGTAATGAACGGACTGTTAAATGTCTCCAGAATTTGGGCCACCTCCCAGAAGCCACTGGTATGTTTGGCTCCTCCCCTCTCTCATCCCTTATAATTAGGCATGAGAGAATTCCAACTAGTCCTCATGCAACAAAGTAAGTTAGAGGACAAGAGCCCTGTTCCCCAGCTGGACGCCTCCAGGTATTCATGCAGAAATCATCTCAAAGTTGTCATTTGCCTCAGTCCTGCAGCCTTCATTGCCCTAGCCTGCAAGCTCATGTAGGTGCTTGAATAGCAAGCTGTTGTAGCACAATCTACTCTGTAGTAGAGGTCCTTGAGATGCGAAGGTACCCCAGCCTCTCCTTGGGCAGGCTCCACATAGTCTTCAAGCTTTAACTCTTCAAAATCATGTTGCTCCTTGATAACTTCCCTCTTCTTGGAGCCTGATAGGTCTGAGGGGCCCTCATCAGCAGGGGTTTGGATGGCTGCCAGGAACTTGTCCTGAATCTCAGGTGCCTTCATTTGCAAGAAGCAGTAGTAGCTCCTGCAGCTCCTTCTTCTTCTCCCTCTCCTCCTGGGAGAGCTGGTTGACACACTCATCTTTCTTCTGATATAGCTCATCCAGTACTTCTGTCTGTTCTTTATAGAATTCTAGGGACTATTCAATGGTGCTTTTTGACAGCTGGCTGCATCGATGTTGGAGTTTATCCACTTGCTTCTGGAAGCCCACCTTTTTTAGGCAGCTTGTGGATGAAGCAGAATTTCAGGGTCTTCTTGGGCATTTGTGTGTCCTGCTTTCTATCCCATGGTTTCAACTCCTGAAGAAGAAACCCTACTGCTTCAGCTTTCTGTGGCTCTTGACTACCAGATTGGTCAGGCACCCACAGTAGGTATGTTGCTCCTGCAGCTGCTGGCTGAGCTTCGCCTTCTTTAATTCACCAATGGATAAAGATAAAAATCCCACCTGGTCTTTGGGTTGTCTGTCTTCTAGGACAGTCACAACAAGTAGAGTCTCCCCTTTTCTTTTTGCTCACTCTTCCTTCTCTAGTGAAAGCCAAAAAGCTCAGCTGGGGCCCACAGCTGGTCCTGTTTCTGTCTGGTGTTTTAAGGCATATCAAAATTGTTGTGTAATTTTTGATGGACCTTCTTGGTCCTCCAACTTAGTCCAGCAGTTGTGTGTACTTCTGCAGGTACTGTGGCAAGGCCTCATTCTTTAAGGTCAGCTGCAGTTTGTAGGCCCTGTGCTGTTCACAGGTAGCTCTGAGCTCCTGCAGCTGTTCATGTTGAGCCACTTGGCTCCTTAATTCAGCCATCTTTTTCCATTCTTCTAACTTCTCCTCTTGCTGGTCCAGCTTCTTCTTTCACCTGCAGCTGTGAGTGCAGCAAAGTAGAGACCTTCTCCTCTTTCTTAGCCTATGTAAGGCATCCTATACCTGACCCAGCTGCTCTTTGATCTCTAGGTTATGCAAAATTGTGCATCTCATGGCCTCATGTTTGTGTAATCTTCCCATTGTCTTGAAGAACTCATGCAGATCCCAGATCTTTCCCTGCTGCTCCAGTTACCACAGCCACTCCTGCTGCTAAAGATTCTGGAGACTGAGGCTCTAGTTTTCCCACCTTTGAATGTAACACTTCTTCTCCCATTTCTGTTGTTACTTCTGCGACTAATAGGTCTTGGCTGGCAGCTGTAGCTTGGTCTGAGTTGGTCCTCCATGCTGCTGCTTGGAGGGAAGCTCTGCCAACTGCCTTTGAAATTCCACCATGTTGGTCTCTAGGTCAAACACTTATCGCACCATTGCTCTTTCTCATCTCTCAGTTGGTTCATCTGTTGAGCTTTTTGTCTTTCCTCATGGACTTCTCCAACTTCAAGTCCCCTGCAACATATCTCTCTCTAGCCTTAATTTGGTCATTAATTCTTTCATGGTCTCTAGCTTTGTCTCCACCCATGCCTTCTCTCCTATTACCTTTGTTTATATTTTGGTTACTCTCTTGTGGTGAATTAGGCTTTCTGACATATTGTTAGTGATTCCAGTGTTAGTGGAAAGTACACTAGCAGGAAAGGAACCAGAGGAAAATTCCAGGTATGCATGGTCTTTGGTCTCACCCTTAGCTGATTTACAGTCCCCAGTAATGTTTGTTTTGAGGTTACCTCTGTTTTTAGTTTTCTTTTTTTTGGTTTCAGTTGGTCCACCAGGAAAATTTCTCTCCAGATACTCTTTCTGTAGTTTCTTGCCTAAAGAAAATTTTATTGTGCATGTGTGTCTGGTTTGGATAGATATCCCAGCACTGGGATAGGGATGGTGGAAGGACCATATTCCCAGGCTTTCTGAAATCACCTCTATTCTTGCAATCACCCACTTCCTACAGGATCTCTGAAATTCACTCAGTCACCACCTTCCTTCACCTGCCGGTAGTGGTATGAGCCAATAGAGGGAAATGCCAGTGGTACTAGGAAGCACATAATGTGGGTGTGGCCTTGATTCTTGTATCTTATTGGTCAGCTAGAAACAGATTTGCATTGTGGGATCATTGTAATCCAGACACAGTGGATAGAGTCACCTTGAGACCTGCTCCTACAGTCCTCCCCCATCCACATACCTATTTGGGGAGCAGGGCAGCACCAGCTCCTGTTTGCCCTCCCCATCTAACCTGTCCACTTGGGCTGATTAACTAGGATTAACTCTAGTTGTACTGGAGACTGCTCAAGACAATGTCTTTCATCCCATAATTACAATCACCAAGTTATCCTGAGTGGTTGCTCTCAGACCACTGTCATAGTCCCTCTTATGCTGGGACTATGGAGGGATTAGACCCCAGAGTTTAGGGGATGAGTGAGTGACAGACAGTAGGGATGCTGGATACTGCATCATTTTATGATCTGTTTCCTCATATAACAACTTGGTCCACATATTTTACATCGCAGAAATACCGTTCAAATAATTTCCATGCAGTCCTCCAGACTGCCAGATTGTGCAAGTGCCACAATTCACTCACTCCTTGCTGCAAGTTTCTAATCTGGTTCTGAATGTGTTCCCCCTACCTCCCAGGTCTCTATCCCACACGTAGTGTACCATGTTCCCCATTTGACTTATTTTTAAAATTTTTTATTGTGAAAATACCGTACAGAGGGGTTACAATTACATGTACAAGGTAATGAGTACATTTCTTATCAAGCATTGTGGCCTCCTCCTTTATTTCCCCTTCCAATCCCTTCCCATCTTCCCACACCCCCATCCTGCCCGGCCAAAGTTGTAAAGTTCGTTTTTCAACATAACGACTTATACATCTCATTGTTGCAATGGGTCCACCTGTATTCCTATTTAAACGGTTTGTTTTTGCCCTTCCCCTCCACAAATTATACCAACATCAATTACAATCAAAGCAGGGGTTATACCGTGGGGGAGGGACATATAAACCAATAAAGAAATCATCTTATAAATATGTTACAATCAATCACAAGAAAGAAAAAAACATTTCAATAATTATCTTGGGGTTCATTTCACCTAACATCAACTTATCTGATCTTTTCTGCTTGTCTTAGAAATATACTAGTTATTGCAAATAAAGCAAAACATGGGACCTATGTTTCTTTGGGCCTGGCTTACTTCACTTCATATAATTGTTTCCAAGTCTTTCCATTTCCTAACAAATGAGGAAATGTCATTCTTTCTGATGGAGACATAGAATTCCATTGTGTATATATACCACATTTTCTTGATCCATTCATCTACTGAGGGGCATCTGGGTTCGTTCGATATCTTAGCTATGGTAAATAATGCTGCAATAAACATAGTTGTGCTGGGAACGTTAATATGGTCTTGTTTGTGATCATTTGGGTAAATGCCCTATATTTGGATTGCTGGGTCATAGGAGAGCTCTAACTGGAGTCTTTTGAAGAACCTTAATACTACTTTCCAAAGTTGTTGAACAAGTTTACACTCCCACCAAAAATTCTGTAGGGTACCCTTCTGTCCACATCCCCTCCACAGCTTGGTACTGGCACAAGAACAGACCTCAGGACCAATGGAATAGAATTGAAAACACAGAAATGAACCTACAGACCATAGCCATCTAATCTCTGATAAGTGAGCTAAAAAAGTAGAATGGAAGAAAGACAGTCTCTTCAGTAAGTGGCAAAACTGGTTAATCACTTGTAGAAAAATTAAGTTAGATCTTTATATATTACCCTGCAACAGAATCAACTCCAAATGGATTAAAGACCTTGGAGTCAAAGCAGACACTCTGAAAACATTATAGGATGGAATAGGAGAAACTCTAGGTCTCCTTGGAGTAGGCCAAAATTTTCTTAATAGAGACCCAGAAACACAAGAAATCAAAGAAATGTTGGACAAATGGGATTGCATGAAATTGCAGAGCATCTGCATGGCAAAGGACATAGCTAGCAAGATCAATAGAAAGCCCATGGATTGGGAGAAGATCTTCACTACCCATACAACGGCCAAGGGTTCTCATATCTAAAATATAATTGGAACTCAAAAAATTAAATCCCCCAACAACAAATCCTCAAAGAAACAACTGCCCAATAAATAAGTGGGCTAAAGACTTGAAGAGAAACTTCTCTGAAGTGGAAAGAAGGATGGCTAATAGAAACATGAAGAAATGCTCAAATTCCCTAGCCATAATCGAAATACAAATCAAAACAACATTGAGATTCCACCTCACCCTAGTTAGAATGGCTATAATCAAGAACTCTAATAACAGCCTTTGTCTTGACAACAGAACAGGAAAGTTGCCAGGGACCTTCTCTAATACACAGTATACTTGTGCTCCTCTGTCTCACCTGGCCCCAACTGCAGCCAACTGTCTCAGCTTTCTTCAAGATTTTCTTCTAGTAGTCCTGTGTACTAACCACATTTTTACATGTCTAATAACTATGTATGATTCACTAGTGGCTATCATATAGAGCAGGCTTAGACATTTCATTAATTTCCTACTCCATATAAAAGGATGATTAAGCACAATTAGCTGATACTAAAATGCGTCTTCTTGTTGCAGGTTTGAGTGTAAGTTAGAAAATACAAAAATAAGATGGGTACTGATGGCTCATGCCTAATAATCCTAGCTACTCAGGAGGCTGAATTCTGAGGATCTCCGTTCGAAGCCAGCACAGACAGGAAAGTCCAAGACACTCTTATCTCCAATAACCCACCAGAAAATCACTACTTTGGTTTTAGAGCACCATCCTTGAGCAAAATGAACCCAGGGAGAGTGCCCAGGCTCTAAATTCAAGCCTCACAAGCAAGAACACAACAAAATACAAAAAATAATCTGTGAGTAGTTTGCATAGAATAATATCTCATTTAATCCTGGTCTTTTTTGTTTATGTGTGTTTGATTACCAGAAATAGACTCTCCTAAAATTTTGTGAAATAAAGTTACCCAGTTCTTGAGTTATAGAGCATTTGTAATCTGCTTTTTCTTGATGCTATTTTGACAAAAAGCGATCTATTCTGTCAAACCAAAGTTTCTCCAACTTGCAGCAAGTTACCATCTGTTAACACACACTTACTGGAATAATTCATATCTTAACTTCAAACTGTAACCATCAGCTATATTGTTCATAACCAGCCAGCGGTGTCAAGGCTATGAAGTCCTTACCAATGGAGTTAAAAGAACAGAATGTGCTTCGCACATTCCTTAAATCAGCCCCTGAAAGTCAAGCAAAAAATGTGAGCCCAACAACTACTGTGTCTCAGAGACATCACCACTCCTTGTGTTAAGATAAAAAGCTCAAGGGCCACCCTGCCTGGCATGCCTGCTTGACTCTGGGTAGAATGTCTAGGCTCCCTTCCTCACAGAACTAAACTGCCTTGGTGAGATCTCCTTTACTTCCGTGTGTCTATTCTATCTGGGTTAATATTTTGACTATTTTGTTTTGACACTGGAGCATTCTGGGGGATAGTCTGCAATCTTCATTCTCTCTGGGATGGTGAGGAACTCTATTAGGGGATATGATTGTCCTGCTACTCAGCTGCAACAAGGTGGGGGCTGGGCAGCACTGGTGACATCTCATATCTGTGAATGAACTCCAACTCTTGGACATTACATGTGGATTAAAAAAAATTCCTAAATCTGGGCTCCTATGGCCCTGAACTCTGAAGATTATGGTTTGGATAATGGTTTGAAGCTAAACATTGATCCTCAGATCTCAGCCTCCTGAATAGCTAGGATATGAGGTGTAAGCCACCAGCACCCAGATTTGCTCTTGCTTTCTTTAGTGTAATTGCCTTACAAAGTCTTATCTCATTTAAATGTGATTTCTTTCTGAGTTCTACCCTGGGCAGTACATTACAGATGGAAATTGCTCATCCTGTGCTGTCTTGGTCTTATTAAAACAAAGATTACTCTTCAGTAGATTTTTGCTGCTGCTTACCAAGTACACCATTCCCTAGTCCACTTCATGTATGCACTAAGTATTTAAAACCTTCCATAAACTACAGGAACCATTCTAATTTCCTGGGTTAAAGTGTTGAAATATTGTATGTCTCCTTCCTTTGTCTTCTTTTCTTTTCCTTTTTCCTTTTTTCCTTTTTTTGGTCCATCGTGAGTCTTGAACTCTGGGCCTGGGCACTGTCCCTCAGCTCTTCAGCTCAAGGCTAGTGCTCTACCATTTGAGCCACAGTGCCACTTCCTCCCTTATCTGCTTGTTTTCTCTGTCTACATTCAAGGCATTTCAACATCTGTTTTCCAAACAATGGAAAATATATTTACACAGTATAGACTAAAGGGGTAGATAATCAAATATACTTGTAAAATCAAACTAAGCATGAATCTAACAAATGTTCTTGACTGATTCACTTAAAACTCTTGTCTTGGATGAGTAGTTCTAGTTTGCAATTGTGGCATAAATTTCTTTTTTTTTTCTGAAATCAAATGATGGAAGAAACATTTCAACAAAGGGAAGTGAGGAATGAGCTCACACCTAAAGAAGAAACAGGGACCTTTCTAAGTTTATGGAGTACAGTAAGAAAAATATTGAAAAAGAAACAGCTAAATTTGAAATTTATGACAGGCATGATATCTAGAACCCATTACACGTTAAAGTAAGCCTGAATTTACAGCATCTATAATTTTTAGCTAGTTTTCAGGGTTTCACACCTGAAATATCTAACCACACTTGAGGCTAAGATCTAGAGAACTGAGGATTGAGGCTAACTTTGGCAGAAATGTCCTGCCTCTCTGCAAAACTATCAGCAAAAATATAAGTAGGTGTGTGGCTCAAGTGGTAAAGCTCCATCCAGTTAAAGTGGAGCAAGGAAGCATGGCTCTGAGTTCAAACCCTAATACGAAAAAATTAAAGAATCACAATTCTGGATTCTTGAAATTCACTTGAATGTAAAATCATTTGGCAGAAAAGAATGTAAAGAAAAAAATTAAAGCAGAAAAAGTGTATTGTTCTATACACACAAAAAAGGTTTTATAGATATATAAATATATCTATATATAAATATATATATATATATATACATGGATAGATAAAAATATACATACATAGTTGTGCAATATAAAGAATAATGTCTGTAATTACATATATACATATATATATATAACAACTAAGTGTATACGTTTGTCCATAATCCCTAAATTAAACTAAAAGTCCATATTTTAAACTATGACTCTTAGAAAGCATTGTCTTCACCTTTAAATATTTTCTGGATATTAATTTGTGTATGAAAGAGGAAAAGAATTTAAGTACATGTAACAATATTTATATTAACATGACCAAATGTAATGGCTTTACATAATTCTGTTTCATAATTCAAGTCATTATGCATTAGTTATATTGAGATTTTAAATATGAGAATTGTACACATATTAACAATCTATTTCTGAATAAGTTTGCTCTCTCCAACATCTTCCTATGTTCCCTTTCTTCTTTCTAGCTTTTTAAACTGTGCTTAGTGGATATATTTATATTGTTTACACATATATATGTAGATATGTGTATATGTATGTACCCTCATATATACCTAGAAATGTCCATATGCAAATATATACCTATATGTGAATACAATACAAATATATATTATATTAAAATACAATATTGTAATTATATATTTATATATTACCCCCTTTTATATCCATGTCCCATGATAATTATTAATTTTTACTATATTTGTTATTATGATTTTTCTGGTTTCTCATCTGAGAACAAGACTAGTCATTGAGATTTTTTTCACATGAGTAGAAATATCACTGTCATATCATAATTAGAAGTTCTATGAGAAGAACCAGGAAATTTAAGAATATATCTAGAAAAAAGAGTCTACCCTTCTCATTCTCAGTCTTGGCCTTCCTTCACTTGTACCTTTATTCCCCACGATGACCTTTCAACAATAATACTGTTCTGTCATGGCTTACAATGACTAAGATTCTGACAACATCACAAAGAAAATTTTTCTCGATTGAGGATAGATTGCTAGATAAGGGCTTTTAACAAAATAAAAATTAGATCTTTTTTCTTTTCATATTATCTTTTCTTCTTAAAGTGTTTTTGATTGACACATCACAATTCTATATACGTTAGATGAATAATGAGCTGTTTTATTCTAGCTTTGCTTTGCTTTCTGCATTTCTGGTATTGAACTCTGAGCCTCACACTCGCACTGTTGAGGCTCACCAGGATATAATATGTTTTGACTTGTTCCATCATTAGACAATCAAATCTGAGCAATCAGCGTATTGATCTTTAAAGTTAAACATTTCGAAGTCAATGGGGATGTTACAAGTTCTTTTTCTAAATTTGAAATTTCTTAGCAACATAGAAAATAAATAAACAGATAACAATTCAACAGGTTGAAATACAGAGAAATATAGTATGTAAAGTTTTTCACAAATGCCCACGTGAATAGATGAAATTCTAAAGAGAACAGCTTGAATTTACCCTTAAAACGTATTCTATTAGAGGCAACAATGCTTGATAAGAAACGTACTCATTACTTTGCTCATGTAATTGTTACCCCTCTGTATTATATTTTCACAATAAAATAAATAAAATAAAAATATTCTTAAAAAAGAGAGTGAGGGAAGGAGTGATATTGTCAAAAAAGCAATGAACTCTTTACCTGACTTACGTAACTGTAACCCCCGTGTACATCCCCTTATGACAATAAAAACTTAAACCATTCTAGCCATTGTATTCAGTATAAAGCAAACATAAAAACATCTATTCACTAGCTCTTCTTAACCTTCCTGAAATTTAATGTGTCCCTTTTCCATGATATAGCAGTAAATATAAATGAACTATAAGCGTATTGATCGCCAGGTGCCAGTGGCTCACAATGTAATCCTAACAATGCTGAGATCAGATTGTGATTTAAAGCCAACAGGCAAAAAATCATCTATGAGACTCTTACCTCCAAATTAACCATCAAAAAGCCTAAAGTGGAGAAATGGCTCAAGTGACAGAACATTAGACTTGAGAAAGAATAAATAAGTACATACATAACTCAAGGACAACATCCCAGGCTGTTAGTTCAAGCCCCATGATCAACACACACAAACACACACACAAACACACACACACACACACACACACACACACACACACACACACACACACACACACACATTGCTTTCTGCTCTTCCATTTATGTTGAAAATATTATCTCATGTGAGAAGCATTTAACATACCTTTTAAATTTTTAACATACTTTAAATTAAAAAAGTATCCATTTTATAAAAAAAAAACAGGTATTCTAGGCACTTGCTATCTGCTAGGAGACATTAATCATACCTTGATATAGTTAATGCCTTAATTAATTTACCTGTGACTGGTAGACATATATTATTATTATTATTTCTCCTCAACAAATGTGGAAAATTTTGGAAGAAAATGTGATAATAGTGGAATTTCATAAAATTTATGCTTCATAAGAGGTAATAATCATTGTAACTCCTAAACACAGCTTGAAACCAATAATGCAGTGATATTGAATTTCTCTGTAGTTTATATAGTGTGCAAAAAATTGATACTATATAGTATCTCCTTTACATTTCCTTGGAAGAAGCTAAATAAGAATATATACATCTTAAAATCATAAAATAACACTTTGGTTATATTAATGAAATGCCCACATTCAAAATCATTAATAAGTTTATGTAAATAGTACAGCTCTTAGATATTCAAATTTTTAAAGTTTTGAAACAAGTCATTCAAAAGTTTAAAACAATAATAAAAATAATCATTTTAATCAAACTAAACATATCCTTGATTGGACCATCAACTTTCATAGGAATATATAAATCTAGATAAATAGTATTCTTGAGCATGTGTGAGTTGTGTTTGCACAGGTATGCGAGTACTTGTGTCTCTTTGATATTTATATTGCATTCTTCTCTTTGTTGTGTATTGATTCACGTTAATACCAGTTTTGCATAATTCATCATGCATTTAAAAACGTGAAAGACAGTGGTAACCAAAGGTAGCCCTCTGTAGAAAAATGGTGGCATGTGAAGAGCTCATCAGTTTGAAATCAAGCAGTGTATCATCATTTATCATTCATTAAATCACACACAGCTTCAAACATCTCCTTAGTGTTTATATTGGAGAAGGGCAAAATGCATAGATGCATGCATAGACACATGTTGTTACCTAATAAATCTCTTCATGCTTTTGACTGGCAGTATAAGTATCTGACCTTGGAAGCGACCTCTCATCTGGAGTCTTTACATAGAGATGTAGGAGCAGCATTGACAAGCAAAATGAACCCTTGATAATCGCTGACACTGTTAGCATGGTTAAGCTTCTTAAAATATTACCACGGAGCCTTTCCTTCATTTTTACAAACATATTTCAATTGTACTACATACTTTTCAAAACTCTTAAATAGAGCCATGATGTAGAGGAATAAAATGCTAGGCAAACAAGAAGAACTAATCCGTCCAATAATAAGTGAATAATAATAATAAGCCACAGGAAAGACAATATTAAATCCACCCAAAATTGCAAGAGGGAAAGATTAGAGTGGCAATATCAAACCCATGAAATTATAAAGAATGAGGCAATAAAAGTAAAGTACTGAGATGAAAAGTAATGTTATTAATTGTCTAGTAGCTTTTCTTCCCAGTGGATCTCATTTATCTTTGGAAGAAGTTTAAAGAAAAATCACAGCCCCTGCGTAAACTTTGTCTTTCCACTGTCAGGTGTATCAGCAACATCTTGTATTTACAGCTGTCTTCACAAATCACAGGCAATTATGTATGTGTCTTTTCATTTACAACAAATATCATCTTTGCAAAACTTTAAACTTTATTCCTTTGTGATTTTTAAATAAAAGCCTGTGATTTTATTTGCCTATGGTTTAAGAAACAACTTAGAAGACATTGAAGAGTTCATTGTTGCCACACCATGACAGGTTCTATTACTTATAAAGCAGAGTAGATTCCATGCTAATATTCATATGGCCAAATTGTATATATTAAAGAAAATAATCTCAGTACATCTTAAAACTTTTGATGGTACTTGGCTCTTTACTTATTACATTTCTTTATGATTTGTTAAACTACAGTTAAGAGAGCTATTATTTCTTTCCCAAATGCAAAGAAGAAATAAATATTTTTACTTAATGAGATATCAGACATTAACTCATATTCTAAGTTGATTTGAGCAGAAAATGGATATTTCATTTCTCATTATGACAAAAAATAAACAATTCATTCTTAGATGTACTTTGTTTTAAATATATATATATCACTAAAGATTAAATTTACCTGAAAATAATGGCGATCCAAAATAAAACTGGCAAGAATAAGTAAAAAACGTAACATTTTTTCTGATGTTTTGAAAGAAAGCAGTCTGATTTTATTAACGCTTTAAAATCTGCAAATGAGTATCATGGTTCATCCTCTCTGAATTTCAATAGTCCAATCTAGAAACAGTGGAACCGTTCCTCTTTTCTAATCCATAAAAAATCCTCTTGGCAGTTTTTTCAAACTGTACACTAAGTCTAATTACTTCTGTCACCTTTAGTGCTACATGTATGTTGAAGCCAGAACCTCTCTTACTTGAATTATTGCAATAGAGTTCAATAAGTTCTTTGTATTGTTTCTCATACTTTTATAAATTCAACAAAACAAACAGAAACTTCTATATTATAATTCTGCCAATTTTCCCTTCTACTCAAAACCATTCTGTAGCTTCTCATGCATGTAGAATTATAGGTAAGTTGGTCTTACATAAGTTTCATAACCATCCCTATTTCTTTGACATGTTTTCTCTTATTCTTATATTTTATGACTTCAAAAACTTTAACTTCCATATTGTTTACTGAACAAGACTGACTCCTTTACTGTCTCCCAGCCCATCTTTTTAGAATATTCTTATCCTAGCTATCAATTTGGTAGTACTGGGGCTTGCATGCATGGCCTTACCATTGGTAGGATAGACTTCTACCACTTAGCAGCAACTCCCAGGCTAGCTACCAATTTTGATTCTTCAATTCCTTGCTTAGATCTCACTTTCTTAATGACTGCCTTGAGTATGGCATCTCTCACTGAAACTTCATCCTCACTGGACCTCAAAATTTAAACACCACATTTATTCCATACCATAATTTATTTCTAGTATGATATATGTTTTACTGATTTCATAGATATTTGTTTATGAACAGTCTTTTTGTCTAGAGTCGTTTCTATTTTTGCCTATTATTTAGTGATTTTTTGTGTGCCCTAGATCAATTCAGAGCACGTGTTTTATGTGCCATATTCAAGTGGTTTTGTGGATTGAAGCCTTTTATTAGAATGGAAGAATAAAACTAGGGTTGGTGATAAGTAACCACTCATGACCACCAAACCTATAGTGTGCTAAATTGATTAAACCTCTTTTCCTTGGGAACATTTAGCAGTGAGTTGGATAGAAGTAGTATGCATTTCTGGATTCATGGATTTTTTTACAAATGAAGTTAAATTTGTCTTCACAGATTTGATTAAGTCATTATTACCACTATTTCTTGATCAGTATGACTGAGACATATGAGTCAGCCATTTTCCTAGATCAGAGAATAAAATCTAAATTTAGGTATTGAAATGTTATTTATATATATGAGTAAATATACATTTTTCTATGTATATTCAATAATCAATGGCTATTTTTTGTCATGCATTCTTGCTCTCTTTCTCGTTCTATTTCTCTGTTTGCATGTAGATAATTATCACTCTATTCTTCTATAATTTACCCTTTTCCTATCAGTCGTTGGGTTTGAACTCAGGGCCTTCGCACCAGGCTAGCCCTCTACTACATTAACTACAGTGCCACTTCTGGGTTTCGGTGGTTAAAGGGAGGTAAGAGTCTCATGGACTTTTCTGCGCTGGAAGGCTTCCAACCACAATGCTTATATCTCAGCCTCCATAGTAGCTACGATTACAAGCATAAGCCACAGGTGCCCAGCTTGTATATTTCTCTTTTATTCTCTGCATCTAATAGAGAGGATAAGTAGGTTTGAGAGCCTTTCTGGAACCAGAGAGAGATCCAATCTACAGAAACATCTTACACTTTTCAGGCAATTTTACCCTGGACTATTCTCCATTATCCACAACAAAACCCCAAGTTAGGGTACTGGAACTGTGGCTCAAGTGGTAAAGTGCCAAATGGATTGAAAATGCCAAATGAGAGTGTGAGGCCCTGACTTCAAGAAGCTCTACTACTGGCATGAACAAACAAACAATTAGTTAACTAATTACCTGGTTAAATAATTAATTCCATAGTTAATTACTTAAATTTTGAAACCTTATAAAATGGAAGCTAGAATGTAGCTCTTTCAAAACATTTAAGACCAGTTTAGTAAGCTTGCATTTCTTTTCCCCGAATCTCACTTTTGTTTGTGCTAAATCTCATGCACTCCATGGTGCAGTTGAAATAATCACTTTCTATAGTCAAACTAAGTTTAGGCTTAGGAAGCTGTATTTGTTCATCTGACTGATATTCACTCTCTCATGTCATAAGACATTATGGAAACTGGATCACGTTTCCCTAACAGCCTGGGAGACATAGATTTAACAGCTGCATATCTCAACTAATTATTATTATTCCTTGCTTGTCTTGTTGTACTAATCATTTGACTATCAAATCTGTCATTCAACCACACACACAAAAATTACATACATGTGTTCAAAAATCTGAATATCTATAAGTTATTAAAAGCAAAGTAAATAAGAAATGTTTTAGGTTTTAGAAATGTTTCATTTTAAGATGCAGAGTTGTAAGATAGGGTCAAGTTGTTCAATGGTTGTTCAAAGCTTATAATTATCTCTATGTTGAAAACAGAGTGATCTCATTGTTAAATGCAAATAAATATTGGAGAAATGTGGTGTGGATTCTAATGTGTGTAGCTTAAATTGCATGATCTATGTGCTTCAAAGTGAATTAATTATTATGATGCATTTTTCACATTGGAAATAAGTCAGTTGACAAAGGCTTTGATTCTTTGGTTATAATTGTAAAAGAAAATAACTGGCAATTCTTGGTTTATCAAGATTGGAATCTTAGAGCACCAATTACTCTAAAATAAAGCAGAAATATATATGCTAAAATAGTGCATAGAATGTTCAATTAGATACATGGACTTTGCCAGACTATTGGCTTTTCAATAATTCATGTGAAGTTCTCTGACTATAAAATATACAGATTCGTAAGTATACCCTGCTGTGACTGGAGAGTGACAAGCCATTGTGAAGGCTGCTTGAGAAACATAAATCATTTCAAAATAAATTTTCATGCATTCTACTAGACAGCACTGATAAAATGTGTTTATGATTAAGGACATTTGTCTTAGCTGAAAAAAGCGCTGAACTATAAAATATAGACACATTCATATAGATGTATGGACACATTATCTTAGAATATCTATCCATTCTGATATATGATGTTTCCCATTGATTTGAGGCCATAATTAAAATTCCCTATATGATTTCTGAATAACTAAATGTAGCATTACATTAAAAATATGTTTCTTTCTTCCAGCATTTTTTTCAGGAACACATTTGCCAATTCACAATAAATAGTGTCAATTATCAACATGTATAAATTTCAACTATTTATTTATTTATTTTTGTCGGTGGTGAGGCTTGAACTATGGGCCTGGGCGCTGTCCCTCAGCTCTTCAGCTCAAGGAGAGCACTCTACCATTTGAGCTACAGCGCCACTTACAGTTTTCTGGTGGTTTATTGGAGATAGGAGTCTCACGGACTCTCCTGCCCAGGCTGGCTTTGAACCGCGATCCTCAGATCTCAGCCTCCTGAGTAGCTAAGATTACAGGCGTGAGCCACCAGCACCCGGCAAATTTCAACAATTTATTGAGCAGCATGCTTGCTTCATTTAATATTTAGGTCTATTTTATTATCTCGAGTTTTGGAACTTGTGTTGATGTCTTAAAACTTTAAATATATTTTCAGCTTCCAAACACATTGTGACCATTAGTTTATGCAATTAATTTTCCTTTAAATTTAATCTCTTACTTGTCTTTTCTTCCCTTCTCTGCTTTCTGCTTGGATAACTTTGCTCCTGTCTCCTTAACTACTTTTACTGACATTTAGCTAGTGATGGTTTATCTATGTTTTTCCTGATAAGAACATGTATTTTAGTTCTAAGGATGGTAATAGAAGGTTAGAATTGTAGCCATTTCCTCTGTTTTCATCATGTCTAAAAAGTGCTTTGAGATATTATGGTCTTTTTTACTTTGAAATAAATGGGCACCTCAAACTGCCCATTTTAGGATGCCCTATTTGTCTTTACATATTAGTGATTAGATGATGAAAAACAAACTATAGCTATATGGTATTTGTAGTTAGTTCTTCCAGGTGAGACCTAACATCCCTGACCAAATTTGAAAAATTTTCAGTTGTTTTCCCTGTGATTCTCACCTTTAATCACCCTCGCTGTTGTATTTGTGCGCATTCAACCTTTTATGTTTTATAACTTATCCTCCTAGTTACATTTGGCTCTTGTTGCATTGTTTTCCCATCATTTTTGCCTGAATGTTACAATGTAGATATTTTACTGTGGATATATTGCTTCTGGAATATATAATCTCTTACAAAATCTACCTGTTAAATTTATATTAAGTACCAGAGTTTTGTTTATTTGTTTATTTTTTGTTTATTTATCTATGTTGAGGTGCTTAGGATAAGACTGTAATGGAGTCTTAATCAGCAGGGACACTGGATATAAGTATAAGGATACTGTACTACAGCATGTCAGTGTCATATATTAATTATTATTATTACTATTGCATTGTGTGAAGAGTGTTATTTATATTGAGTTTTGAGCTCAATGCTTCTTACTCTTTTGGCTTATTTGCACAGTGTACCCTAGCAGTTAAATCACACTCCAGCCTGACTTTTTTGTTGGTTCTATTGGTGACAGAGTATCATGGACTTTACTGGCTTTGAACTATGATTGTCTGGATTTCAGACTCCTGAATTGCTTAAATTAGAAGCGAAGCCAAGGGAACCATCTGTCAATGGTCAAACTGCAAAGATCAGGTTTGAATATCAATAATCTTTATACTTGAATCAAATTCTCAAACTTTGTTTCTGAAGTTAATGCAGATCAGTCAATATATGTGATGTATAAGTAAACATACAATATGTAGAGCTACAATTTAAGTGAGTTGCTCTATGAAGAACATTCTCCAAACTTTTTTTTTCTTTTGGTTGTGGGACTTGAACTCAGGAATGGGCACTGTCCCTGAGCAATTTTGCTCAAGGCTAGAGCTCTACCACTTGGAGTCACAGCTCCAGTTCTGGTGGTTAATTGGAATTAAAAGTCACATGGAATTTTCTTGTGTGGTCTGGCTTTGAATTGAATCCTCATATCTCAGCCTCCTGAAGAGTTAGGATTACAGGAATGAGCCACCAGCACCTGGATAACTATATATCTTTTTTGGCTTTTTCTTTTTTGGTACTGGGGATTCAATCCAGGACTTTGCCCTTGCTAGGCGAGCACTTTGCCACTAAAGTACATCCCAGCCCCATTTTTAACACAATTCCTAATCATGTCCTAAATGATCTCCTTAATGAGATTGCTGTTAGGTTTCTCTTAGATACTAATTTGACAAGCAAACTTAGTTTAGATGTACTTTGAGCATATTCTATTTTAGATGGTGGAATATCTACAGTGTTAATGTTTAGAATGAAGAGAATAGATGCTAAATTTTATTAATTTGTTCAAGCCACAATATCCACACTCACCTGCAGAATCATGAAATCATACTACATTTAACTACTCATATATGCTCGTAAGAAATATCAAATTAAATAAAATTTTAAAATATTAGAGGATGTGTTTATTTAAAGTATAGAGTTTACTTACATCCTCATATTCTAAAAAGTTCTCTTTCAATTTTTCCATTGATTATTGTCTCTTTCTTCATATATTTCAACCAGAAGCTTTGGCTCTCCATTGACAAACAGATTCCATTTAACATAAGGTCACTCAGCTACAGGATTTTCTTCTTGCAAAATAAGAGCTGCAAACTAGTATGTAAGGCACATAATGGTTTCCAATAATCTTCACAAAATTTATTATGGTTACTTAACTTTTTCCAATCTTCAGTGTGTCTTTTGTTTTACACCTAATGTATTTAAAACATGCAATCTCATCATACAGGAAAGCTTGTCCAATTAATTTAAGCAGTATCAATCATGTTGACTAGGCTAAGTCATTTCTGAATAAACATTGCATGCATGTATTATGCTAAAGAACAACTTAAGAAGATATAGCGTATTTTCTTGTAAAACTGAAAGGATGAATATGTAGTGTAAAGCAATATTTCTTCACTTTGTAATTGTTTATTGTTTATAGAACATATGGTTAACATTTGGCTTATAAAATTTTAAATTACACTGTATATATTGTTGTTATTTTGAAAATAGATTTTTTACAGTCATATGATTTATGTATATTTAATAAATATTGAGTTCTATGGTGCAAGTAAATGGGTATTAGCCAGGTGCTGGGGTTGATGCCTATAATTCTAGCTATTCAGAAGGCTGAGATCTGAGGAAATAGTTTCAAAGCCAGGAAAAAAAATCCATGGGTCTCTTAGATATAATTAACTAGAGAAAATATGGAAGTGGAAGTGTGGTTTTTTTGGCTTTGATTGAAGAAGCCATGTGAGAGCCTGAAGCCTAATACACTGCTGGGAGGAATATAAATTAGCAAAACCACTCTGGAAGCCACTTTTGGAGATTCTTCAAAAAAAAGTAAAAGAAAAAGAAAGAAACCTAGGGTTCCCTTACAATCCAGCTCTTGGTCATCTACCCAGAATATTACAAGCCAGTACACAGCAAAGCCATGTACAACCATGTTAATTGCTCATTATTCACTATAGCCAAGTTATGCAAACAGCACAAATGTCTTTAAATGGATCAGTGGAAGCAAAAAACTGTGGTGCATAGTTTCAATGGAATTTGCTCAACTAGTGAAAAGAAATGATTGAACCTGGAAAACATCATGTTAAGTGAAGTAAAACCAGCTCAGACAGCCAAGGAGCGAATGCTTTTTCTCATGTGTTTATAAATTAAATTATAAACCTATTCAAAAATATGTAGGAGTCATGTAACATACCCCCCCCCAAAATTGTCTACAGCACAGAATCCTTGGGGGAGGATTTTAGTGATATAACTCCTTGGAACACTAGCAAACAGTTTCACAAAATGAAAACCAGAAAGTTCAGAGACCAGCTTTGTAGGGTGTCTGGAGGAATTGTTCAAAGGCAGTGGCAGATAAATGGAAAGAAGAAAGTTGAACAGATATAGACATTATATTCAATGCACATATATGAAAATGAAATCATGTAAGCTTAGGAATGGGTAGAGTTGGGAGAGATGGGAGTGGGAATGGTGGAAGGAATGACATGAATCAAGATGTATTATACTCATAGGCTGACATGTTGACTTGAAATCCCTTTGTACAGGCAATAAAAAATGCCTTGTCTTTGTTAGTTTGCCAGAAATATACAGTGTTTCTCTTCACTAATCCAGTACCAATTGTTTATTCTAGCAAGGAGTTATGCAGTTCATCCAAAAGTTTATTTCTAGGTTTCAGCTTAAGTGAGCATTTGTGTCCCAGTTGAGCTATATAAATTATTGCTTGCCTTTAGTTATATCATTCAAAAGTTAATTTAATACCTCTGGAGAAACAAACTTGGTTATAAGCTGATGCCCTCAGACTCACAATAGCATTTCTCTAACAGTATCTGTTGCTGGACATTTCTTATAATGTTTAAGTACTAAATTCCTCAACAATGAGTTAATCATTTGTACAAAATGCCAGATTCAATATAATTTCATAAAAGTAAAATTTATCTGTCTTGTTTAAACAATCTACCTACTGCATCTGGGTGCTCATTTCCGGAAAATGAATTCTATCCAGGAAGTCTATCTACCACTACCAGTTGATTTGTTATCCTCACATGATACATCAGTTAACAATCTCAGTGTTTAGCATAGCTTATTAAATCATTGTGCTTACAGTATTTGTCTCTTTATAGTATGAAATCAGCAAAAGTTTTATGTCCTTAAATAATTTTTCCAGGCTTTGAATTACTCACATTTTTCATGTTAATATGCACTACATACGGGTTGAATTGAATTCATGTAGGATATTGTCACTATGAATGCAATGAACGCAAACAATGAATGCAAATCCTTATTTCTGTTTTAATTTTTTAAATTCCAAAGCCAGGTTCAATGGCTCATGCTGCCTCTAAACCTAGATACTCAGGAGGCTGAGATTTTAGGATCTTGGTTTGAAGCCAGCCTGAGCAGACAAATCCAAGACAATATTCTTACCAAAGAGCTGAAAGTATGTAGCTCAAGGTAGAGCACCTGCATGAGTGACAATATGCAACATGAGTCCATGAATTCAAGTCTCAATACTGACAAACACCAAAACAAAGCAAAAACAACTAATTTGTCTCCTAGAAATATTCATTGGATCTAACAGAATTAGTCAACTGTTTAACATATAAAAAGTACTAAATTTTTATGCCATTATCCCTTTTTGTTTATTTTTTGTAGTCAATAAATTCATTGTATATGAATCTGCTATGGTTTTGCAAGACATATCTGTGCTGTAACTTATGTGCTGTTGTTCTGGAATCCACAATATTTCTCTCAATGTCACATTTATCTGAATAGTCTATTACTAGACTTTTAACTCTTCATCTATAATTGAGTCATTTCATTGTCACCCATACATTTTCGAAATAGATTCACTCAAACTTAAAAAAATACAAAATCAACATTTTTATGTATAGAGATATATAGTTATTCATTACAGGTCAATGGCATATATTCCAGTAATATGACTATAAAATTAAAATATTTTTAAATTACAAAAGTGACTAAGCAATGAGATGCCACGTCTATGAATGGACCTCACAGTACAGAGTGAAATGCTCTGGTTACTAATTGAAAGTGTTGTACAGCCATTTTGATTATGAATGGGAGGAAAAGAGCATCCGTGGAAGTATTTCAATCTCAGTATCCAAGTATATTAGTCCAAAGATAAACTCCACTGAATAGTTTTGTGCTTTGAAATGCCAACAATGGGTCTCAAATCTGATGACTTTCTGGACTTTCATTTATTTATAGACTGATTTAATGGGGAACTTAATTCTCTTTGTCAAGCATTATTTTTTTTTTGTAAAATGGGAATACTATTACTTATTAAAAGAGTATAAAGGATAACATTTGTGCTCACATATACAATATATTCAGCATGTCATAGATTATATTAGATGATATTTTGTCGCTCTTTGGAGGATTTCTTTGTTTAGTTGCATTTAAATCACCATCCTGCAGATCTCAGCCCCTAAGTAGTTATAATTACCCAGTCCTAATGAAATTTTCAGTATGTATGTTTTGTATGGCATTATAATTTTGTCACATTATGTCAATTTATGATAAAAAATAATCCTTAGCCAAACACTTCATAGGTGAAATTGTCCAATAGGAAATTAGTGCAAAACATTACAGTATTGACACATGAGAATAAAAAAATCTCATTCAAATATCCAAAAATCATAAGGCTCATAGTTTGGGGGGAAGGATTGCAATCATCAAATTCTTATTCAAGAGGAACTAAGCTATTTACATATTACTAGGTATATGATTTGAAATTCAGATATGCAAATAAAGCACTCCATGTTTTGGCATGGTTTCTGGGTGTTGGTGGGTTTAATTGCCTTGAAAGATTTTAAAAGGTTGCAAACACAGAAAATTTCTTTTCCAATCAACACACAGACAACAAAACATCTTTTAAAATGTTTATAAAAATTAACATACTAGGCTTTGGAAAGGTGACTCAATTAGTAAAGATCCAGCCAATGACTGTCCTGATCTTGGACATAAAAATTAATAAACTAGTCTATACATTTATGTAAACAATGGCTGTTAGTGATGATAGTCATAAAAATTACTACTGGACTTGAACTCAGGGTTCCAGACTCACTTGTATTTTACCACTCAGAACTTATGCTATACCACTTAAGTTGGGACTCCACTCCTGAATTTTGCTGATTACTTGGTGACAAGAGTCTCTTGGATTTGTCTGCCTTGACTGGCTTAGAACTTCTTTCTGAGCTCGCAACCTCTTAAGTATCTAGGATTGCAGATGTGAACCACCAGTGCCTAGAAGGATAAAAGTATTAAATTTCTAATAGTTTGCAAATAAATTTTACGTTCTACTAAAGAACAATTGAATAGGAAATATCTATCAGACACATTATCTTTACTTCTTAAAGTATTTAAGTACATGGTACAATAATTCAAGTCATAATCACATCACCATTTGTCAGCAAACTAACCATTCTTTCTATATTAGTTGTACTTTGAATTATCTAGATTTTGTGAGAACATGTTTATGTATTATCTAGGTATTATGAGAATGATCGTTCACACATGTACCTATATGTTTATGCATGTGCATGAATAAATATAGCAAAGCAAGGTTGTTGGATGAAAATGAGCAAATACTTTTTCATTCTATTATAGTTGCATATGAGCATTTGGGATCTCACAGTAGTTCTCAAAAATTCTAAAAATCATTAGGCATATAATTTGGGGAGATGGATTGCAACCATCCAATTTCAAATTCTTATTCAAGAGGAATTAATGCTTATTTGCATATTACTAGGCACATAATTGGAAATCAGGATATGCAAATTTAGTGATTCATATTTTGGTCTTGTTTCTGGGTTTTTGTGGGTTTAATTGCCCTAAACAATTTTAAAAAGTTCAAAACATGGAAGATTTCTTTTACAATCAGCACACAGACAACAAAACTTGCAAGTACTGACAAGAGTCAATGGTTGTGACACTGTTTACATTATGTGAAACATTTGTATCCTTAGCCAGGAAAATTTTATTTTCTCTTTCTTACATTTTTCATTTCTTACCCTCTAAATTTTTACACTAATCACTATATTTTTATGAAGTGACACAGATAGGTATCGATTAAATTACAATGGATTAAATACAAATTCGAGTATGTGAGATCCCCTGAAGATTACTGTGAGAGTAAGTTTATGAATGCAAGTGATGGCATCCAAAGGAACCTATATCTGTGCCTGGGCTGAAGTGTGACCCTCCACCAACTTTACTTTTTCAGCCCTCATCCCTCATACCCAGGCATATGATACTTACAATAGAGATTTTGCACCAAGGAAAAAGTTAAAATGAGGCCTTTAGGGTATAACACAGTGAAAATGAACTATGATCCATTATTGACAAGGAAATATAGTAGAGAAACAAGCCCAAGGAAAAAAGTAGCAGGAAAACAAGTGCAAGGGAGGAGACAGGACCCCCATGGAAGGGAGGGGAGGATGCTTCCAACACCAGCATCAGCTTGACTTCCAGCCTCTCTAAGTGTGAGAATAAACAAATAATTCAGTTATAGTTCACCTTGTGTGTGGTATTTCATTTGAAAGCCTTAGCAAAGGAATGTAAAGCTTACAATGCTTTTTCTTAATCAGTTTTTTATTGTGAAAATACTGTACAGAGGGGTTACAGTTCCATGAGCAAAGTAATGAGTACATTTTTTATCAAGCATTGTTGCCTCCTCCTTTGTTTCCCCTACCATCCCTTCCCTCCCACCCCACAACTACAGTCCCTCCCAACCCCCTACTCCACCCCCAGCCTAAATTGTAAAGTTTGTTTTTCAACATAGTGTCTTCTAGATCTCATTGTTAAAATGGGTCCACCTGTAACCCTATTTAAAAAATGTGTTTTTATTCCCTTCCCCTCCCCAAATTATGCTAACATCAAATACAGTGAAAACAGGGGTTATACCATAGGGGAGGGGCATACAAAGCAACAAAAAAAATCACCTTATAAATATGTTAGAAACAATAGCAAGAAAGAAAAACCACTTGAGTCCTTACCTTGGGGATCGTTTCGCCTAACATAAAATTATCTGTTCTTTTCTTCTTGTCTCATACATATACTAGTTATTGTAAATGAGGGAAACCATGGGACCTATGTTTCTTTGGGCCTGGCTTACTTCACTTAGGAAAGTAGTATGGAGGTTCCTCAAAAGACTCCACATAGAGCTTCCCAATGACCCAGCAATTCCACTTTTGGGCATTTACCCGAATGATCACAAACAAGACCATACTAAAGCTACTAGCACATCTATGTTTACTGCAGCATTATTTACCATAGCTAAAATATGGAACCAACCAGATGCCCCTCAGTAGATGAATAGTTCAAGAAAATGTAGTATATATACGCACAATAGAATTCTACGCCTCCATCAGAAAGAATGACATTGCCCCATTTGTTCGGAAATGGAAAGACTTAAATACTTTTCTAAAATAAGTTTGCAAAAGACTTCTGAAAACGTGGATTGAACGCTATTTGTGTGTGTGTGTGTGTGTGTGTGTGTGTTTATTTGTCTGTGTGTGTGTGTGTGTGTGTGTGTGTGTGTGTGTGTGTGTGTGTGTGTGTGTGTGTGTGTGTGTGTGTGTGTGTGTTGGTCCTGGAGCTTAAACTCAAGACTTAGGCACAGTCACTGGGCTTCTTTTGCCCAAGGCTAGTGCTCTATCATTTGCGCTACATTTCCAGAATTTTTGGTAGTTTCTTGGAGATAAGAGTCTCAGGGACTTTGCTTCCCAGGCTGGCTTTGAACTACTATCCTCATATCTCAACCTCCTGAGTAGCAAGGATTACAGGTGTGAGTCACTGGTGCCTGGCAAAACTGGTTATTTTTCAAACGCATTTTCCTTATCTCCAAAGTTAAATTGGCCATTTTACCTGATTTATATCATTAGTGCAGTTTCCCATGATCCCTGACTATGTTGCATACATAGACATACTTGTAGCAATGTGATTATTATATGTTTTTCTTGCTCACTAATCCTTGAGGAATCACAAACCAGTTTAAAGTAGAAGCTGTTGTTTGAAATGAAAAGTATACTAAAAATCAATGTGCTATCTAGTTACTGATCCATGGTACAAAGTGTCGAAGAGGTAATTGTGCCAGCAATCCCTGCACACACGTCTTTCCTCATTTTAAGAAGAGAGAAAAAGCATAATGTAGTTTCCAAGCAGACCTTACTGCCCGTTTCTAAAACTAATCCATATAATAGATACATTTTATTCAAGATAATATCTTTTATATCACAGAAGTACAATCTGAAAGGCTTAACTGTTTTAATCTTTTAAAAATTAGTCTCAGATTGACTCTCTCCAACAGTAATGCTTCTCTTCAGTTAGAACAAAAGTCCCCCTGGCACTAATTTGGTTTCCTTCTGAGCTGTTACTGCAAAGGCACCTACTAGTGCTCTTACACCTAAGAAACTTTTCTCCAGAAGTTTTGTATTTTTTTGGGGGGGGTACTAGGGATCGAACCCAGGACGTTGCACTTGCTAGGCTAGCACTTTGCCACTGAGCTACATCCCAGCCCTTGTAGAAGTTTTTGGAAACTGAGTCATTCTTTTAAAATAGAGGCATATATATATATATATATATATATATATATATATATATATGCAAAGTATACAGAGAATGCCTGTCAATTCGTTACCACGTTTGTTACAATTAAACTTCTTCATTTTCAGTATAAAAAACTCACTGAAATACTGTATTAAGAAACAATGATCTCTATTATATTTCCAGCTTACTGTGAAGTGTGTGCTTCTTATCTTCCATGGCTGAAATTCCCAGGGACCTACTGTGGAAAACCTTCAGAGACATCTTGGACAACGTAAATTTCCTACCAAGTAATGAAATCAATCAATGAATGGAGAGTCAAAATATCAAATAGTCATAAAAAAGCATGTATGTGTAGTATATAAGAGTTCTCAAGCACAGAACATTTCAACTTTGTTGATTTCCCTTTCTCTTTTCCACAGATAAATGTTTCCTATTATTCACTTCCTTTAAGGAAAAATAAATGTGGAGGATAATCTTCCCTTCAATAAATCATCTTTTCAAAAGTGAAGACAATGGGGTGAAATCCTCTGATTCCCTAAGTACACCCATGATATTGTAACCACAAAGTCGATGAAACCAGTAGCATGATTTAGGATGAACCAAGTCAGAGCCAGGTGAATTATATTCGTATATGTCACTCTGAAACTCTCTTGTTCAAGACAAGCAATTGATGCAAATAAAAATATGAGGGAAGGAAAGGCTATTGAAACTTAGAGAAAGTGTCATGGATTTGGTGTTGAAGAAAACTTATGATTGAATCCATATTAAAATAAGAGGAGGAGGAGGAGGAGGAGGAGAAAGATGTGTACTAGTTTCTAGTTTTAGTCTCATATATTCCTGTATCTTCTTATTTGTCCATAGCCACATGTTCTAAATCAGAAACCACTTAAATGAATCAAAAGTTATTATATATGATATTCTAGAAAAATAATTCAAAGAACATGATTATGGTGAGGAGTTATAAGGAATGCAACAAACATAGCCAGGAAAATGCAAACAATAGAAATAAAATGTGAAGACAGTTCACTTGGCTAAAATGATTTGTATATGAGCCCAGTATTGTTAGGTGGAAGCTGGGAGAAAAGGCAAGAATTCAGTGAAGGAAAGGAAATATGATGTAAGAGAAGAGCACGTAATGCTTTGGTGACACCTTAGGAAGAAGGGTAGGCTAGGGTGAAGACAATTATAAACCCTAATAGTAGACAAAAATAGCCTTCAATCTGAGCTCTGGTTGCTCACACCAGTAATACGAGATACTCAAGTAATTGAGATCTGAGGATTGTAGTGTAAAGCCAGCAGGAAACTCCACAAAACTCTAATCTCCAAATAACCAGCAAAAAGCTGAAAGTAGATTTATGGCTTAAGTGGCAACATTGAACAAAAAAGCTCAGAGACAGCACCGAGGCCTTGAGTTCATGCCCCCAAGACAGGCCCATGTACACACACACACACACACACACACACACACACACACACACACACACACACACACAACTAGTTTTGTATACAGTTATTTTTCTCCGAATTTCTAATGCAGATGGTTTAATAAAGAAAAACAAAGACAACAAGCTAGTCTTCAGTAGGTAGCAACTAACTTTTTGATTTAGACACTGAGAATGGTTTTCTCTGAGGGCATTACAGATGAACAGGGCACATTTTCCTGCTAATCCAGTATGATTACAGCTTTCCCAAAAGTTAAAATGGTCTGTAACAGGTTCAAATTATCTCCAAAATGAAAATACATCAAAAAGAAAAAAGAAAAATGCCATATAATTTGAAAGCTGGATATTCGCTTTTGATCAACAAAAAGGAAATATTTAAAAATAATTATATAAACCACATGTAGTCAAATATGACACTAGAAAATGTATATACATTGGAACAATAAAGATTTAAATAAGTATATATATATATAATTTTTCTTAGTGATTGAGTATTGGTTTTATTTATTTATATATATATTTATTTTCTGAAGCACACTTTTCATTTGTTTTTTTTTCAATTCTATATGTCAGTTTATGAGTCTATTGATATTGATCAATGTCACTGCTTCCACTCTTAAATCCTTCTGAAAAATTTATATACATATAAAATATGAATTTGTAATAATTTGATCTAATTTTTATGGCACTTATTGCTAAATGTATTATGCATTATTTTACATTACTGGACAATTAAGTTGTGGACTTAGTCTAATTTCCTTTATAATAATAATAATTATTACTATTATTATTATGATTGTCATTTGAGGGGCTTGAACTCTGGGCCTGGGCGCTGTCCCTGTGCTCTTCAGCTCAAGGTGAGCACTCTACCGCTTGAACCACAGCATCACATCTCGTTTTCTAGTGGTTTGTTGCAGAAAGAGTCTCACAGACTTTCCTTCACACACTGTCACAATCACATCCCACATTCCACACTATTGCCTGGGGAATTCCCTTATCTGTTAATACTCAGTACCCATGATGGCCTGATCCACCTGTATTTCTTTTGTACCATTAATCATTTCTGTCTAGGAAATGGAAGACATATTCACTTATATTTTGTTTAAGAAAACTGACACACACACACTTACATATATACTACCTATAACATATATTAGATACATAGATCTCTTCTTTTCACAGAGAATTCAAGGTGTATAAAACCTGGAAGAAATAATCTGTTAAGGCACAGGAAGAAATTTGGCTTGGGAAACTTAAAAGTTTATAGTTTGGAGAACTTTACAGCCAATAATGTTAATAGGTGTGATGTCAATAAGATAAAGATTAAATGACTTTTTTACTAATAGTTACTCTGGAAGTGGCTAATAGCACTATGGAAACAATTCAGAGAATACTTGAAAAGTAAATCATTTAAATGATACAAGAAGTTGTTCCAGCATTTATTAATTTAAATTGAGACTGTGGTTAAAGGATATTATTATATTAACTGAATATAACCACATGTTTATTGAGAAATATTCCTTTGACAAAATTTTGTCAACCTTCCAGTGTGTTTTTACTTTTGTTCAACTTTTAATAGTGGCCTCGAGATCTTTTCCCAAAGGTAGTTTTTATTTGTAATATTTCTTCTTTTTTTTCACAATTTAATTTCATGTTTGTCTACAGAAAAAAAACCTCCATTTTTGTCATTGATTACTTCAGATGAATCTAAATTAGACTGGCTCATACTCAGTTAATTTAGATAAAAACTATGAAAAATCTATGAGAAAGGGCTGCTTATTAAGTAAAATAATGACAGAATATTTGTGATGCTTGGCAGTTATTTCACATTTAATTCCACAAGCAAAGTTCTAAGCATTCAGCAGATTTTCATTCATTTTGCAAGCATTTAAAATAAGCAGATTTGGAATCAGTTGAGAGAAAGTCAGAACTGAATGAAAAAAAGTTCTCAGAATTTGATAATTCCTTGGTAATTGAACAGAGTGTACAAACAGAGGTTTATCAAAACACATAGAAAACTGACACTAAAATGATAACCTCACCACAATTTTTTTTTGTCGGTTGTGGGGCCTGAACTCAAGGCTAGAGCTACCACTTGAGCCACAGCACCACTTCCGGCTTTTTCTGCTTATGTGGTGCTGAGGAATCAAACCCAGGTCCTCATGCATGCAAGACAAGTGCTCTACCACTGAGCCACCTTCCCAGCCACTCATCACAAGATTTTTATAAGAAGGAAATTAAAATATAGATGTTCAAATATGTAAGAAATATTTGATATCTGAGTTTGTAGCATAATCATTTACATCGACATAATTAAAATTAATAGATTCATAAAATATAGCAAAATTCATAACGAATAATAGATTCATAAAACTATCAGTAGATAGTTACAGATTCAGTTAGTAAATAATTTTCAATTTTAGTGACTTAATTTGCTACTTATATATATATATATATATATATGTTCAAGTTCTTTTTTCTTTTTCCTTCTTTCTTTCCTTCCTTCCTTCCCTCCTTTCTTCCTTCCTTCCTTCCTTTCTTCCTCCCTCCCTCCCTCTCTCTCTCTCTCTCTCTCTTTCTTTCTGTGTCTTTCTTTCTTTCCTTCTTTCTATCTTTCTTTCTTTCTTTCTGCCTATCTTCTTTCTTTTTATTTTCATTCTTGTGCCTGTCAGGTCATGGTGATTTTGCTTAGTTTTTTCCCTCAAGGCTAGCATTTTACCACTTGAGACAAACCTCCACTTTCAGCATTTTGCTGATTAATTGGAGATAAGACACTGATGGATTTTTCTGTCCAGGCTGAATTTGAACCAGGATCCTCAGATCTCAACTTCCTGAGTAGCTAAGATTACAATTTTTAGACACTAGCTCCCAGCTTATTATCTTCACTAGTAGACACCATGGAATTATTAAGAGGGCTAATTTACCTACAATATATAGAAGCATATTTTAATTCCTAAAGCATAGTATAGGGTCATTTCCTATGCTATGATTTTTAAGCTTCCTCCAATTTGACTAAATATTTACATATTTCAATGCAAATATAGTTAACATATAGTGCTACAGTGTTAAACTACTGTAAATTAATGTGCTATTTATAACTATGTTTTTGTATAGTTATATATAGGCTGTTAGTTAAGCAATTGCTAAGTATAGTTTGCATACATAATATAGATTACATATGTATGAACACTCATATATTCAGGTGTCTCAAGACATTCATTTATTTCAATGAATTACTAAATTATACTGTAATTTAGAATAATAAAAATTAACAAACAGAAATATATTTCAGTAAGCATAAAATATTTGAGCCAAGTGCTAGAGTTTTAAACTTATATTTTTAGTTATTCGGGAGATAGATCTGGAGTATCTGGAAGCCCAGGTAAAGACCACTTTAAGACTCTATCTCCAAAATAACCATCACAAAGTTGATATGGACTGTGGTTCAAATGGTAAACTGACAGCCTTTAACAAGAAATTTACATGAACATGATGTCTAGGACATGAAACTGGCAAATTAAAAGTGAGAATTCGGTAAAAATTAATCACAATGCCACTACATTTTCTGTTAATTTTCTTTGAGTTTTATCCAGAAATATGGAAAAATTTTGAAGTCTATATTATGACTCAAATAATGTTATCATGGGTTTAACCATACTTGATTTTATACAATACTGGCTCTACTTGACTGTATTTTGAAGAGTATACAAAAAGAGATAAAATGGCCTAAGAATTTTAACCATCTCCTTTGAGTTCTAATATTTTGATATAATCTTGGTATGTGTAGCTAAATTGTTATGTCATTATTGTCTACCATCTGTATTTTATATTATAATAAAAATGTCCTGTTGTTTTTAGGGGATTCCATTGTTCAAAAGCAAATTCTGATTTAAAAGTTCTTAATCCAAATGAAACTTTTACACAGTGTTTCATCTTAGATACTTTATCAAAACCAATGGATGAAGAATTGAGGATAATCTGTTTGTTGGTGTTGTTCAAGGCTGACACTTTATCACTTGAGCCATAGCTGGTTAATTGGAAATAAGAGTATCATGGAATTTATTGGCTGGCTTTTAACATAGATCCTCATATCCAAGCCTCCTGAATATCTGGGATTACAGATATGATCCCACAAGTGCCTGGCTAAAGAGAGTAATTTAAATGGGAAAGTGTTATACAACACTAATATAAAATAACATATATATGTATATATATACATACATATATATATATATATATATATATATATATATATATATATATATAAACACACACACAAAGAGCTATCTGTACATAGACATGTATAATACATACTCATACTGGTGTGGATATGTATATATACACATTTGCATAGATTTTACATAATGTTATACCTAGGAAAGTGTCCCAAATATTAAGATATTAAACAAAATTATACTCCTGCCATTCTTGAATGCTTCCTGTGTCCTTTAGAAGAAGCAATGTCTCTCTATTCTTGGCCTACATTGAAAACAGATTAGTTTTCAGTTTCTAGAGTTTTATATACAAAATAATATAGTATATCACCTGTTTTGCCATCTATAAGTTGGTAAAATTATTTAGTAAATTTAGTAATTAGTTGGTTGTGCTTTTGTATATTTTTGTATGTTTACTTCCTTTAGCATTATTCTCCCAAGTTAATAGGTAAATTTTGTGTACCTTTCACTTGTTAATGAACATTTGAGTTAATTCAATTGTCTACTAAAAATAAAGCTTTCAGTCAGCAATAAGAAAAAAATTCAGTTAACATTAAGTCAATTTGCAATCAACAATTTGATTAGGAAAGATAAGGTTTTGCTATTTATTTGGTTTAATCCATTTTTGTCTCCACAGCTTTACAGAAATCTCTGTCAAAACACCCATGTACTACAAGCTAAGGGGAAGTTGGCTGGAGAAATGACAAGCCTGACTCTTGGACTTATTCCTGAATGCATCTCAATTCTACAAACAGTTCATGTAACCAAAATCGATGTGCCAAAAATACATTATTTTAAGAGTTTTTCTGCGTGTATGTTCTATTTAGTATTTTCATCATATATCTTTTCAATTTTGTGGTTAACTTTATAGTCATACTTTGCGCTTCTAATATACATTAAATTTATTAGAGAAAATTTTAAATGGAGTGTTACTCATTTTATTCAGACTTCTCTGTGGAAAGACGAAGAGAATACCTTATATATATATATATACATATATATATACATATACATATATATATATGTATATGTATATATACATATATATATATACATATACATATATATATAATTTAGCACAAATATTGTAATAGAGATAGAACCTTGGGAGCTGGAGGCACAACATTACATCAGCAAACAGGAGGTTATGTAGTATGTTTTAGGAAGTTCATAATTTTCTGGTACTTACACTATGGAAGATTATTCAAAATCCAACTTGAAAACCAACATATGACATCTTAAATGAAATAGAAATATTTATAAGAAATAAAAGAATAGTTGTAGGTGAATGGATCAAGAAAATGTGGTGTACAAACACAATGGAATACTATGCCTCCATCAGAAAGAATGACATTGCTCCATTTGTTACAAAATACAAAGACTTGAAAAAAAATATATTAAGTGAAGTAAGCCAGGCCCAAAGAAACATAGGTCACATGGTTTCCCATATTTGCAATAACAAGTATATGTCTGGGACAAGCAGAAACTGTCAGATAAGTTGATGTTAGGTGAAATGAACCCCAAGATAAGGAGTCAAATGATTTTTCTTTCTTGCTATTGTTTCTAACATATTTATAAGATGATTTCTTTGTTGTTTTGCATGTCACTCCCCCCACGGTATAATCCCTGTTTTCACTGTATTTGATGTTGGTATAATTTATGGAGGATAAGGGAAAAAACAAAATTTTTAACGAGGGATACAGGTGGACCCATTGCAACAATGAGATGCACAAGTCATTATGTCGAAAAAACGAACTTTACAACTTTGGAGCGGGAAGAGGGGTTGGGGGAGAAGGGGGTGGGGGAGGGGGGTAGATGGGAAGGGATGGGAAGGAGTAACAAAGGAGGAGGCAACAATGCTTGATAAGAAATATACCCATTACCTTGCTCATGTAATTGTAACTCCTCTGTACGGTATTTTCACAATAATAATTTAAAAAAGAAATAAAAGAAAACTAGTATAGAAACAAGTAACCAACAAATAGAACCAAGGTACCATGTCACTATGTACACATTTCAAAATTCTACTTCCATGTATTCTCAATTATGAGAATGAGTCTTTTTCTTCTTTGACTTATAATTTAATGAACATCTTAATAAAGTTAACAATAATAAATTCTTCTTAAAGAAATATCTATTTGTAGATAATTATTTTACATTCCATATTAATTCCTGGTTCTCTAAGAGAAAAAAATAGTAATGGAATGATAGTAGTGTGATACATAAGGACAGAGTTTCTTGGGGGAAAAAGCCCTCACAACCAAATATGACCAAAATTATGTTTTCCTTAGAGAAATAAAAGCATCTAAAAGTGATGGTATATAGACACATTGGGTTAATTATAATAATTTCATCAAGAAAAGTGGTGTGCCCCTGTCAAGTAAAGAAACAATGTTCACAAATATAGCAACAGAGAGAGAGAGAGAGAGAGAGAGAGAGAGAGAGAGAGAGAGAGAGAGAGAGAGAGAGAGAGAGAGAGAGAGAGATCATGTATTTAGCATGGAATTAATGGTATCATTAGAAAGAGTGCAGCTAAAGTGTGCTGTTAATTTAGAGATTCAATACCAGGCAGATAGATATAGGAATGCTAGAGAGATGTCAGAGAAAAAGAAAAAGAAAACCTTAATAAGGTAAAGGATTGTCTGATTTGTAGGGAGAGATTAAAGCAACATGATGTTTATAGCTCTATAAGGGAATATGAAAATGATCCGCAAGCAGGGGTTATACTGTGGGGGAGGGACATATTGATGTCAGTATAACTTGTGGAGGAGATGGGGGAAAAACCAGTTGTTTAAGGATACAGGTGGACCTGTTGCAACAATGAGAAGTACAAGTTGTCATGTCCAAAACAAGCTTTACAACGTCGGTGCGGGGGGGGGGGGAAGGGGGGAAGGAGAAAGATTGGGATTGAGGGGGAGGGGGGAGGCTGGGAAGGGATGTGAAGGGTAAACAAAGGAGGAGGCTGCAATGCTTGGTAAGAAATGTACGCATTATCCTGCCCATGTAATTGTAACTCCTCTGTACAGTATGTTCACAAATAAAATAAAATTAAATTTAAAAAAAAATGATCCGCAAATAGCTGAAAGATGTAAATAACAAGTAGTAAAAGAATTCTGGAAGAGAAAGCAGAATAGAAGCAATGCAGTTTGAATGAAAAGTGGCAAGGTTATTTATCTCACATAAGGATTCACACACACACACACACACACACACACACACACACACACACACACACACACACACACACACACACACACACACACACACACAAGATACAATTTTCCTGACTGAATTACTAAACAGAAGCGGAAGCACCATAAATGCCCTTCTGAATGTGGATTGCCCATACAACAGCAGGAAAACTGAATTTTTTTTATTAAAATCAGGAAAAAATATTTACCTGTGAGGTTGTCTAATTCACTGTCTCTATTTGAGAAGGACTCAATATTTTCTTCCGTTTAGGAATGCAAAGATTTATTTTGTGTTTTCTTTTTCTTAACTTTTGCCTAAAATGTAATTGTGAATGACTTATTAGCAGACCTTAAGCAAGGAAGAAGGGGTCACACAGAAAAAGATATGCAAAGATATTGCTCCAAGAGGCAATGATGAATGATCGGTACTCACAAAATTCACAGATGGTAATTTTGCCTATTGAGACTTTACATGTGCATGTATAGTTCTTGTGAGTACCTTTAACCACTTTGTGTCAATTATAATTTCAAAAATGGTAGGCACTGAAAATACATTTACTTCCCTTCTTTGGCCTAATTATAAGAAACATTTTATCCAAATGAAAGACTACAGGGAAACTATGCATTGATAATCTCCAATGAAAACACATAGATCAAGTAACATTTATTTGTAAGTTCATAGATCACCAGAAATACTTTAATGTAAATGAACTCCATTTACTTCTATACTTTATGATAAGTTACATTATTATGTTCCTTAAAGAAATGAGAAACTGAAAAATGAAATTAAGTAACATTCCAAGGTACCACAGCTGCAAAAACAGAAGAGAAGAGAATTCAATCCAGCTAATCTAGATGTAGCCAGTATGTTATATTATGACTCAATGCAGAGCACCACATTACATATGTATAGCTTCTATTATGTATTTGGTAAGAGTAATTCTTTTCTACAGTAGCAAGGGCACTTTGCACATAATAGTATCATTTACCCAATAATATTAAATTTTATCTACTCTAAATCAACATCAAATATAAATTACATCATTGTTTTGCATGGCACTACAAAAGAAACTGAAAATGTAACTTGATCTCAATACATGATTTAGAATTTTTGTTTTATATTTAGTGAAGTTGACAGATTGTACTTAACACATATTCATAATTTTAGCCTCTTACCTGTACTTAACTTCTAACAAATGGGGCGATGTCCTTCTTGAAGACATAAAATTTCATCGTGTGTGTGTGTGTGTGTGTGTGTGTGTGTGTGTGTGTGTGTGTGTGTGTGTGTGTGTGTGTGTGTGTGTGTGTGTGAATATCCATTCATCTAATGCGGGACATCTGGGTTTGTTCCATATCATAGCTATGGTGAATAAAGCTGCAATAAACATAGTTGTACTGGTAGCTTTAGTGTGGCCTTGTTTGTGATCATTTGGGTAAATGCCCAAAAGTGGGATTGCTGGGTCATAAAGGAACTCTCTGTGTAGTATTTTGAGGAATCTCTATAATATTTTCCAGAGTGGTTGAACAAGTTTACACTCCCACCAACAATGTGGTAGGGTTCCCATTTGGCCACATCCACTCCAGCCTCTGTTGTTATTAGATTTCTTGATTATAGTCATTCTAACTGGGATTAGGCGGAATCTCAATGTTGTTTTGATTTGGATTTCTTTTATGGATAGAGAAATTGAATATTTCTTCATGTGTATATTGGCCACTCTTATTTCCTCTTCAGAGAAGTCTCTCTGTAAGTCTTTACCTAACACTCTCCACTACTATTCAATTTAGTATTTGAATGCCTAGCTAGAGCAATAAGGCAAGATGCAAACATACAGGGGATCCAAATAAGGAAAGATGAAGAAAACTCTCCCTCTTTGCAGATGACATGACCTTGTATTTAAAGAACCCCACGGATTCCTCTCCCAAGGTACTTGAACTGATCTGAAACTTTGGCAAAATAGCAGGGTATAAAATTAACCCTCAAAAAATAATAGCTTTTCTGTTTGCCAATAATGAGAAGACCGTGGTTGAAATCAGGAAAACAACTCCTTTTGTAATAACTCTACAAAAAATAAAATGCATAGGAGTTAACTAAAGAAGTGAAGGGCCTCCATGATGAAAACTTTAAATACCTGAAAACGGAAATTAAAGCAGAACTAAGGAAGTAGAAAAAAATCTCATGTTCCTGGATTGGGAGGATTCACATTGTGAAAATGACAATACTGCCAAAGGCTACCTATAAATTCAATGTGATACCTGTCAATATCTCAACGTCATTTTTCAATGAAATAGAAGAATTGATCCAAAAATTCACATGAATTTAAATTTATTTGTTTTTTGTCATTCATGGGCCTTGAACTCTGGGCTTGGGTGCTGTCCCTGTGCTCCTCAGCTCAAAGCAAGCACTCTACCTCTTGAGCCACAGCACCACCTCCGGTTTTCTAGTTGTTTTTATTGGAGATCAGAGTTTCATGGACTTTTCTGCCTGGGCTGGCTTTAAACCGTGATCCTCAGATCTCAGCCTCCTGAGTAGCTAAGATCACAGGCGGGAGCCACCAGCACCCGGCTTTGAATTTACATTTATAAACCAGAAAAATTGTAAAAATCTGATGATTATTTCATTATACTGTATAATACAAATGATGTCCTTAAAAAAGTTTCCAAACATAAAGTAATAGTTATCCATGTATGTTTACCATTTAGTAATAAACTATTTTGTAAATAAAAGAACTTTAAGAACTCAATAAAGAAAATGTTGTTGAAATGGACATGTATTGTAAGCATGAAATAAGTCGGCTTTTTAATTCTCAGATCTACTAATGTAATTGAGGTTATGAGACTTTTGTTTTTGTTTGTGTTTAACAGATAAGTTCTGTTAAATGTAAACTGTATTTGATTTGTTTACATTTTGGAATAGCTCCCTGCTGATTATAAAAAGCTATTCACAGGAACTAAACTCATTCTTCTATCATTTTTCATGCATTAATGTATCCACTACAATAAAGTAGCAGAATTGCTAGATATACAGCATAATCCTTGCACCAGTTAAATTTTTCAAAAATCTAACAATTTCTGAGAAATGCCCAAATTCTATTTATGAAATCTTAAGGAGTTCTTGGCTGTTTCCAAATTTTTCCCTTCCTTTACAGCTTTTTCTTCTTTTCCATTCGTTTCTTTTCTTTTCTTTCTTTCCTTCCTTCCTTCTTTCTTTCTTTCTTTCTTTCTTTCTTTCTTTCTTTCTTTCTTTCTTTCTTTCTTTCTTTCTTTTGATGTTCATTGTTGCTCTTGTGGCTTGAACTCATGGTGTTGACATTATCTTTTCTTTAATAGTTTCTTCATTTAAATAGTGAAAAGCATCCTGTGGGTGGGAGGAGTGGTCTTAGAGCGTGGCAGCTCACTATTATTGCTATTCAAACAGATCATGTATTCTCTGATGGACAGTAATGTATGTCTTCTGTCTGAAATACTTTCCACATTTGTTACATTTATAAGGTTTTTCTCCTGTGTGTGTTCTCTGATTTAGATTAAGTTGTGTCCTACTGGTTAAACATATTTCATATTTCGTACATTCACAAGGTTTCTGTCCTGTGTGTTCTCTCATGACGACAAAGGTGTGACATATGAATAAAAACCTTTCCACATGTGTTACATTCATAAGGTTTTTCTCCTGTGCGTGTGCTCTGATGAAGATGAAGGTGTACCATATAGGTAAAAATTTTTTCATATTTGTTACGTACCGAGGTTCCTCACATGTGTGAATTCTCTTATGTATTGAGGTTTGATTTTTGGGTGAAGGAATTTTTAAATTTCTTACTTCATCTGTGTCTTTGTGGGGGGGTGAGGGTCCGGTCATGGGGCCTGAACTCTGGGCCTGGGCGCTGTCCCTCAGTTCTTCAGCTAAAGGCTAGTGCTCTACCACTTGAGCCTCAGCGCCACTTCTGACCTTTTTTCGTATTAGTTATGTGGTGCTAAGGAATCCAACCCAGGGCCTCATGCATGCAAGGCAAGCACTCTACCACTGAGCCACCTTCCCAGCCCCTCTTACATTCATATTAATGTGTGACTTCTGGGTGAAAGACTTTCCACATGAATTACATTTACATGAACACATTTATATGTGCTCTCTGATGAAGATGAAGGTATGAGTTACATTTTAAAAACTTTTCACATTTGTTACATTCATAAGGTTTCTCTCCTGTATGTGTTCTCTGATGAACAGTAAGGTCTGACTTCTGTCTGAAATACTTTCCACATTTGTAACATACATAAGATTTCTCTCCTGTGTGTACTCTCTGATGCAAAGGGATGTATGAGTTCATTCTGAATGTTTTTTCACATATAGTTCTCTCAGGTGTTTTCCTCCCTCCCTGACAAATTTCTTGGGCAAGGAGAGCAGAGTTATCATATTCTTCTCTATTCATTATGATATAGGTGGCATCTCTGACACAAGCCCAATTATGTTGAAAGAATATAGTCTCTGAGTTTAATATCTTCCCTCCTCCATATTCAAAATATAGAAGCATATTTGGTCCCTCATAATTTTGACTAAAAGGATCAGAATATCTAAGGGACTGTTTAACTACAGGAGGCACACCAGGCATATATGCATCTGGCATCTCACCAGGTGGCATGTTCTGACACTGACTGAACTCCACAGTCCTAATCCTTAAGGAATTCTCATCATTTCTATTTAGTTCTAGCTTCTGTTTTGAGGGTAAGTTAGAAGTTGGTACTAATCGCACTCTTTGGTCCACTGTGTTAATATCTGTGACAGCTACTTCACCCAGACATCTGTCTAGATCTCCCTGGTAAATCTTAATCACATGCTATATTTGCTTCACATCTAAATTGAATCATTAAACGAAGGAAAAAAACATAAATGAGATCCAAATACTCTTCTATGTAAAGGTAAAGACATTTTTCCCATCTTAACTGTTACAGATCTTAAAATATTAAAGTAGGAATTGATTGATGAGAAATAAATTTCATTCACCACAATGTATTAATTAGGAAAGTAATACTGGTATTTTATGATGGAAAATGTTTTTCTGTGTTTCAGTTTTTTCTTCTGTTTTATATCAGAGGAATAATTTACACAAATTACTAAGCTATTTACTGCTAGCGTTTTCACCTGTATACTTTAGTATTTAGTGTTCTTGGGTTTTTTTCCAAATATTGTTCTGTTTGATCTTAGGGAAATAGATGCTTTGTTTCATTTTCTTAAAATAATTTATATATTGTGATACTTTACTTCTCAAACATTAGTTGAAGAGTATTTTCTAACTTTGGAGATTGTACCTTTTTTATTAAAAAAAAAACTTTTGCCTTTCACCTGAGAATATGCTTTTATAACTACATCACTTCAGTTCTACGTTCTCACTGTTAATTACTTTAAATATCTGTAGAATTTTAAAATTGATTTTTCTCCATCTTAGAAAAAGTCTCATCAAAATTATTTTTCTGATACTCCTGCCCCTCAGACTCCTTGAAGACCAAAGCCACACCAGCTCACCACCTAGTTAGTCATTCCCTGTAGACTAAAAGCTTTGGTTCTGTATCCCAGCCTATACCCAGCTTATTCTCATCAGAGGATAGCAGCATTGGCATACTCATTTGCTATAACTACCTAGTCCTAGTTTCAAGGAAAACTAAATCTCATTTTTGACATTTCTAATTTTTTTTTGTCAGAAAAATTTCCACAAAGACAAAGAGTTGCTAACTTTCACTTTACTGACATACACAGTTCAGTATACATCTACATGTATTTTGATTCACAAATCTAACACAACGGATCCCCTAGTTCTCTGCCACACGTGGGACTCAGCGGAACTAGGAATATTATTGGTCAGTACAGAGCAAGATGAACTTACCAACTGGGTTCTGGATCCAAGATCACTATTGGATGCTTTAACTCACTTGTGAAATTCTTGTCTAAGGTTTCTCCCATATATGGCTCTTCATCTTGCTCCAGCTTGACAATCAATTGAGGTTTAGGAACACAGTGCCCTGTTAACCTGAAAGAGTGTAGACCTATTGCTCATACTGTGTCAAAAGTGTTCTAAGTTCTCAGATATCCTGTTTACCACGTTGCTCGTAAATCTTCTTTCTCATTTCTCACTGGCTCCATGGTTGAATTTCTCCCAGCTTTGGATTAATTTTGCAGGTTGTGTGCTTGGAACTCAATTTTTTTACTCAAGGCTAGGATTTAATTAAGTTGATTCCTAGCTCCACTTGCAGTTTCTGAGTGTTTAACTTGAGATAAGAGACTTTACTGGAATTTCTCAATCAAGCAGCGAAGGACAGAAATAGAGCTATGGTTCAAGTGGTAGAGCACTAGCTTTGAGTGAAAAAGCTAAGGGACAGTATCCAGAACCTAATCTAAAGCCCTAGTACAGTCACCAAAACCCCCAAAGTATTAATAAAATGGTTTTGGAATCATTTATTTTCCAGATAAAATGAAACATGAAATAATCTACTGATCAGAAGACAGAAACTGAGGGCTGGGAAGGTGGCTCAGTGGTAGAGTGCTTGCCTTGCATGCATGAGGCCCTGGGTTCGATTCCTCAGTACCACATAAGCAAAAAGATAAAAGCCGGAAGTGGTGCTGTGGCTCAAGTGGTAGAGTGCTATCCTTGAGCTGAAGAGCTGAGGGATAGCGCCCAGGTCCAGAGTTCAGGCCCCACTACCGGACCCCCCCCCAAAAAAAAAGAAACTGAGCAGCACTGAGTCTCTCATATGCCTAAAGTGTTAGTCTTAGAGCAGGCACTGTTGAGAGAGACAAATTGATTCTAGTCTCCTGTTAAAGCCTACAGATATTTCAAAGTCTGTTTCAATAACATCTGCTTCGACAAATCTCTTTTTCCAAAGGGAGAATTGTTCATCATTTAATCTCAAATATCACAAAGTGTAACACATTGCTATATTTACTCAGAAAAAAAGTATTCCATTTGCTGTATATATTGAAAAAAGATTACACAATGGTTTTTCTCAAAACAAGGACATTGCTTTAGCCAACTGTAAACATCCTTATCTTCATGGATGAGACCCAAAACACATGCTAAATGAAGATGTACATACAAACTATATATATGCTCCCAAATATGGGTGATGAAGTCCACACAGGAAAGAATACCAGAACATGAAATTTAATAAAGAAAGCTAGAGAAATGAAGCACATCCCATGCTTTCTCTTTCCGAAGAATAACTATCCATTAAGAAATGAAGAAGCATAATTGTCTATCAACTGAAATGAACTGAGCTCCAGTTTGAAGAAATAGTTGCAAGCAAGTAAGTAGAAGATACATTCTTTTAAGTGGAATGGTAATTGCATAATGAACATATACTTTCCAATTATTAGGCACAGCTGAAAAATGAGGTAATATTAAGTTTATGAGATGTGGCAGAGTAAGAATCTTTCTCTTTTCCTATATATGTATGCAATTGGGGAACTACCAGTTATACTGATGAAAGACAGATATACAGGAGTAAAATAGGTGTATGTATATACTGAAACTAGCAAAAGGTGTAGTTCAACAAATGGTTAAATTTATATATACATAATTAAACAAAGGGAAAGAAGAAGTAAGTCTCTTTGCTTAAAGAACAGCTCTTTGCTTAGTCATCATTATACCATTTTCGGAGTTCTAAATAGTCTCCTGAAAGGTAACTTTAAAAACAGCCTTCAAAGTTAGGTAGGAATGTTGATAAATATTCATTTTGATAAATATTTCATTTTGATAAATGTTCATTATGGGCCACCTACTGTTTACAAAGGGGTGTCACACCAAATCCTGAAATTTCATACTCATGCATATGGCCAAGTTCTGGAGTTTCCCAGAGATGTTTCAGCATCTTAGGTCTCCTTTTATAAAATATTTATATATTATACCTTTCAGTGGCTTTGTCTGTATATTTCATGCTTATAGACACTATATACATAAAATACACACTTTAGGGACTAATCCCTTAATCCTTTATTAGTGATATATATTTGTAAGTTTCCTTTTTCAGCTTACTCATCTCTTAAGATACCGACACCTATACTTTTTCCCCTTTATTTGTGCTAGTATTGAGGCTTGAACTCAGAGCCTTGGACTATTGCTCACAGCTGGTGTGGTGTTCTCATCATCACTCTATGCTTCCACCTCTATATTTTGTTGGTGAATTGGAGATGAGAACCTATCAGGTTTGTCTAACCATTCAGGCCTCTGTTTTCAGTCTCGTCATTATTTTAGAATTACACACATCAGTCATGGGATGAGTAGCATCCCTATATCTTTCCACAAGCAACATTATGTTACCTGTATGGAACAAGACTGATGTTGAGGTGTACTATCTGAATCATACAAGGCTCTAGCATGAAAACCAAGAGAATTTTATGATAACTGGGATTTTCTTTTTATAAAACTCATTTATGTATTCAATTCCTTTTTTTTTTTTTGGTCGGTTTTGCGGCTTGAACTCTGGGCTTGGGTGCTGTCCCTGCAGCACTCAGCTCAAGGTGAACATTCTACCACTTGAGCCACAGCACCACTTACTGTTTTCTAGTAGTTTTTATTGGAGATAAGAGTCTCACGACTTTCCTGCCCACGCTGGCTTTGAACCGCAATCCTCAGATCTCAGCTTCCTGAGTAGCTAGTATTACAGGCTTGAGCAACCAGTACCTGGCTTCTATTCAATTTCTTATGAATTAATGTCTGCATTTCAGATGAAGGGTCATTTTATTCTCTTTTCCTTTTGCTCACACAAAATGATTGATTATTCTTCTATCTTTATAGTAATAATTTATTTTTCCAGAGAGATCTGCAAAGGTACTGAGGTCTGAACACTCAAGAATTATTTCTAGCCTCTGAATTATCTCAATCTGGTAAACTGTTCCCTACTCAAAAACTACCATGTTTCTTATCAGGAAATTTATCATGATTTGTAATAAATAAATCAAATATCTTTGTGATGATATACTTCAGCTTATGTTTATTTCTTTTTTTCTGGTTAATTAGAGACAGAAGTCTGTGAGAGTTTTCTGCCAGGGCTGCTTTGATCCTCAAATCTGACGCCTGATTAGCTAGGATTACAGGTGTGAGTCCCTGGGGCTGATTCTGTCTTCATTTCTTAGTCAAGAATATTTCAGTACTGGTGGCTGGGTAGGTGCCTCAATGGTAGAGTGCTTGCCTTGCATGCCTGAGGCCCTAGTTTCAATTCCTCAGCACCACATAAGCAAAAAGAAAAAAGCCAGAAGTGGCGCTGTGGCTCAAGTGGTAGAGCATTAGCCTTGAGCTGAAGAGCTGAGGGACAGCGCCCAGGCAGAGTTCAGGCCCCACCACCGGACCCCCCCAAAAAAATGTATTACTTCATTTCCTCTATTAGATAAATATTACTATTGATCATAAATATTACTATTGATAGGTATGCCCATGGAACCCTTTAATAGGCTAGTTCAAACAATAATAATTTTACCTATAAATTTGGACACAATTTATACCTGTATATTATTGGCCCTATTCATGTGCATAATTTATCATAAAATTTAAGTAGGAATTCCTTCATCGCTTTTTAATATTTTATATTTTCTGTAAAAATATATTGCATGTACTACATTTTTTATTGATATTTTAATTCTTTATGATCATGAATTATATTTTAAGATTTATGTCTCTGAACTTTTTGGTTTGTATGTTTCTTTTGTGACAAACGTATAGCAAACACTATTATTGGGGCGACCATTTTCTCTAATAAATAGTCAGAGATTAAGCTGACAGTTTGCCTAGTGTTAATTTGACAAGTTGTAGTAAGTCATATTTGAGTTTCTTTTCCATCTTGATATGTTTTATGACATGTTCTGGCATTTTTTCCACTGGCTAATAATTGTAATATCATGTTAAGTATAACTAATAATATTACTTAGTTTTGTTAACATTCCTAAGGAAAATTTCTACTATTTCCACATTAATAATAATAATAATAATAATAATAGTCACATTTGTGGCAGGAATGTTGTTATCCTTTATGTTCAAAAAGTGTGCCTTTAGTCAGACACAGTGGCTCATGCTTACAATCTTAGCTGTTCAGGAGGTTGAAATCTGAGGATCATAGTTAGAAGCCAGCCTGGGCAAAAAAGTCCCCATGAAACTCTTACTTATCTCCAATTAACCACTCAAAAATCAGAAGTAGCACTGTGGTTCAAGCCTTGATCACAAAAAAAAATCAAGAATGTCACCCAAGCCCTGAGTTCAAGCCCTACAACCAATAAACCCAATCAAAAAAAAAAAAAAAAAAACAACTGTGCCTTGGCTGGTACTAGTGGCTCACACCTGAAATTCTAGATACTCAGGATAATGAATCTGAAGATTAGCGCTGAAATCCCGCAGGAACAAGAAAGTCCTGACAATTTTCTCTCCAACTACCCAGCAAAAGTTGGAAGAGGAAGTGTGGCTAAGGTGTTAGAAAACCAGGCTCTGATTTCATGCCCTAATTATGGTACAAAACACACAACAAAAATAAAACCCCTGTCTGTGCCTTGAGACACACAATATTTCACATTAAGGAAACAATCAATTGAGAAGATGATTTAGAAGCCATTAGGGTGAAAACAATGTTGAGGGTGTATTACAGGACACATAACTTTGATCCCCCCTCCCTGCTCAGGTGAGTTTAGATTTAAGTGCACAGCTTTTTCTTGCTAGGAAGGCACTTCAGACACTTTTACATTTTGGCTATTTTTCAAGGTAGGGCTTCAATTCATGCTCAGTTCACTTGCTTTGTCAACATCCTGCTTGTGCCTCTCCATCGAACTAGAAACAATAGGCATGCAAGTACTGTGCCCAGCCTTTGTACATTTTCCTCCAGGATAATGGGCAAGACCACCACACCCAGACATTGGTTCAGATGGATTCTTGTGAGCTAATTTTTTTCTGAAGCTGCTTGAAGTGTAATCTCCCAGCCTTTGCCCTCCAAATGGCTAATATTAGAGGATTGAGCCTAGCTTATCATTTATTTATATAAAAGTCGTACATTTTCATAGACAGTAATAAAAGTAATTTTAAGTATATTTGAGCTTACTAGCATAAAATAGCTTCCATGAAAAAGAGATTCAGATAAGTCTTGCTTATTTATATCAGTAGATATTTGACCATGTATATATCTTAGAACTGGTTATCATAAGTAATCTACAACAAAACTGGCCATGGCTCTGAAGATTATTCAAAGCATGTCTTCAGGTGACTACCACAATTACAGGCTTCATTTTCCCAGGAAGTTTTCTGAGCACTGTGAAAACGTATCTAAATGTTAGCAACTTAACAGGATGCACCTGCAAAAGGAATATTTTCTTTCTAAAGTGCTTTGCTGTAGATCTGATATTAATCTTTTAAAGTGCAATGGAGATTTAGAGTAGATAAAATTGAAATGTATGTTTTCCAGAAAATAGGGATGCCTTAATGGCAGAAAACCTGAACCATTAATTTTCCTGTAGTCTATACTGGGAGTCTTGTGATAGAATGGTCTCTTCCTTCCAAGACCATTTCCTGTCTCTGTCTGTGTTCCATTGATGTAATATCATGCTCTTGGTAATAAGTACTTGTTACTTAGCAACAAGTTCTAGTGTACATCATAATTCATGGCTGATAAATCACCACATTTACTGTACAATAAGTAGTCATGCTATTTTAGGTTGAATTAATATTGAAGTTTAACTAAGTGTTTTAGAAAAATTAAAAAAGTCTGTGATCAGCTCTCAACAAAGACTATTAGACTGTAAATTAATCTTAACAAAACAATATGAACTTATTTAGTTATAACATGCACCCTACTTAAGTTTTAAAATGTTCAAGATCCAAGTAAAAATAATAAAAAATACATTTTATTGAGGAAATGAGTGGATAGAGAACTTTTATTGATTAGACTTAGTGCAATACAACTGAGAAGTTGTTTTGAACTGTGAACTCCTAGAGATATGATAAGGCTGTGCCATAGTTGAATGTATTCAGAGACTATGGGCAATAAAGTTACTTTTTTATACCTCGACTTATGATTTCCTTTTGAATTGTTTGGTAGGAAGTTGATGTTATTGCTTCTTTTAGAGTAATGTTTCTAGTGACAAATTTTCTCAGTTTTCATCTGAACATTTTATTGTATCTTCATTTGTATGATTTGCTTCTCTTTCGAATAGAATCCTAGGTTTTAGTAGCTTTCAGTAAAGACTATCTTCTTCTAGTCATAGTTCCTAATGGTTTGTTGAATATTTTGCCTGGTTATGCTACTATGCAAAGTTATATGAGGCTACACAATTTATGAGGAATAGAAATTTAATCCTCACAGATCTAGAAGTGATGACTAGCAAAAGCATGGTGCTGGCCGTTTTAGTGTCAGATGAGAGTCTCTCTCTCCCCTCCTCTCTCTCTCTCTCTTTCTCTCTTCTCCCCCCCTTCTCTCTGTTTTCAAATTGAACCTATAAGACCGTGTCCTTGAAGGGGACAAACATCAATTGTGCACATAATCACAGTATGGGGGATAAAAGAATGTGCATAAGCCACTTCTCTCTAGTGCTTTTGTATGTCATTAATCCCCACTCTCAACACGATCACAATGTGATTCATATCCACAAGAAATTTCTGAGAAAGCATATGTTCAAGCTCTAACCTGGACTATTAGCACATCATTGCGTCTTTAAAGGGAACATGACTTGCTTTCTTTCCCATATGTTTACTTTAAAGCATTTGAATTAGTAAACCCATAGGAGTAGTAATTTTTCGTTTTCATTTGGTCTTAATTGTACTCTGTGTTTATAACATGATTATATGACTAATATATGAATGGATTTGGGACCATGATTAAATTTTGTGTATTCAAACATTGCTTCATATCAATTCTTTTCCATTTCTTCTAGGATTCCTAGTATGCAGAATAATAATCAATGAATTCCAATATTTCAATTTATAGTTCTTGATTTCGATCATTGCTTTATTTTCAGGTAACATCATAATAAGCCAAGGAACACACAATGACAATATTTTTGACATAGATGTTTATTTTAAGTCCCTATTGAAATCTGAGAAACAACTGTATTCAGAAACTTTAAGTTTATCAACATGTCTTTAATAGTTCTCCTTCTATTCAATATATTTTCACCCATATAATTTTCACCTTTATTCTGATGTTCTAATCTTATTCTCAGTTTGGTCCACTTTTCTGTTAAACCTACATTTTGATATTTATTTTGGGCGTCTTCAGAATTTCTGTTTATTATATTCTAAATATGTCCTTTTCTATGAGAATATACATATATTTATAGTTATCCACAATTATTTCATTCCTGGTTAGCTTAGATTGTTTTTAACTTTTATGAACTTGGAAGATTAGACGACTTCCTGGCAAATATCAACATGCCAAAACTAAACCAACACGACAGGCCCATATCAAGCACTAAAATAGAAGCAGCAATAAGAGACCTCCCATTTAAGAAAAACCCAGACTAGAAGGATTTATACTGGAATTGTACAAGGCCTTGAAAACTCACACCAATACTCCTTTAACTCTTCATTGAAATTGAAAGAATAAATTCACTACCAAACTCTTTCTATGAAGCCATCTTAACCCTCATCCCAAAACCAGGCAGGGACTCATCAAAGAAAGAGAACTATAGATCCATTTCTTTGATAAACATGGTTGCATGTTCAACAAAATTTTGGCCAATCAACTTCAAAAACTCATCCAAAAAATCATAAACTACAATCAAACAGGATTCATTTCAGGAATGCAAAGCCTGTTCAATATACGTGAATCAATTAATATAATTCATCACATCAACAAAAGCAAGGATAAAAACCACATGGTTATCCCAATAGATGCAGAAAAGGGATTTGGCAAGATCCAACACCTCTTTATGATGAAGGCTCTAGAAAAATCTAGGACTTCAGGGAACATTCCTCAATACAATAAAGGCTGTATATGACAAACCTACAGCCAGCATTATACTCAGTGATGAAAAACTAACACCATATTCTCTAAACTCAGGAATAAAACAAGGATGTCCACTTTCTCCACTGCTCTTCAATTTAGTATTAGATTACCGAGATACAGCAATAAAACAAGATGCAAACATAAATGGGATCCAAATAGGGAAAGATGAAGTAAAACTCTCCCTCTTTACAGATGATATGATCTTTTATTTAAAGAATCCCAAGGATTCCACTCCCAAATTACTCAAGCTAATTCAGAACTTTGGCAGAGTAGCAGGGTATAAAATTAACCCTCAAAAATCAATGGTTTTTCTGTATGCCAACAATGAGAAAAGCATGGTTGAAATCAGGAAGGAATTTCATTCATAACAGCCCCACAAAAAATAAAGTGCCTAAGAATTAATGTAACCAAACAAGTGAAGCACATCTATGATGAAAACATTAAAAAACTGAAAAAGGGAATAAAAACAAACGGATTGGGAGAAGATCTTCACTAGCCATACAACAGACAAGGGTCTCATATATAAAATATACCTGGACCTCAAAAAATTTAATCCCCAACAAATCCTCAAAGAAACAAAAAGACCTAAAGAGAAACTTCTCTGAAGAGGAAAGAAAGATGGCCAATAGACACATGAAGAAATGCTCTACCTCTCTATTCATAAAAGAAACGCAAATCAAAACAATATTGAGATAGCATCTCACCCCAGTTAAAATGGCTATAATCAAAAACTATAATAACAACGGATGCTGGAGGGGATGTGGACAGAAGGGAACCATACTACATTGTTGGTGGAATGTTCAACCACTTTGGAAAGTAGTATGGAGGTTCCTCAAAAGACTCCACATAGGGGTTCCGGGAAGATGGCGGAGGAGAAGCTGGAATCTGAACAAGCTCTCGCATAGAAAGCAGCTTTAGAGTTCCAGTGAACAGTCCTAAGCCAGAGAATCACACCAAGTGTGCCATCACAGGACAGAGAGTTAGACAAGAGAGGGGAAGCCAAGGCAAGTGGTCGCCAGCAGCCGCCACGGCGGCGGCGGCGGCGACAGGGTCGCAAGCGGCAGAGACCACAGCCGGGGGCCATACCTGAGCGCTCACACAGAGAGTCCGGGACGAAGGAGCCAGACGCAGCAGGCGAGCGGATTCTACTCAACACCAGCAAGAACCAACAAAGAGCGGACATCTTCACCCTGCAGCTTGCAGACCAGAGACGACCCAGGATCCAAGATTCGGCACCAGAGACGACCCAGGACCCAAGACTCGGCGTGAGTACAAGCCCGACATCCTCACTCCTCAGGGAGCAGAGGAAGGAAGGCCACCCCTCCCCCCCCAGCACCGGTGATCTCCATCTTGGATACCGACAAAGCTCGGAGTTGCTGCTAGCTCCAGCTCAGGCCTTGGAATAAAATGAGTCATTTAGCAGGTCACAAGAACTTAACGCCGAAGTGACCTGCCAGACTCAGCTCCATCCAGGGAAAAGTCACCCAGCACAGGCGCCAGCCTAGCCTCACTGGGTAACCAGAGCCAGAGGCTGCCCCTCCCTCTAGCAGCCACCACAATCAATTGAAAAACAGAAACCCTGAGAATGGCTCCAGGCTGGGCGCTGTGAGTTATCACAAAATAGCCCCAGGGAAAAGCTACTGTTTGCTGAAAGGCCTCAACTCCACCCAGAACCTAGCCTCATCACCACATCCCCCTCTTTTGTGACTCTCAAAGCAGACCACCCTCCCAGAAAACTAACCTGGGAGGGGGATCTCAAAATCTTGGGTAAAGCAGAGCATTTTTCTGCCTCTTCCAACCAACCGACTTAAGAAACCAATCAAGCCACAGGACCTCAAGCTGACCAGAGACTCCAAGAGACTGGTTGCAGACAAAAGGGAGATACAGGATTCTTCCCACTCCTCCCCCCCCCAAAAAAAAAAAAATCAAAAGACTTTTTTTTTTTTCTTCTTTTTTTTTTTCTTTTTTTTTTCTCTTTTTTTCTTCTTCTTCTTTTCTTTTTTTTGCTTGTTTTTTGTTTTTTGTTACCTTATATATATATATATATATATATATATAAATTTTTTTCCCTTCTAAAACTTTTATCAATCTTTAATTTTTGCCTCTTCTGAAAAAATAATTGTTTTCCAGTAACTTTTTTTTTCTCATCTTATAATTTATATTTCAGAATTACGTGAATGAGAGTTTTCCTTTCTTTTCTTGTCTTCTTTCTCTTTTTCCTTCTTTCTTAATTATCTTTTTGTTTTTTATCTAGCTCTACTGAACTTCTGATCTTTTCTTCTCCCTTAAAGCGTTTCACATCTCCTCAATGTCCCTCCCCTTCTCTGAACATATTCACATTCCTCTCTAAATAGACGGTCTTTTAACCTCTATAATAACATTAATTTTTACGTTTCTATTCTTTTTCTGGTCTCTCTTTATTCCCTTTTCCGTCTCTTCTTTTTCTCTCTCTCTCTACTTGCATCCTACCCAACCCATTTCCTGCACTGTGAGTAGGACATAGTTAACTCTCCTTGTGCCTCCCCACACCAATCCATTCCTATTTTTTACCCACATCTCTCACTAATCCTAATAATTTCTGGTTTTCCAAATTCTTTTCCGCGGTTCGAAGTCCTTTATCATATAGTCATTTGATGTTGAATAGATGTATCTGTTGAACTAGATTGTATCTGTAGACTATTGACTGTACAAATGCAAACTTTGGTTGATGGTTGCCTTAAGATAGTGTTCTAGCACAAAACTGGTGCAATCTTTATCTCAAATGGGCCGAGTAAGCAGGAAAAACACAAGAAAAATGGCAAATTCGGGTATCTCAATTCCCAACCTTGATAATCAGGGATTAGAACAGATAAAGAATAACCCAGAGGAGAGTTCCCAAATAGCTCTACAAACACTAATAGCAAACATGATAAATGAGAAGTTTGACAATGTACAAAGGACTCTGTATGAGCGTGATAGGGAGAGAGAGGAGGCATCCCAGAAGTTTATACAGGAATATCATAAGCGTGAGGAAGCTTCTCAAAAACTGATACAGGATTTGCGTGAACAACTTGAGAATACTCAAAGAGAAAGGGAGGAATGGCGTGAGCAGGCAGAGAACACTCAAAGAGAACTGCAGGAATCCCACAGAAGGGAGGAAACTAATCAAAGAGTAATTCACGAATTAAGAGACCAGGTAGAGAATACACAAAGATCACTAAAGACATTCATGGAATCCATTAACAAAGAGCTGAAGGAAGTCAGGGAGACCACAAAGGGAATGTTGAATGGAACCCAACAGAAGGAATGGGAGTCCAAAGAAACCATAACCAATCAACTAAGTGATTTGAGAACAAACACTGAACACCAAATTAAGGAAGTAAAGAAATTCATACAAGACCTAAAACAGAGCTTCAACAAAGAACTTGAAGCCATCAAAGCTGACCAATTAGAAGGAAAAGAGATAAAAAACAAAGTAGAGAGTCTTGACAGCAGGTTAGACCATGCAGAAGATCGAATCTCAGGGATTGAAGACAGCCTAGATATTATAGAGAAAGAACATACAACCATCCAAGACAAGTCCAAGAAATATGATAGGTCTATCCAACACCTGGAGGACACCATCAGAAGGCCCAATTTAAGGATAATGGGTGTAGAGGAGCACCTAGAAACAGAAGTTAATGGTCTAGGAAATTTGTTTAACAGGATCCTTGCAGAGAACTTCCCAAACATACAAAAAGATAGGCCTATTCAGATACAAGAAGCTTTTAGAACCCCAAATAGACCAGACCAGAATAGGACATCCCACCGTCACATTATAATCCACACAGGATCAACCCAGACCAAGGAAAAGATCCTTAAAGCTGTCAAGGAGAAAAGATTAATCACCTATAAAGGGAAACCAATTAGAATTACCTCAGATTTCTCAGCAGAGACAATCAAAGCAAGAAGAGCCTGGAATGACGTATGCCATGCCCTAAAAACAAACAACTATCAACCAAGAATACTGTACCCAGCTAAACTCTCCTTCATAACTGAAGGCCAAATAAAAACCTTCCATAGCAAAGAAAAATTGAAACAATACATCTCCACCAAACCAGCCCTGCAAAAGATTCTTAAAGATGTCCTACACATAGAAAACCAACAAGAACGCAACAAAGGCCAAGAAACAGCACACAAACTGAGAATCCAAGAACCTTAGGAAGAACCCAGTTTTCACAGCCCCCAAGAAGGTGGATAACATGGCAGGAACTCCCAAATACCTCTCAGTCCTATCTCTTAACGTTAATGGACTGAACTCTCCAATTAAGCGACATAGACTGTCTAGTTGGATTAAAAAACAAGACCCTTCTATCTGCTGCCTGCAGGAGTCACATCTTGCCCGTAAAAACAAACATATTTTCAAGGTTAAAGGCTGGAACAAAATCTACCAAGCAAACGGCCCTCATAAACAGGCGGGAGTTGCAATCCTAATATCAGATAAAATAGACTTCAAATTAAAATTCGTGAGAAGAGATAAAGAAGGTCGCTACATACTAATTAAAGGATCTCTCCTTCAGGAGGATATTACAATTCTAAATATCTATTCGCCAAACAATGGAGCACCCAAATTTATCAAAGAAACACTACTTTCCCTCAAATCCCAGATAGATCCAAACACATTAATCGTTGGGGATTTTAACACACCACTCTCCCCACTAGATAGATCAACTCGGCAAAAACTCAACAGAGAAACCGCAGATCTAAACAGCTGCATAGATCAACTAGACTTAACAGACATTTACCGAACATTTCACCCAGCAGCATCAGAATACACGTTCTTCTCAGCAGCACATGGAACGTTTTCTAAAATAGACCACATTTTAGGCCACAAAGCAAACTTGTCTAAATTCAGAAACATTGAAGTTATACCTTGCATTCTCTCTGACCACAAGGGAATAAAATTAGAACTCAACACCAAAAGCCACCAAAGAAAGTCCGGTATCACATGGAGGCTGAACAACACACTGCTGAATCATGAGTGGGTCATGGAAGAGATTAGAAAGGAAATTCAAATGTTCATGCTATTCAACAAAAATGAACACACAAATTACCAGCTCCTCTGGGACACAGCAAAGGCAGTACTCAGAGGCAAGTTTATAGCTCTGAGCTCCTACATCAACAAATTGGAGAGATCGGAAACTAACAATTTAATGACACATCTAAACCTCCTTGAAAAAGAGCAGCAAGATAAACCCCAATCCAGTAGACGGAAAGAAATAATCAAAATTAAATCAGAATTAAATGAATTAGAATCCAAAAAAACTATAGAAAGAATCAACAAAACAAAGAGTTGGTTCTTCGAAAAACTTAACAAAATTGACAGACCCTTAGCAAACCTTATCAGAAAAAGGAGAGAGCACACCCAAATTAATAAACTCAGAGATGAGAATGGAAACATCACCACGGAAACAACCAAGATTCAGAACATTATAAGGGAATACTTCTCAAAACTTTATGCTAATAAGTTTGAGAACTTGACAGAAATGGACCTTTTCCTAGCAAATATTGACATGCCAAAACTAAACCAAGATGAGTTAAACCAGCTTAACAGGCCCATATCAAGCATTGAAATAGAAACAGCAATAAGAGACCTCCCAGCTAAGAAAAGTCCAGGACCAGATGGTTTTACAGCGGAATTTTACAAGGCCTTCAAAGCAGACCTCACACCAATACTCCTCCAACTCTTCAATGAAATTGAAAGAGAAAGCTCACTACCAAACACATTCTATGAAGCCATCATAACCCTCATCCCAAAACCAGGCAGGGACTCATCAAAGAAAGAAAACTATAGACCCATTTCTTTGATGAACATTGATGCAAAACTTCTCAACAAAATTTTGGCCAATCGACTTCAACAATTCATCCAAAAAATCATACACCATGATCAAACAGGATTCATTTCAGGGATGCAAAGCTGGTTCAATATACGCAAATCAATTAATATTATTCATCACATCAACAGGAGCAAGAATAAGAACCACATGGTTATCTCAATAGATGCAGAAAAAGCATTTGACAAGATCCAACACCCCTTTATGATGAAGGTTCTGGAAAAATTAGGAATCCATGGAACATTCCTCAATACAATAAAGGCTGTATATGACAAACCTACAGCCAGCATTATACTCAATGGTGAAAAACTAAAGCCATTTCCTCTTAACTCAGGAACAAGACAAGGATGCCCACTCTCTCCACTTCTCTTCAATCTAGTATTAGAATGCCTAGCTACAGCAATAAGGCAAGATGCAGACATAAAGGGGATCCAAATAGGGAAAGAAGAAATAAAACTTTCCCTCTTTGCAGATGACATGATCTTGTATTTAAAGAATCCCATAGACTCCACTCCCAAATTACTCAAGCTGATTCAAAACTTTGGCAAAGTAGCAGGTTATAAAATTAACCCCCAAAAATCAATGGCTTTTCTATATGCCAACAATGAGAAAAGTGTGGCTGAAATTAGGAAAGCAACTCCATTTGTAATAGCCCCACAAAAAATAAAATACCTAGGAATTAACTTAACCAAAGAAGTGAAGGACCTCTATGATGAAAACTTTAAAATCTTGAAAAAGGAAATCAACACAGAACTTAAAAAATGGCAAAACCTCCCATGCTCCTGGATTGGCAAGATTAACATCGTGAAAATGGCAATACTTCCCAAGGCTATCTACAAATTCAACGCGATACCTATCAAAATTCCACCCTCATTCTTCAAGGAAATAGAGGAGGCAATCCAAAAATTCATATGGAACAATAAAAGACCCCGAATAGCAAAAACGCTCCTCAACGGAAAGAACACTGCTGGAGGAATATCAATACCAAATTTCAAACTCTACTATAAAGCCATAGTAATCAAAACAGCTTGGTATTGGCATAAGAACAGACCTCAGGACCAATGGAATAGAATTGAAAACCCAGAAATGAACCTACAGACCTATAGCCATCTAATCTTCGATAAGGAAGCTAAAACAATAGAATGGAAGAAAGACAGCCTCTTCAGTAAATGGTGCTGGCAAAATTGGTTAACTACATGTAGAAAACTAAAGCTAGATCCTTATATATCACCCTGCACCAGAATCAACTCCAAATGGATCAAAGACCTTGAACTCAAAGCAGACACTCTGAAAACATTACAGGATGGAATAGGAGAAACCCTAGGTCTCCTTGGCTCAGGTCGAAATTTTCTGAATAGAGACCCGGAAGCACAACAAATCAAAGAAAGGTTGGACAAATGGGATTGCATAAGATTGCAGAGCTTCTGCAGGGCAAATGACATAGCTGGCAAGATCAATAGAAAGCCCACCGATTGGGAGAAGATCTTTACTAGCCATACAACGGACAAAGGTCTCATATCTAAAATATACTTGGAACTCAAAAAATTAAACCACCCAACAACAAATCCTCAAAGAAACAACTGCCCAATAAATAAGTGGGCGAAAGACTTAAAGAGAAGCTTCTCTGAAGAAGAAAGAAGGATGGCCAATAGACACATGAAGAAATGTTCAACATCCCTAGCCATAAAAGAAATGCAAATCAAAACAACATTGAGATATCACCTCACTCCAGTTAGAACAGCAAAAATCAAGAACTCTAATAACAACAGATGCTGGAGGGGATGTGGACAGAAAGGAACCTTACTTCATTGTTGGTGGGAATGTAAACTTGTTCAACCACTTTGGAAAGCAGTATGGAGGTTCCTCAGAAGACTTCACATAGATCTCCCCTATGATCCAGCAATCCCACTTTTGGGCATTTACCCAAATGTTTACAAACAAGACCACACTAAAGCTACCAGCACAACTATGTTTATTGCAGCATTATTTACCATAGCTAAGATATGGAACCAACCCAGATGCCCCTCAGTAGATGAATGGATCAAGAAAATGTGGTATATATACACAATGGAATTCTATGCCTCCATCAGAAAGAATGACATTTCCCCATTTGTTAGGAAATGGAAAGGTTTGGAAAAAATTATATTAAGTGAAGTAAGCCAGGCCCAAAGAAGCATAGGTCCCATGGTTTCCCTTATTTGCAATATCTAGTATAGGTATGAGTCAAGCGGAAAAGGCCAGATAATATGATGTTAGGAAAATGAACCCTTAAATATGTATTTTAATGTTTTCGTTTCTTTCATGCATGTATTTTAATGCATTTATAAGATTATTTCTTTGTTGCTTTGTATGTCCCTCCCCCACAGTGTAACCCCCGCTTTCACTATATTTGATGTCAGTATATCATGTGGAGGAGATGGGGACAAACAAATCGTTTAAGGATTCAGGTGGACCTGTTGCAACAATGAGAAGTACAAAATGTCATGTCAAAACCAGCTTTACAATTTCGGTGTGGGGGGGAGGGGGGTATAATTGGTTGGGGGGAGGGGGGTAAAATTGGGTGGGGGGAGGGGGGAGGCAGGGAAGGGAAGTGAAGGGTAAACAAAGGAGGAGGCTGCAATGCTTGGTAAGAAATGTATGCATTATTCTGCCCATGTAATTGTAGCCCCTCTATACAGTATGTTCTCAAATAAAATAAAATACAATTTAAAAAAAAAAAAAAAAAAAAAAAAGACTCCACATAGAGCTCCCCTATGACCCAGCAATCCCACTTATGGGTATTTCCCCAAATGATCACAAACAAGACCACACTAAAGCTACCAGCACAACTATATTTATTGCAGCATTATTTACTATAGTTAAGATATGGAACCAACCCAGATGCGCCTCAGTAGATGAATAAATCAAGAAAATGTGGTATATATACACAATGGAATTCTATGCCTCCATCAGAAAAAAATGGCATTGCCCCATTTGTTAGGAAATTGAAAGACTTGGAAAAATTAGATTAAGTGAAGTAAGCCAACTCCAAACAAACATAGGTCCCCTGATTTCCCTTATTTGCAATATCTAGTATATGTATGAGTCAAGCAGAAAAGGTCAGATAAGGTAATGTTAGGAAAATGAACCCTTAGATATGTATTTTTTTCTTTCATGCGATTGTTTCTAACTCAATTATAAGATTGTTTCTTTGTTGCTTTGTATGTCCCTCCCCAACATTATAACCACTGCTTTCACTGTATTTGATGTCGGTATAATTTGTGGAGGTGAAGGGGAAAAACAAGTCGTTTAAATAAGGATACAGGTGGATCTGTTGCAACAATGAGAAGTATAAGTTGTCATGTCAAAAACGAACTTTACAACTTGGGGGGGAGTCTTGGTAGGGGGTGGGAGGATGGGAAGGGATGGGAAGGGTAAACAAAAGAGGAGGCTACAATGCTTGATAAGAAATGTACTCACTATCTTGCCCATGTAATTGTAACCACTCTGTACAGTATTTTCACAATAAAAAAGAGAAAAAAATCATTTGATGTTTCAAGTTAATGTGATATTTTTGACTCACCTAAAGATAACAGGAGGTGGGGCTGGGAAGGTGGCTCAGTGATAGAACACTTGCCTTGCATGCCTGAGACCCTGGGTTCGATTCCTCAGCACCACATAAGCAAAAAGAAAAAAGCCAGAAGTGGTGCTATGGCTCAATTCGTAGAGGGCTAGCCTTGAGCTGAAGAGCTGAGGACAGCGCCCAGGCCCAAAATTCATGCCCCACGACTGGACCCAAAAACAACAAAACAAAACAAAACAAAAAATAGGATAGCAGGATGCAATGGGTTTCCAGCATCACATCTTTATACAGGGTCCTCTAAGAAATATCCAATTCCTGCCACTCCTCCCAACTGAATTACACAGCCCCATCATCAAATGGCACCAGCTTCTGTAAGGACATATTCCATCAATTTATTATCCATGAGTCATGAGAACCCCAAGGCTGGAATTTCATTCTTCTACATGTAGGCTTTTGTCTAACCGAATGTGTTTGGAAAGTTCTGCATAATTTATACAATGAGATAAGTGTTTTCCTCCATAGTAACTTGGTAATTACAAATACAAAGTTTTCCTAATACATTAGAACACATTTCTGGTTCCAGGAATAAATACAAGGTAAACAATTCTGTAGGGAACTGACAGTAAAGCTCCAAGGTCATCTTGACCCTTGTGCTCGCTTGAAGGCACATACAAGGAACTGACTTTCATGAAAAACACCAGGTGCCCGGGATTGCTTTGCTATGTCTGTAGAGTTTGTTTTAATTTCTACCAGTTGACCTTGTCTTACATTTACTGCACTCTGTTTTTATTAAAATTTTCCTTGTTTTTCTGCTGTATGGTAACCTTATGTTACCTCTTGACTTCTAATAGTATATAATAAGGAAAGTTAAAAATAAACGGTGCTGCAGTCTTGAGCTGCAGACCTCCCAACCCCATCCTTTGTCTTATGTCTATATTTTTCTTTATCCTCACCCCCTAATTCATGATTCCCTTTAGTTGCCGGCAGGCTCCGGCAAGTGGTGACTCAACAGGGACCTGAAAACCTGGGATCACAGCAGAGGACCCCGCTAAGGTAAGAGGACGTGTCCGGAAAAAGAGAGCGGTTGAGAGTATAGTCAGGAGTAAGAAATTATGGGGCAAGGTAACAGCCATATGTTATATGTGCAGGCTCTTAAGGGCATGCTTCATGTTCGAGAAGTGAAAGTTGGACAGAGTCAGTTAGAAAGTTTCTTTCACTTTGTCGAGGAAGTATGCCGCTGGTTCCCAGAGGAAGGAACATTAGTTTAGAAAGTTGGCAAAAAATAGGAAAAAGGATTCAGGAATATTATGAAGCAAGTGACCCTGAAAAAAAACCCCAGTGGATGCTTTTACTCTTTGGAATTTGGTTTGAGACTATCTGGACCCCAGGCATGAACAAATGAAATTTAATCAGTTGATTGGGGAAGTTGAACAGGGTGAGTCTCACCCTGCTCCAGGAGCGCATACTGCTGCCCAAGAAAAATCAAATAAATTAATAAAAGTTGAATCTATTGGGTCAGACGATGAGGAAAAGTCAGATGGCTTGGATGCTCAAGAAAAGTCAGATGACTCAGATGCTGAGGAAAAAATATATGATGGTCCTACTGAGGATACAGTGCTCCATGTTGAGGAAATGTTGAATTCAGTTATAAATAAATTGTCACAGCTTCAAACAAAGCAACGACCCTCATTAAGGGTGAATGTTTGTGAGCCCTCCTTAACAGCTCTAGGGGACTCAGATTTCTTTCCGCCACCCCTTCTGCCTGTTATTCCCCCGGCACTGTCTACTCAGTCTGCTCAGCCTAGTCGGCCCAGGCCTTTGAAGTTATCTAGTCCTTCTAATAATGAATTCTCTCTTGGGACCGCCCAGGCTTAGTGCCTTGCAGCTCTCACTAGCACAGGATGCTCAAAGAGGGGAGGATATTTCTGGTTTTCATTTTTTTCCTGTAATGGAGGACCAAAACCAACAAAGAACTCACCAGCCCATTCAATTTAAACAAATAAGAGACTTGAAAAATGCTTGCGCTCAATATGGACCTACAGCTCCATTTACTCAGGTAATTTGGGAAACATTGTTCACTGATGCTTTATGCCCAATGATTGGAAACAATTAGCTAGAGCTTGTCTTAGTGGAGGAGATTACTTGTTGTGGAAGTCTGAATTTGTGGAACAGTGTCAGGCCACAGCAGAGGTTAATAGCGCTAATAATATACCTACTACATTTGCAGAGCTTGCTGGGGAAGGTGCTTATAATAACACCCATACCCAGTTAAATTACCCTTTGGACACATATGTTCAGGTTAATGCCGCTGCTAGGCTTGCCTGAAAAAAGCTTCCTAACTTTAGTAAGAATGAGGATCTTTCTAAAATTAGACAGGGACCAGATGAACTTTATCAAGATTTTGTCTCTTAGTTACTAGAGGCAACCGGCCATCTGATCGAAGATGGGGATGCCGGTATGGTTCTTCTACAACAATTGGCATATGAAAATGCTAATACAGCTTGCCAAGCAGCCATTAGACCATTTAGAAAAAAGGAGGAATAACTGATTATATTCGGCTCTGTGCCAACATTGGCCCATCATATATGCAGGGCCTCACACTGGCTGCTGCACTTCAGGGACAAACCATAACTGAATTCCTCCGCACTTCCTGAGGAAGCAAAAAAAGGAGGAAAACGTCCCCGAGTTGCTGGACCTCCTGGCAGCGTTTTTTCTTGTGGCTAAATAGGCCATCTAATACTCAATATCCTAATCAGAAAAAGGGAATTATACTAAGGAAATGCCCCCAATGTAAAAAGGGAAAACATTGGGCTAGAGATTGTAGATCTACTTTTGATAGTGCTGCCATCTTATTTAGGAAAACTGGCAAAGGGGCCAGCCCCTGGCCCCTCAACAAATAATGGGGCAGCCCTGTCCTTTGCAAGGCTTCAAGCCTACCCACTAGCAACCATCAACAACAACAAACGGTTTCCAGTCTCCTCACAGCAACCCCAGGAAGTGCAGGATTGGACCTCTGTTCCTCCACCTATACAGTATTGACTCCTGAAGTGGGAGTTCAAGCTCTCCCTGCGGGCATAATTGGCCCCCTTCAAAAAGATCTGTTAGTATATTATTAGGCCGCAGTAGCTTGGCATTGAGAGGCCTATATGTTACTCCAGGAGTGATAGATCAATACTATACTGGAGAGATAAAAATCATGGCCTCAGTGCCTAGTGAGTTATATCTATTTCTGCTGGTCAAAGAATTGCTCAGCTGGTCCTAGTTCCTTCGATCTCTGTTGGAAATTCTGTTACTTCTGCCCCCACAGGCGCAAAACGTTTGGGGTCCTCGGTTGTATTCTGGATTGAAAATAGCAAACAAGGAAGGCTTGAACTTATAAATTATATTCAACAAAAGCCTTTTCGAGGCATATTGGATACTGGAGCAGATGTATCTGTAATAGCAAAAAAATATTGGTCTTCTCACTGGCCCTTTACTGCCTCTTACATCCTTACAAGGAATTGGCCATGCTACAGATCCACAGCAAAGCAGTGCTATTCTCAATTGGAAAGATGATGAGAGCCATTCTGGAACTTTTCAGTCTTATGTGCTGGATCACTTGCCCATTACTTTGTGGGGGAGAGATATTATGGAAAAATGGGGGTTTATTTGCTTAGCCCAAATAATGTAGTCACTGGACAACTTTTAAATCAAGGACTACTACCTTCAGGGGGATTGGGGATTGGTCAGCAAGGCATTCGAGAACACATTCAGCCACAGCCTCGACCCCATAGACAAGGTTTAGAATATTTTTTAGCGGGGCTGCTGCTCATCCTGCCCCTCACACCGATCCTATTACATGGTTATCAAAAACTCCGGGGTGGGTGGATCAGTGGCCCCTATCAATTGAAAAGATTATTCTTTCCCAGCAGCTGGTGCAGGAACAGCTGCAATTGGGCCACATAAATCCTTCTACTTCCCCATGGAATTCATCTATTTTTGTTATCAAAAAAAAATCTGGAAAATGGAGACTTCTTCAGGATCTCTGGTGAGTAAATGCTACTATGGAACTTATGGGGCTGTTACAACCAGGTTTGCCCTCCCCTATGGCCATCCCTCTAACAAATTGCTTCATTTTGCCTCTTCTTACACTTTCATATATCCTCGGGTGGTATCTTTATCACCTCTTTCTATGGCTGCCCTGGTGTTTACAGATGGATCTTCTAATGGAATGGCCGCTCTTACTATTGATGGGAATACTTCGTCCTGGGATACTGGTCTTTCTTCAGCCCAGGAAGTTGAGCTTCAAACAGTTTTATAGGCCCTTACACTTCTGGCTACTAGTGCTTTCAATTTATATTCAGATACTCATTATGTTATTTGAGCCCTTCAGGTTATTGAGACTGTCCCCTTTCTCAGAACAGCAAATTCCACTATTTAAACTCTTTTTCGCTAAATACAGCTTCTTCTTCACTCTCGCACTTGTCCACGCTATTTTGGATTTATACGTGCCCATACTAAGCTTCCTGGTCCATTAAGTAAGGGCAATGCTATTACGGACAAGGCTACTCAGGTTTTTCTTACTCAAATTGATTTGGCAAAACAATCACATGCCACCCATCATCAAAACAGTCGTGCTTTACGCGGACAATTCCAAATCACTCATGAGGTGGCTCGTCAAATTGTGAAGATCTGCCCTAGTTGTACTACTTTCTTACCAGAGCCCTCCATTGGAATTAACCCTCGAGATTTAGTTGCCAATCACATGTGGTAAATGGATATTACTCATATTTCATCCTTTGGATGGCTTCACATTGTCCATGTTACTATAGATACTTATTCTAATTTTATTATGGCTACTGCCCTGGCTGGGGAGACTAGTAAACATTGTATTTCCCACTCTCTGCATTGCTTTGCCACTATGGGACTTTCTAAATATATTAAAAGTGACAATGGTCCAGGATATGTCGGAAAAGCTTTTCAAAATTTTTGTAAATATTATCAGGTTATTCACACTACAGATATTCCCTATAATCCTCAAGGTCAAGGAATTGTTGAACTAGCTAATGGTTTGCTCAAACACCAAAATTTTAAATTAAAAGGTAGGGATTTATACCCCTTCTCTCTTGTTAATATTCTTTCTTATGCTTTGTTTGTACTAAATTTTTTAAACTAAATTGTTAATGGCCTTTCCACAGAAGAGCCGTTTTGGGAAAAAAGAGAGCAAAGAGCTTTGGCTCAAGTTAAGTGGAAGGATCCTTTAACAGGTGCTTGGCACGGACCCGATCAGGTTTTAACATGGGGTCGAGGACATGTTTGTGTTTTCTCGCAGGAAGAAAATGATGCCCGCTGGTTGCCTGAGCGTTGTGTTAGGAATGTGGAGGCTCACTCAAATGACACAAACGCTGACACATTGGGCTTACATGCCGGATTCCCCGATTGTGCACCCAGCCACCTTGGAGGGAGTTGAAGTACTCATAAATGTAAATGGATCAACATACGGTACAGCCCCCAATCCTTTCATCCATTAGACCAAGATGGGAGATTTCTCAGCTTCAGATATTGGAATCCTTTATGCTTTACCACCAATTTTTAAAGCTCCATTCCAGACTGTACTTTTATGCAATCCATAACTCATAAAATTTGGATCACAGACACAAATCAAATGTTCAATATACAGATGACATCTTTGACAACTGGGCACCTAGTTTATGCAAATTCTACTCTATCCTATAGGATACCCCGTTGCATTAATTCTTCACAAATAGTAGAATCTACAGGAAAGCCTCATTCAATAAGGTGCAGGCATGTGCAGCCAGTTGTTACCAATATTTCTGGAACTAATTCTCAATTAATGGATTGGTCTGGAGCTAATCTTACTAATCAGTTCAATCCTGGATTGTGGTGGATGAATGGGCATCCTCAACATCATGTTTGGATGCTGGTGGCTGCACTCAATAATATAACCTGGCCCAATTAATCCCTTTTAAAAAATATTATGAGTTGTGTATCCTCACCCCATGTCATTATGTATGGACCATTTAATATTTCTATAGGAGCTAATTATTTTAATGTTACCTGTTCTAAATGTTCTTTTACTAATTGCTTATATAGCAGCATAACTGAATCCATACTTATTGTTAGACAACCACCTTTTGTTGTGCTTCCTGTACCTGTAAATAGTTCTGAAACTTGGTGTGAAGATTCTGGTATTCAGGTGTTGAAACATTTGAAAGAACTAATGTGCCCTCGTAGATTTGTTGGGCTACTTATAGCTGGTGTTCTGGCCTTTATTTCGTTAGCTGCCGCTGAGGCACTAACTCAAAATGTACAAACTGCCCATTATCTTAATCAGCTTGCTCATAATACTACACAAGCTCTCCACTTTCAAGGTCAGATTGATGACAAGGTAGAACAAAAACTAGAAGCATTATATGAGTCAGTATTATCTTTAGGAGAACAAGTTCGCACTCTGCAAACTTTACAGCGAGTGCGCTGTCATGCCAGGTTTGATTTTATTTGTGTGACCCCTCATATATATAATGAATCAAATCACTCATGGAAAAAGGTTGTAGCATATCTCAATGGTATTTGGCACCATAATAACTTGTTTTTAGATCTTTTTCAAATTCACAGGCAAATAGCTATATTACAACAAGCCCCACCGCTGGACTCTGAAGTGGCTAAAATTGCTAAAGAGCTGTTTGAACAATTTCAACACTATATCCCTTCCCTGACTAATGTTAAAGGATTGTTAATGACATTCCTTGGTGCCAGTCTATTTTTATTAATGGTTTTTCTATGGCTTTCTTGTATTATACGTGCACTGCAAAACTCTCTTATGAGTTTAGCCAGCCAGCTACATAAGATCAAGCTCCAAATAAGTGAATTCCCCCCCGAGAGGAACTGCAGCTACAGATGGGTAAAAGGGGGTGCCAGTCTGACCAACCTAAGACAGGGCATTCAACTTCTCTCTGAAGATGTTCCCGATGATGGGTAAGGCAGACAAGGTGATCCACCCAAACTAAGACAGGTGGGTTCGCTTCTTCAAACACAGACAGGGGAGATGTTGGGAGCTGACAGTAAAGCTCTAAGGTCATCTTGACCTCTGTGCTCAATTGAAGGCACATACAAGGAACTGGCTTTCATGAAAAACACCAGGTGCCTGGGATTGCTTTGCTATATCTGCAGAGTTTGTTTTACTTTCTGCCAGTTGACCTTGTCTTATTTTTACTACACTCTGTTTTTATTAAAATTTTCCTTGTTTTTCTGCAGTATGGTAACCTGATGTTACCTCTTGACTTCTAATAGTATATAATAGGGAAAGTTAAAAATAAACGGTGCTGCAGTCTTGAGCTGCAGACCTCCTGACCCCATCCTTTGTCTTATGTCTTTATTTTTCTGCATCCTAACCTCCTCATTCAGGATTACTTTCATTGCCAGCAGGCTCTGGCAATCTCGGCTTCTGCAGTTGGGAGAGCAATATCCCCATGCATACACACACTCCTGGAACCTAGGGTTTGACACTGGTCGAACCCTTGCAACAACCTCACTTCCTCCAGAGTGGCACAGCACAATATGCGAACTGTAGTCAGCACTGGAGTAGATATGAAGCCCTTGTCTGTTGTATGGCTACTGAAGATCTTCACCCAATTTGTGGGCTTAATATTGATCTTGATGGCTATGTCCTTTAACATGAAGAAACTATGTGGTTTCATGCAATACCATTTGTACAATCTTTCTTTGATTTCTTCTGTTTCTGTGTCTGTATGAGAAAATTCAACCTGTGGCAAGGAACCCTAGAGTTTCTCATGTTCCATCCTGTAATGTTTTTATGCTGTGAGCTTTTGCTTCCACGTCTTTAACTCATTTGGAGGTGCTTCTGCTGCAAGGTGTTATGTAAGGATCTAGCTTTAGTTTTTGAAGTTTTTAATCAATTTTGCTAGCACTATTTAATGAAGAGGATTCTTCCATTCTATTTTTTCCTATATATTTTTCAATTTAAAAACAGGGTATGGAGGGGAGACAGTTACATGAGTAGTGTAATGAGTACATTTCCTATTGAGCATTGTTACATCCTCCTTTGATTTTCCTTTACTATCCCTTCCTCACCACTTCCCCAACTCCTCCCGCCCCACCCTAAAATTGTAAAGTTCATTTTCAACATAGTGTCTTGTACTACCTGTATCCTTATTTAAGTATTTTATTATATACCTTCCCCAGCACAAATGATAAAATATATATACAAGATGCAGGACACTGGAATCAGATCCAGTGAAAACAGGGGTTTTACTATGGGAAAGAACATACAACAGAAACAAAAGAATCACATAATGCATTATAAGTATGTTAACAATAGCAAGTAGGAAAAGAAAACACTGGTGTCCCTTTCTTGTGTTCATTTCTCTTAACATCATCTTATATGGTCATATGTACATAGCTTTTGACAATTTCTGGTTTTTGTAGACATATACTAGTTATTGCAAATAAGGGAAATATTGGACTTATGGTTCTTGCATCCTGGCTTACTTCACTTAATATAATATTTTCCAAGTCTTTTCATTTCCTAACAAATGGGCAACATAATCTTTTCTGATGGAGGCATAGAATTCAAATATATATATATATATATATATATATATATGTATATATATATATATATATATATATATATATATATATATATATCAGAGAAATGGGTATATAGTTCTCTTTCTTTGATGAGTCCCTGCAAGGTTTGTGAATGAGGGTTATGCTGGATTCATACAAAAGGGTTTTGCAGTGCACTTCATTTTCATCTTCATTGAAGAGTTGGAGAAGTATTGGTGTGAGGTCTGCTTTGAAGGCTTTGTAGAATTCCACTGTAAATACATCTGGTCCTGGGCTTTTCTTGGGTGAGAGGACTTTTATTGTAGTTTCTATTTCAATGCTTGATATGGGTCTATTAAGTTGTTTAAGTCATCTTGGTTTATTTTGGGGATGTTAATAAGTGCTAAAAATCATCCATATTTTTCAGACTCTTGAACTTATTAGCATAAAGATTTGAGAAGTATCTCCTTATTATATTCTGACTCATGGTTTTTTCTCTAGTGATGTTTCTATTCTCATCTCTTAGTTAATTTATTTGGGTGTGTTCTATTTTTTCTGGTAAGATTTACTAAGGGTCTGTCAATTTTAGTAATTTTTTCAAATAACCATCTCTGTTTTGTTAATTCTTCTCATAGAGTGATTTTGGGCTCTAATTCATTTAATTCTGATTAAATTTTAATTCTTTGTTTCCATCTACTCTTTGGGGGCTTAGCTTGTTGCTCTTTTTCAAGGAGCTTTAATTGCCTCATTAAATTGGTTTAAGATCTCTCCAATTTGTTAACGTAGGAACTCAGAGCTAGAAACTTGCCTCTGAGTACTGCTATTCTGTTTCCCAGAGGAGCTGAGAGTTTGTGTGTTGATTTTTGTTAACTATCATGAACATTTGAATTTTCTTTTGAATCTCTTCCATGACCCATAGGTGGTTCAACAGTGCATTGTTCACCCTTCATGTGTGGAAGGACTTCCTTTGGTGGCTTTTGGTGTTGAATTCTAATTTTATTCCCTGTAGTCTGAAAGAATGCAGAGCATAATTTCAATGTTTCTGAAATTAGACAAATTTTCTTTGTGGCCTAGAATGTGGTCTATTTCGCAGAAAGTTCCATGTGCTGTTGAGAAGAAGGTGTAATCTGATGCTGTGGGGTAAAATATTTGGTAAATGTTGTCTATTTGATTTATGCAGATGTTAAGATGCGGTTTTTGTGTTGAGTTTTTGCTGGGTTGATCTATCTAGCGGGGTCGTGGTGTGTTAAAGTCCACAACAATAATTGTTTTTTGGATCTATGTGTCATTTAAGGAAAAGTAGTGTTTCTTGGATAAATTTAGGTGCTCTGTTATATGATGAGTAGATATTTAGAATCGTAATATCCTCCTGAAGGAGAGATCTATTAATTAGTATGTAGTGACTTTTTTGTCTTTTCTCATTGATTTTAATTTGAAGTCTATTTCATCTGGTATGAGAATTGCAATTCCCTCATGTTTATAGGGGCTGTTTGCTTGGTAGATTTTATTCCAGCCTTTCACTTTCAGAATATGTTTATTTTTATGGACAAGGTCTGTCTCTTGAAGACAGCAGATAGACGGTTCTTGATTTTTGATCCAACTGGAAAATCTATGTCATTTAATTAGCGAGTTAAGTCCATTAATAATTTGGGGGTGGGGAGCTGTGCCTTGTCTATTCTTGTTGTTATTACATAGTTTTCTGTTTGCGGACTGCTTCATTGGCTATAACCTGTTCTTGTTTGTTTTCTTTGTGTTGAATGTCTTTGAGGATTTTTTGTAGAACTGGTTTTGTAGCAAAATATTGCTTCAGATTTTCCTTGCTCTGGAAGGATTTTATTGTCCTTCTGCTGTGCATGAGAGCTTACTTATGTAGATTATTCTTGGTTGGTAGTTATTTGTCTTAGGGCATGGCATACCACTTTCCAGGCCATCTTTGCATTTATGGTGTCTGCTGAGAAGTCTGAGGTAATTCTGATTGGGTTACCTTTATATGTGATTATTCTCTTCTCACTGGTATCTGTAAGAATTCTTTCCTTAGTTGGTATATATTTGGTATAGATTATCATATGGTAGTGGGATGACCTGTTCTTGTCTGGTCTAGTTGGGGTTCTAAAAACTTCTATCTAGATGGGACTGTCCTATCATATATTTGGGAAGTTCTCTGCTAGGATTCTGCTGAGTATATTTCCTAGTCCATTGGCTTCCTTCTCTGGGCCCACTTGTATACCTAATAATCTCTAATTAGGCTTTCTGAGTGTATCCTCTATTTACTGCAGTGTTCTGTCATGATTCTTGGTTTTGTTATGAATATCTGTGCCCTCTTTCTCTATGGAATCTAAACGCTTTGGCCTCCAAGAATCTTTCTTCTGCCTCCTCCATTCAGCTTTCAAGGTTTTTTACTTTACTGTTTATCTCCTTCTTGCTGGTCTTACTTAATGGTGGCCAGCTCTTATTAAGGTTTTCTTTTAATTCTTGAATAGATTGCCTTACCTCCTGGAGTTGGCTTGCAGACTTCTCTTTCCACTCCTTTATCAGGGTTTCTATCTTTTCATTAGAATCTTTTTCCCTCTGCTGGAGTTCCTTTATCCTTTCATTTGTGGATGCTATGAAGTAATCTACTAGCATCTGGTCGACCTCATCATGTTCTCTTATAGCCCTATGAAGGGTGTTCAATTTTTCATTCAGCATATTTATTAGTCATGCTTTTTGGGGGGGGTCTGATAGTGGGGCCTGAAATCTGGGCCTCGGCAATATCCCTCAGCTCTACAGCTAAAGGCTAATGCTCTACCACATGTGCCACAGCACCACTTCCAGCTTTTTTTTCTTTTTGCTTTTGTGGTGCTGAGGAATCAATCCCAGGGCCTCATGCATGCAAGGCAAGCACCCTAGCACTGAGCCACCAACCCAGCCGAACCAGCCATGTTTTTAAACTACCTTGAGCATTATCCTCTAGGTTGTTCTGGGACTGCTCTGTAGCTTGTTGATTTGAAGGTGGTGTAGGGGTTAGTTGATTGGACATATTTCTTGTGTTTCTGCAGTTAGGTCTACCCATTTGGAGACAAGAACCACACTGTTAGACAAGAGAACAGTCTTTTAGGATTGGAGCCAACTAGGTGTCTTGTAGATGTATAGATCTGAGGGTATCAGAGTTATGTGTGGGGTTTTTTCTATTTAGTTCTCTTTTTCTTTGGTTGGAGAGGTATGTTGTGGCTCAGAGGATGAGACTATGTACAATTGTAACTTTTGAGACAATCTGGGTTGGGCTGTTAAATAGTCTGCCCCTTAGAGTTAACAAGATGGGTCCCTTGTACTCAAAATAATCAAATAGAACCAATTTTATGGCCAAAAAAGAACCAATTGTAAATTGAATCAGATATAAACAGGGATCTATGGACTGGAGAACATGGAGAAGAGGAGGGCTAGGATTGGAGACATATAAAGTTAAGTTCAGAAGAGAAATTGAGTATAATGATAGTTGTGGGGTAAAAACAGCTTAGAGGAGATGTATTTGTAGTAGTTGGAGAATAGAGACCTTGTTTCCGAGCGTAAGGAACAAAATAATTCAAAGAAAGGCTATGTAGAGAATAGCTTAGGGATCTAGATGAAGATAAGGAAAGAATTATATATAAGTATATTTGGGAGAGTTGCTAACATTAGAAAAAGTTTTATTCAGATATTATTGTAAAGTCACTTAATCTAAGATAACTCCTGTAATTATTGTTTGCACACATAGAAGGAGGCCTTACTTTTTGTATAGAACTAGACAGGGTAGCTCTGATGCAGTAGTAATATAATGTGGAAGGAAATAAAAAGGGGAGAGTGAGAGGAAAAAATACAAATTAAGAAATTGGAACGTGGAAGAAAACACAAAATACTAATGAAAAATCTAAGATGTAAGTGAAATTGCAAATCCTAAAATACAATACATAAAAGTAATACATAGAAATAAAACAAACAGCAAATGATAAAATATAAAAACAAACACACAAAACAAAATCAAAGAAAAAATCTTAAAGAGTGGGTTTTTCGGGTTGTTTGTGGGAGCTTGAGTCTCTGCATAGTCCTCAAAGCTGATTCCTGATAGAACCTTGTATGCCTTACAAAAGTCCACTTTCCTTGTGGCTTGATTGTGAACAGATGGCCTTTTGATGAGGGAGTGTGCCTACTGGTGGCAGGGAGTTTGGGGGTTTCAGGGTTGTAGACTGCTATCGCAAGCCTGGAACTGTGTTCCCAGGCTTTCCCAGTTAGCCATGGGAGGCTTGGGAATGAAGCTTATGTCCATGTTGGGCTCTGATGTCATCCCTCTATTATGGAATGGGGCTTGGGTCAGAGGCCTTTGGGATCCCACAGAGAATTGCCACCTCCAGGGATTGGACCCAATTGGGTAACTCACAAGGTCTGTAGCTGGTAGTGCACTCGACCTATGCTATGGCTATGCTATGGCTGCCAGGATGGAGTTGGGTGTGGGTGTTTGCAGGTCCTGGTTGGGGGGTGGCATCTGCTGCAGCTTAAGGATATCCTCTGCAGCATGGTGAGTCCTGCCACAAGAAGGATTGGGTGGGTCTTGGTTTGGTGGGCTGGTGTGGGCAGCGGGGGCCATGCTGGTTGCAGCAGAGGCAGTGGGAAGCCTTGTGGCTGGCTGCATGCAGCTGGGAAATCCTGGCATGGCACACCAAGCCCTGTGGTGCAGGAGCACCTCAAGGGTAGGTTCACTATATCTCTTTTTGCTTTCCTTATTTGCCTACTAGGATCATCCTCATGTAGCAGGAAAAGTCAACATATTTAGGGTTTGATTGGAGTGAATCTCTTCAGGTTTAGTGTGGCTGTGCCCCTAGATCTTCTTTTGGTCAGAGACACATAGTGGGACTACCTGTGAGAGTGCTGCTTTCCTCCTGGAGCCCCTTTTTAACTAACTGTATTTCAAGATTTTTAGGATTTCAGAATTCCTTTGGTTGTTTGCATTATTTATTCTCAAATTTATTAGACTAACTCATTTAAACTTAGGAGGAGAATGATTCTGTGCTGAAGCCTGCTTCCTAGAGTTGCTTGTAAGTAAAGACACCTAGGATATTTTGCATCTCCCTGTATAGAGTAGACTAGATTGGGTTGACATTTCTATGATTTCCATGCAAAAGCTATACTGTACAATGTGAAGTGTGGAATCAAGTGATTGGTGGACATTGGTTTAGGTTTTTCATTCTTTTCTTTCAATACTCTATCATGTATATGGCTCTATTATTCTTGGTGCATTGTATTACAAATAGTTGATATACAGCATGATGAGGATTATACATAAATCAAATGAGAGGAAAATTTGTCTTAACAATGTAAGTTTTTGAATAGTTGAAAAGGGGAAAGGGTTGGGTCAGAATTAAATTAGCAGGTTATCAACATTCAAAACTCAATATCCAAAGGAATGAAAACAGAAGAAATTTATGTGGTGTTTAATATATTCAGACTTTCTTGTTTGTCATGTTTGATATAACGTGATAGTAATAGATCTACAATGAGTAAAAGTCAGTTTTGTTGCACTTCTACAGGTGTTACATCACCAACCCTTGAGAATGCTAACCTGAGGCTCATAACAGAAAAAAACAGATATTAAAATCCTTAATGATGCTGACTAAAATAAATAAAATTCACAGCCCTTTCTTAAGAGGGAATGGTATGTTGACTATGTTTAGCAGCCAAATACATTTTTATAGGCAGATGACTATCAGGAAAGTAGAGATTGAAGACAGACTCAATACATGGATTCAATTAAATGATGAAAACAAGGAGCTATGTAAATACCTGGTGCCAGATGGAAATCAGTTCTACAGACAACAGACTTCAGCATTGAAGAAGAGGTTGTGACATTTCAGAAAGTGAGCCAGCAGGCATTCTCAGGTGGACATAGTTAGAACCCTATTCCCACTGGTGAAAATCCCTTACATAGGTGTTTCCTGTAAGAACTGAGGAATTTTAGAACCACTTTTCATCTATCTGAGGGAAAGAAAAGAGTCCAAAGAGGTGAAAAGTATGACCCCTTTGTAGGTGGGCATGTATTGAGAGCAGTTGCTTTCTCTGGTTTGGAAAATCTGTTAGGAGCAGGGGAATTGTGTCTCCTGAAGTATCTTGATGTCTCAGATATGTGAAGGATTCTAGCTACCACCAAAGGCAGAGGTAAACTACAATGAATTTGCTACGTTTAGGTGGTCACTAGGACCCAGATGTGATGTAAGGAACAAGACTGTTATTCATATAGTTAATGCAACTGAGTTCCATCCACTTGTAGGATCTCAATTAAGTTAGAATGTAGAGATATTAGAGAGGCTGTTGCATTAAGAATGTAATAAATTTACAACTTTGGTGGAGGGGAGGATTGAGTGGGGGAGGATGGGAAGGGTTGGGAAAGGAAAACAAAGGAGGAAGCTACAATGCTTGATAAGAAATGTATTCATTATCTTGCCCATGTAATTGTAACCCCTCTGTACAGTATTTTCACAATAAAAATAAATAAAAATTAAAAAAAAAACACACATCGTAAATATGCTTACATGGTCTTGCTTGAGTTTTTAGCCCCTTCCTGTAAAATTGATTTAAGTCATAGTATGATTAGAATTTTTCAATTACAAAAAAAAGAGGCATGCATATATTTTTGGTAAAGAAGAAATGCATTTGGGGGGCTGGAATTGAAAAAAAAAAGAAAAAAGTAATTGGCAGAACAATGTAGCGTCCTGTTTTAAATTCCTCTTGCAGGAGTGTATTAAGGAAAGTATCTTCCTCAGTGCAATCAAGTCCCAGTTGGAGCAAATGGGATAGCAGTTGATAAGGACAGCAGCAATATGAGACTTGTCAAGATGATGACAAGCTTACCAAAATCAATGAGCACTGGCAACGTATCCTCCATGTCATTGGAACGAGGTTAGAAACGCCTGAAAATTGTTTTCTACTCCCATGGTTCTACCCAGAGCTAAGAAACTAAGCATGTTCTTCCTCTACCGTCATCTAGCAGTTTCATAAAATTGAAGATTCACATTTGATGATTAGAAAGGAAAATTGGAAATAGTACACTCAGCATTAAAAGTGATGTATTATTAGTAAAAAATGCTATGCTTTGGGTTAGTTTTTTTTCTCTAGTACTGAGGATCAAACCAGGAACCTCTGGTAGGGAAATGTTGCACTTGTGTTGCTTTGAGACTCAATCTTCCTATGTTACCCAGAATGGCTTTCATCTCCTGAGCTTGAATGATCCTTGCAGCCTTACAGGTTGCTGGACTATAGGTGTACCACTGTACCTGTATAGATTAGGTTTACACATATATTTTGAGAGAACTTGTCATGAAGAATTTAGGAATTCTCTGTCAAAGCTGCATTATAAGTAAAGGAACTCTATTGTCCCAATGATGCCTGACTATTCCTGACTGTGTTGCAAATGCCAGAGCTCATGGCACAAGCCTGCTTTCTAGAAGAGGCCCCTGACTGCTCCCACATGCAGGACCTGAAATAATAGACTTATTCCAAAGTCTAATGGGTAACATCTGGGCAGATAAGTTTGAGGTAACTGAGTTACTGAGAGGAACTCCTAGAATTATAGAAGAGGTAGGAATTCAAACCAAGTACGGCATGCAAAACAGATGGAAAGCCATCAAGCTTCACATTGACCTACCCTTCACTTCAATCTTGCACACCCACCCACATTCCCCCGGATCTCCCCAAACCACTATGTCTTTGAACAGCAATGGTAGTGATGTACCATGATGTAAGACCGCTCCTCCCACCCCACACAGGATGCTTTTCACTACCTAGCTGAAAAAATTATTAAAGAAATGATCATACTGACACCCCAAGTTCAAGCCACACAAACAACAACGAAAAGAAAAGAAAAAAAATTTAAAAAGGGAAAATTTTGGAAATAGCCAAAAACTCCTGAATGTTTCAGAGATGGGATTTGGGCATTTCTGGGAAATGTTTAGATTTTTTATAAATCTAAATTGGTGCAAGGATTATGCAGTATATCTACCACGCAATTCTGCTACTTTATTGCTGTGTATACATTAGAGCATGGAAAACGATTCAACAATCCGTTTAGTGGCTGCAAATATCTTTTTATAGTGACCAGAGGGCCATGACAAAATGTAAAGAACAGACAAAATTTACATTCAACAAAAACTATCTGTTAAAAATAAACACACAAGAGTCTCATAACCTCAATTATATTAATAGAACTAAAAATTAAAAAGCCAACTTATCTCATGCTTCCAATACATTTCCATTTTTTGAGTGGTCTAACAATGTTTCAGGAGGCACACAATGCTTTTCATGAAAAAAAAGCTCACCTATGTTCCCACATTTGGGAGAAAAAGGTTCAGCACAGATCCTTTGAAAGTGCATAGTTTGTTTTTTGTTTTGTTTTGTTTTTCTTTTTTTCTTTTTAAAAAGCAGGGCAACGATCCTTCTGCACATGTGCCTCCCCACCCCATGTGGGTATTTTCAGCCTGTAAATTCCAGTTCCTTTCTCGTTGCCTTGCTGCTGGAAGTTTTCTCTTCAGTGGAGCTTGGGAGGTGTAACATGAAGGGATCTCAGACTGCAGAACCAATGTCAGGTAGAAATTGCAAGCTGGATGCAGAACCCAAGAAGGAGTCTGTCCTCCACATATTCCTCCAGTATGGGGCTGATGATTTGTTCAGGGTTCAAGAGTTTGTGCTGCCAAAGCACTTGTGCCTCCAGGTGCCAGAAACTGGCTCACAAAGCTCTGACAGCAAGATGGGTAGTTCTCTCGAATAAGGAAAACAAGGAACTGTGCATTTCTATTTCCATGACTATGAAACACTGCTCTTAACCCATGTGACTTTATTAAACTTTGCCCAGGAGGAAGATGAGCATGGTAACATTTTTAGTGAAATTGTGAAATGTGGGCCTGTTTTGACTCCATTTATATGGCATTTGTATTTTGGGTTTCTGTGTTGTTTATGTCGAGGTGTCTCTGTTCTGTGCCTCCCATGTTAGATTTCTTAGCCCTCCTGCCATTAGTTCACACGTGTTTGTACAAGACCTTCTTTGTAGGAACAGGTCTACATGAGATATTACAGTAGTGTGTGATAGTCCTGTTTTTTTCCTCTTTCTGTTAAGCAATGAAGCGTAGCAATGTTTGAAGGAGGATACCTTGTCAACTTTGACAAGCCCTACAGAGCAGAGGCAGAAAGGCAAAGGAAGGACAAAATGTTTTCAACTTTCTTGCCTTAAGCAAAAATTGAATCTACTTCCTAGAGCACAAGGCTCAGGTGTACTCTTTCCTCTAACACTCCCAATCACTAGCTGCTGTTGGAAATTTAACACTAACTAGTAGGAGGGGAAATGAACTTGCCTGAGGAATCAGACAGAACCTAGTTCTCAGAAGGGACATGGGGTTGTGGTTTGTGGAGGAGAGGAATAATTGTCACAACTGAAAGTATCTATCTCTGTTCTTACTAGTTTATTCAGCCTGTTCACACTATCAATTCTTGTACATGATCTCTCAAATGTCTCACCTGTGGATATACTGATAGTAGCCTTAAAGCGTTGTTTTTTTACCTGCAGTTGAGAAAGGGTTGGTCACAGATTGTTACAGAAGGAAACTTGAGGTACTTTGTTTTGCTCAAAGTTGTATGTTTTGTAGATGGAAGGTGTAACAAAATATTAGCTAGTGTTCTCCATTTTGTGTCAATCTGCTCAAAGAAGTATTATTTCACTTAAGAATTTCTTAATGGGAATTGAAGTCAATGAAGCTTGAACATTCCTTTAAAATATCTTAGTGAAACATATTGATCCCTTTTATCCTTTGCACTTCCTATGGATTTTCCTAGATTAAAATGTTACTAGCATGGATATTCCCCAGTTTATTTGTTCTTAACCAGTTACCACTTCTCCACTAGAATATTGAGCCTATTTTACATCACTTAAAATGAGAGATTGTTGAAATAGGTATTCCAAAACAATTGTTCAGTAGAATTTAAATACACTACAATGCACTTTTTTGTGTGCTAATCCTGGTTCCTGGGCTCAAGCACTGGACACTGACCCTGAGCTTCTTTTTTCCAGCCTAATGTTCTACCATTTGAGCGACATCTCCACCTCCAGGTATTTTTAGTAGTTTATTGGAGATCAGAGTCACTTAGATTTTCCTGCCCCAGCTGGTTTCAATCTGTGGTGCTCAGAAATCAAACTTCTGAGTAGCTAACATTAAAATCATAAGCCAACTCAGCCCAATTACAATAAACTCTTTTAAATACACATTATATTTCTAATAAAATAATATGAAAAAAACACTTTAAATTTTAAGGAGTGTAGTCCAAATCTGAAAACAAAAAGAAAATATCCCATCCTGAAATCTACAACACTCCTGGTCTTGAGTATTTGAATATGGATAATTAGTGTATAAAAATTACTTTGTGCTGGGCACCGGTGGCTCACACCTGTAATCCTAGCTACTCAGGAGGCTGAGATCTGAGGATCACGGTTCAAAGCCAGCCCAGGGAGAAAATTCCGTGAGACTCTTATCTCCAATAAAACCACTAGAAAACTGGAAGTGGTGCTGTGGCTGAAGTGGTAGAGCGCTCGTCTTGAGCTGAAGAGCACAGGGACAGCGCCCAGTGTTCAAGCCCCACGACTGATCCAAAAAATAAAATTTCTTTGTAAGTTTTTAGAGAAAACATTCTTGTGAAGTGGAAAAACTCAATATGAATTTGCAGATGTTGCTTTTAAATGATTCCTATTGTGTTTCTTAGCAGAAAGGACCTAAGTGAAGTTTATAGAGTAGATTTTCATTTTTCATGCATATCACTATGAAGTTCATTTTATTTTATATAAAGAGTATCCATTCCATGCAGTTGTTTTAAAAAAAAAAACCTGTGTGGATGGATAGTAGCATTTCCTGTTTAATAAGCCAACCAACAAATACAAGGAAAAGTATATAGATATGTAATTTTTAAATTTTTATTGGTCTGCATTTTGGCGTGTCATCAGCTTGGAATTTTATGTTAGTATTATTGGTATAACTTAAGATTTTAATCTTCTGGTTCTTTGGCTGTGGTTGTTGGTTGGGACAGTGTAAATCCTATGAGTAGTATTTCATGTTACATCTTCATTAAGTCCTTTATCTTCATCAGGAGGGCCACAATTCTTCATATGATTGTTTAGGAAGTAAGCATTAGGGACTTCTCACACCTCTATTTACATAATCTTTACTGATTATGTGAAGCAGGTTAAAAGGCAAATTTCAAGTCATTGCACAAGGGTACTCTGAGTATTTGGATACAGGGAAGTATTTCATTTGAAAACCACTACTGAAATATTATGCAAGTAAAATGTATTGTATAAATTTTCCTGTATAATTACGGGTGAAAAAGTATTGAGTTATAACCTATATGCTCTCCATGAAATTTAAATATGTAAATGAATAAGATAGAGTACAAAAGCTCAATGGAGTCCTAGAATCCATTTTAACGAATAGAAAAATAATTCATACAACTCTAAGTATTAATAACTAGTGTTATTGAAGGTGTGGATTTTTGTTTCAATTATTCAATTATTTTTAGGAACCTTAGTTTTAATGAATTTTGTGTGTGTATTAACCTAGAAATGAATTGCTTTTATACTGTCTGTTTATCAACTAATGGACTGTGGAGTCAACTTCAGGTGAGTATTTCATACTCTACTTGAGATATAAAAGATTCTTGTCCCATAAGAAGGCTTTTGTGTTTTTTCACTCCATGTATGTTTTGAGCAGGAAAATCTGGAGCATAATCACACAGGTTCTTTCCTGACTATGTCAGTTGCCTTTTCTCTAAGACAGGCTTCCAGAATCTTCTGTTCATTATCAACAACAAGAAAGAATGAGAGGATCTGTGGTGAGTTGATTTTTATTTCTCATTTTCCAAATTCCATTTTAGCAAGCTTATGGTGTCTATGATTTAAAAACAGAAAAAGTGATTCTGCTTTAGGAACATGTTTCTAAATCAGATAAAGATGATTTTTAGAGTTCGATTTTCGAGAAAACAACTTGTACAACTTATTGTTGCAATGGGTCCACCTGTATCCCTAGGTAAACGTTTGTTTTTACCCTTTCCCTCCGCAAATTATACCAACATCAAAGACAGTGAAAGCAGGGGTTATACCATGGGGGGAAGGACATACAAAGCAACATAGAAATCATCTTATAAATATGTTAGAAACAATTGCATGAAAGAAAAAAAAAAGCACTTGAATACTTATCTTGGGGTTCACAATGTACTCATTATCTTGCCCATGTAATTGCATCTCCTCTGTACGGTATTGTCACATTCTTTTTTTAAAGGATGGTTTTTAGAATGAGTAGATTATAACATGTTACAGTCTGTCTAAATTGAGGGAAGACTTGCTTCCAGTATTTCTGATGTGAGAATAAGTAGTTACACTTGTTATGTGATTCAGTGACATTGAGAAGGTCACTTGTCATGGAAAATGAACATTTGCCAGCAACTTGTCAGAGATCACCTCTTTATGAGTAATGTTGGATTATGTTGCAGAGTTTTACCAGTGTTTATGAAATAGTGTGCTCTCACACACAGCTTCAACTGTTATAGATGACTGAGTAACTATATGTAATTAAATTACTCTCCATACATACTTCTTGGCCTGCTTCCTGGTCCCTGACTACATAAAACTTGATAATAGTTGATGATATAGGATATGGTGTTCCTGGAAAGCCCTCTGTATTTTCTCTAGTTGTCCTCACGAGATTTTTTTCTCTATTTTTCTCTCTTTCTGAGAGAAGTAAAAATTTAAAAAAAAGATAGCATAAGCAAAAACTAATAATGAAAAATACAAATAGCGATAATATGTAAGGATATGAACATCAGACCAAAATATATGACCACAGATACAGACCATTGATAATAACTGACATATCATACAATTTGATAATAAAAGTTTTATGGTGAAAAGCAAAGTATGCGAATCCATCTTTAAAGGGCCATGCAATTATAATATCTTTAATCTACAAATTTGTAGAACTCAATATGAGAAATAAAAATACATGATAAATACAAGAAAATTTAAAAATATATTTGTAATATTTTATGAGTGAAATAAACACAGGGGAAATTACAATGGATCTCAAAGAAATGTATTCTACCATTGTGATTTATAGAATATTAAATGTAGCCATTTTCTTACTACATATTGGAAATGAAAACAAATGCATTGGGGTTGGGAATATGGCTAAGTGGTAGAGTATTTGCCTACCATACATGAAGCCCTAAGTTCAGTTCCTCAGAAAAATTAGGAAATGGCATTTGGGCTTAAGTGGTAGAGTGGTAGCCTTGACCAAATCAAGATCAGGAAAGGTACCCAGGACTGGCCCCCAGTTCAAGCCCCAGGAATAGCAAAAAAGGTTTAAATATGTATAGTGTATTCACATGAATATCTTCTGGAGGGTGGGGGAAAGCCAGAGAACTTGAAGGAAATAGGGTAAAAAAGTGGATCTTAGGAGGTCATTAGGCATTGATGAAAGTAAGCTATACAAGTCATGATTCACGATGGAAGTGTGGTGGAGATAAGTGTCTCACAGCTTTCTTGCCAGGGCTGGCTTTGTACCATGATCTTCAGATCTCAGATTACTGAGTAGCTAGAATTACAGGCGTGAACCACTGCTGCCCAGAAATGATTTGTTTTTAGTAGATATGTGAATATTTATTGGACTTTCAATGCTATTTAGATGTAAGATTCCAGTCTGTGTGAAGTGTCATTTGTTTCTAAGGAAAGCTTCAGGTGGATTATATACATTCCAAGGCAATTTAATTCTCATTCTTCAAGAATTCAAATCAGCAGTTTGACAAAAGTTCCAAACTATGTTCCCTAAAAGGAGACTGTTTCCACAAAATTGAGATGATTATCATGGGTGGATATACAATCTAGAAAATGCACACACACACACACACACACACACACACACACACACACACACACACACACATATATATAAATACATATGTATTTATATCTGTATATATAAAATTATACACATATATACATATATAAATACAAATGTATTTATAAATTATAAATTTATAATTATAATTTATATTTTATATTATAATATAATATATATTTATTATATAAATATATATTATAATTTATAATATAAATTTATAATTTATAAATACACTTGTATTTATATATGTATATATAAAATTATATATTTATATAAAAACATGTGTATTTATATATGTTGTGTGTGTGTGTGTGCAGTGGTTCACGCCTGTAATCCAGGCTCCTTAGGAGTCTGAAATCTGAGGTTTTCATTTTGAAGACAGTAATGCTACTAAAGACTCCATGAGACACGTATCTCAAATTAAGCACTCATAAACTGGAAGTGTAGCTAGACTCAAACTAATAGAATCTTAGCCTGGAGAAAAAGAACTGAGTTCAAGCCACACAACCTGCAAAGTTTAAACCAATGCTGGGGGAAAGTCAACCATGGAGCCAGTGAGAAATAAGAAAGAAGATTTGGAGCAACTTGATAAACAGAATATCTGAGATCTTACAGCTATTTTGACACAGAATGAACAATAGGTCTGCACTCTTTCTTATTAACAGGGCACTGTGTTCCTAAACCTCAATTGATTGTCAAGCTGGAGGAAGATGATGAGCCATATATGGGAGAAGCCTCAGACTAGAATTTCACAGGTCTAATAACAACAGGTGCTGGAGGAGATGCGGACAGAAGGGAATATTACTGCATTCTTGGTGGGAGTGTAAACCTGTTCAACCACTTTGGAAAGCAGTATGGAGGTTCCTCAAATGATTCCACATAACACTCCCCTATGGCCCAGCAAACCCACTTTTGGACATTTACCCAAATGATCACAAACAAGACCACACTAAAGCTACCAGCACAAGTATATTTACCATAGCTTAGATATGGGACCAACCCAGATGCCCCTCAGTAGAAAAATGGATAAGGAAATGTGGTATCTATACACAATGGAATTCTACGCCTTTATCAGAAAGAATGATATTGCCACATTTGTTAGGAAATGGAAAGACTTGGAAAAAAATTATATTAAGTGAAGTAAGGCAGGCCCAAAGAAACATAGGCCCCATGGTTTCTATTTTTGCAATAACTAGTATATGTCTGAGTTAAGGAGAAAAGGTCAGATAAGTTGAAGTTAGGGGAATCAACCCAAGATAAGTATTCATTTTTTTTTCTTTCATGCAATTGTTTCTAACATATTTATAAGATTTTTTTTGTTCCTTTGTATGTCCCTCCCCCATGGTATAACCCCTGCCTGCACTGTATTTTTATGTTGATATAATTTGTGGAGGGAAAGGGAAAAAACACATCGTTTAAATAGGGATATAGGTGGACCCATTGCAAAAATGAGATGTACAAGTCGTTATGTCTAAAAACGAACTTTTCAACTTTGGGGTTGGGGGAAAGAACGGGGGGGGAGGTTAGGGAAGGGGAGCCGGTGGGGAGATGGGAAGGGATGGGAACGGGAAACAAAGGAGGAGGCAACAATGCTTGATAAGAAATGAACTCATTATCTTGCCCATGAATTGTAGCACCTCTGTACAGTATTTTCACAATAAAAAAAAATAATTTCACAGGTGAGTTAAAGCATCTTGCATAGTGATCTTGGATCCAGAACTGAGTTGGTAAATTCATCTTGCTCTGTACTGACCAATAATATTCCTAATTCCCCCGAGTCCCATGTGTTGCAGAGAACTTGGTGATTCTTTGTGTTGGATTTGTGAATCAAAAATGCATGCAGATACATACTGAACTGTGTGTGGCCATAAAGTTAAATTTAGCAATTCTTTCTCTGTGTGCAAATTGTTCTGACAAAAAAAGAAAATTAGAAATGTCAAAGATGAGATTTCATTTTCTTTGAAACTAGGACAAGGCAGATATAGGATATGAGTAGGCCAAGACTGCTATCCTCTGATTAGGATAAGGTGTGGAGAGGCCGGGATACAGAATCAAAGTTTTAGTCTAGAGAGAATGATTAACTAGGTGGTGAGCTGGAGAATCTTTGGGCTTCCATAGGTTTGAGGGGCAGGAATAAATTTTGATGAAACATTGTCTAAAAAGGAGAGAAACAAATTTTAAAATTACTAAGATACTTAAAATAATTCATTGTGGTAAGTTAGAACTGAAGAGATGGTGTATAAAACCTTACCCTCAGGTGAATGGCAAAAGGCTTGTGTAAAAAAAAGTTACAATCTCCAAAATTAGAAAATACCCTTCTCCTAATGTTTGAGAAGTAGAGTAGTTGGGAAGGTGGCTCAGTGGTAGAGCGCTTGCCTTGCATGCATGAGGCCCTGGGTTCGATTCCTCAGCACCACATAAGCAGAAAAAAAAAAAGCCAAAAGTGGTGCTATGGCTCAAGTGGTAGCGCGCTAGCCTTGAGCTGAAGAGCTAAGGAACAGCGCCCAGGCCCAGAGTTCAGGACCCACAACCGGAACCCTCCCGCGCGAAAAACAAAAAGCAATTATAACCCTAAAAAAAACAAAACAGTATTTCAGAAAAAAACAAAAATACTAAATACGACAGTATGTAGCCTAACATGCTATCACTAAATAGTTTAGAAATTTGTGTAAATAATTCCTCTGATATGAAAAAGATGAGAAAACTGAAACAGAAAAAGCATTTTCCATCATAAAATATTAGTATTGGTTTCTTAATCAATACATTATGGAGAACAAAATGTATCTCTCTATAAATCAAAACCTATTTGAATATCTTAAAATCTCTAACAGTATGGGAAATATGTCTTTACCTTTACATTAAGGATTTGATTTATGTTTTTGTCTTTTTTTCATGACTCATTTTAGATGTTCAAGAAATGGAGGATTTGATTAAAACGTACCAGGAAGGTTCAGATGAATGTGTGTGTGTGAAGTGGCTGTCATGGATAGTAACAGAGTGGAGCAAAGAGTGGGATTACTAACAACTTCTAACTTGGCCTCAAAACAGAAGCCAGAGCTGAATAGGAATGACGAGAACTCCTTAAGGGTGAGGACTGTAGAGTTCATTCAACATCAGAACATTTTCCCCTATTGCGAGTCTGGTGAGATGCCTGCTGCATATACGCCTGTTCTGTCACCTATAGATAAACAATCCCTTAGATATTTGGAGCCTTTTAGTCAAAATTATGAGGGTCCAAATAAGCGTCAGTATTTTGAATATGGAGTAGGGAAGATTTTAAACTCAGAGACCATGTTCTTTCCACATAATTAGGTTTGTGTCAGAGATCCTGCTTATAACCATAATGAATATAGAGAAGAATATGTTAAGTCTTCACTCCTTGCCCAAGAAATTTGTCAGGGAGGGAGGAAAACACCTGAGAGCACTATATGCGGAAAAACATTCCACTTAAGGTCTACAGAAACTATGAATCAGAAAAGACACACAGGAAAGAATCCTCATACATGTAGTGAATTGAGCGTTCAATCAGTAAGGATTTACACCTTACAAAACCTCAGAGGAAATATCCAGAGGAGCCTGATGAGTTTAACCAATGTGCAAAATATATCTCTAAGAAGTCAGAACTGACTTGCCAACCTAAAACACCACAAGAAGAGAAACTCTATGAATATGAAGAATGTAGGAAAATTTCCACTCTGAAGTTAGGACCCAGAAAGCACCAGAGAACTGACACAGAACAGAAACCTTATGAATATAATGAATATGGAAAGTATTTCAGATGTAAGTCAAAGCTTAGTGTCCATCAGAGAACCCACACAGGAGAGAAACTTTATGAATGTAAAAAATGTAGAAAGTATTACAGATAGAAGTTACAACTTACTGCCCATCAGAGAACACACACAGGAGAGAAACCTTATGAATGTAACAAATTTGGAAAGTATATCAGACGTAAGTTACACCTTACTGTCCATCAGAGAATACACACAGGAGAAAAACCTTATGAACATAACAAATGTGGAAAGTGTTTTCCTCAGAGGACACACCTTTGTCATCATCAGAGAACACACACAGGAGAGAAAACTTAAAAATGTAATGTGTGTGCAAAGACTTTTACCCAGAAATCAGACCTTACTATTCATCAGAGTACACACACAGGAGAGAAACCTTATGAATGTACCAAATGTGGAAAGTATTTTCTATGTAAGTCACACCTTACTGTCCATCAGAGAACACACACAGGAGAGAAACCATATGAATGTAACAAGTGTGGCAAGTCCTTCATATGGAGTTCACAGATCAGCAGGCATAAAAGAATACACAAAGATGAGAAAACTTAGGAATTTGGTAAATACGGAAAATCTTTCACCTGGAAGAAAAATCAGCTTGTATCAGAGAACCCAAACAGGATATAAGACTTGTGATTATAGCAAATGTGCAGTCTTTCACATAGAAGGAATACCTCAGTGTTCAACCTTGAATGCACACAGAGAAAAATCTTATGAATAAAATATGTGGAATTTTTTTCAAGAAGAAATCATACTTAAATTTTCATCAGCAAACACACAGGAGAGAAACTTTATGAATGTAACAGTATCAAAAAAGTCCTTCAGTAGGAAGTCATGCATGAATGAGTGTTTATAGAGCTCACACAAGAATGAAAACTTATGGATAATATCAATGTAGAAAATCTTACTTTGAAGTCATACCTCAGTGTTCATCAGAGAAATGACTCTCATAGGAGAAAAGAAACTATCAAATATAAGAAATATGCATTGACTTTTACTGTGAAGTCAGTCCTCAGTGCATCCAAAAATATAAACAGGAGATAAAAAGTGAATATAATAAATGTAGACAACTATTTATTCAGAAGTCATGTCTCTACAGTTTCAGAGACCTGGCAACATGACAGAGTGTCTAGTGAAAATTAGAGGATGTCTTTCAAGCAGAAATCACCCTTCAGTCAGCATTGGAACACTCACAGAAAATGAAACCCAATGTAGGAAAACCTTTGACAGAAACCTCTGGGATTTATACAGCAACCCTTTATTGCAGAATTAAACTAGGTGTAATGGAAAACCACCCACTGAGCCAATATTTCTCATCCTTTCATTGTATTGTGTAGGGATGATGTACTTTCACCTTCAAAGATTGGACAAAAGTGATAGGTATAAATTACTTCCAGGCTTGACAAATAATTAAGATAGTGAAGTTGTTGATTTGTGTCTTTTATATTAAGGAATGGCTGTTGGGGGAAATTTAATAAACTCTTCTCAGAAATAAGAGCTCTGGACCTTTGATATTTGACTGAGATCATCAAAAGTGGTTTGGTAGTGATAGATGGGGAAAGACTATCATGCTTGAAGCCAAGGACATGAGAGCACTGACTTCTCTACTGCTCCCCCAAAAGTCTTCCATTATATGTGTGGTCCATACATTATAACATTATTACTATTCCATTTCAGTTTTTGAATGGAATATCTGTTGGAAGATAACACTCCTGATTGATTACATAATGTGTACAGGATTAAAATCTCTCTCATGATCTTTCATCCCCATGTTCATGAAACATTCAGAAAATATGAAAGAGCACGTATTTGGGAATACATTTTCTTTTTGTGTGGGTAGATGTCTTATAGCTTGAACTCAAAGCCTAGCCACTCTGTTAAGTACTTTTACTCAAGTACCACTTGAATCACAGCTCCATTTCTATTTTCTTCGGTGGGGAAATGAAAACATGATTCATAAGCATTTGGCTTTGTATGAGTAACCCAAAAATGACTTTAGTACTTTCTTTTTATATTTAATTAATTATTGATGATGCGTCAATTGTGACTGATTCACTTTTAGTCCATTATGATGTTGTTCTGAGTGAGTTATAATTAAAACACTAGTGTGGATAATGTGGAGAGCCTGTGTTTTCTCACTGTTATGGAGGCTGAAAGTGAATTTCTCACTAATATTGCTTTTTCCAGTTCCATGAAGATGGGTGTAAAAAAATCACAATTAAGTTATGGTTTTGCTAAATTTAATTGTGTAGCAATTTTAAAAAGCTAGACTTTCAAAAAATGAGGAACAAGAACTTGGAGAATACTTACAGAGATAAGCAAAAACAGGAATCTGCTAGATATTTTGCAGGGTAAAATACAGGTAAAAATGATCCTTGTGGCTGTCTAATGCATACATAGGTACATAGACTATGTTTAAACTTTAAGCCAAGAGGTAAAGGCTGTTGCCCAGTGTTTCAATGAAGCATTTAAAAGCAAATTAAACTTACTTTAAAAAAGGAATTAAAAATGGCCTACCCTTTGTGAAAAATTTGGTAAGTTGTGGGTAGTGGCAGGGCTCCCAGACAAAGAAAAGTTTAAAAGGGAAAATTATCCTAAAGTTTATTTCAAAGTAGAAAAGATAAATTAGGATAACCAAATTATTGTTCAACCTAGTTTGCCATGATAGGATTTTTGTAATAGTTTCCAAAAGGCCCACAGTAAAGGACATAGGACAAGTTTGTCACATGGAATTTTGGCCCTTAATAAGTTCAAGGTAAGACCATGCTTATAAATCCACTTCCAATGACCATCTTTCAGCTTTTAGTTGGAGTAAATATGCCCACAAGTAAAGATTCATTAATCTGAACACTGGTGTCAAGCTAGGCTGGGCAGAGAAAGGTCCCTGTGAGATTGTCATCTTTAATCTGCTAGCAGAGTGTTCAAAAGCCGAGTTGGTTTGGAGTTCAAAGTGGCAAAGTACTAGCCTTGATCTGGAGATTTGAGGGACAATGCTCAAACCCTGAGTTCAAGTCCACCAACCGACCAAGGAAACTGTCAAAGATGCATTTATTCCAGCATAGACAAAGGCATTCCTGGAACCCTGAAAATGTTGGAATATGCAGAGGCAGTAAGCCACTGCTCATTGGATGGCAGAGATGGTATCAGATCCTGAAGTCACTTGTGCTTGTCTCTTCAAAGCTTGAACAGAGTACAGAGGTCATGGGAAGAGAGTTTGTAGGCATGCTTAATGCCCATGTCTGGCTAACTCAGCATGGACTTCCCAGTCATCTATGATAGTGTGTAGTGAAAGCTAAAGATGTAAAATATGAGGGATAATTTAAATCCCAACCCACCTGTATCAGCTCAAAGTCCCAATTGGCAGTGAGTTTTGAGCTGGCCCATCCACATTAATTCATCTGCTAAGGAAAGAAAGTTGTGTGGACTTGAGATTAGGTCCCCATTTAGATCTAACTGCCTACAGAGGCAGACATTGCTGCAACCATTACAGATCAGGCTCCTCATCCAACCAGAAAAAATTTTTACAAACCAAAATGTTAAAAAAGATATGATGCTAGAGCCTAAAAAAGTGTCTGTACATCTGTTAAAGGTTAAATGTTGTATATAAGTGACTTTAAACAGGCTGCCCAGATGCAAGGGGTGGTACTTAGAATGCCAATCAGATGGAGTTTATAAACATCTACTGGGATTTACTACAAAACCCTGGCAAATAATTGTTAGTCAATTGTTTACAAGTTATAGGTAACCTCAATCTCGTTGATTTCCTTGTTGCTTTTATTGGAAATAAAAAGGGCTTTTGTGACAAAGATTCCTTTTGCCACAGTTCAAAGCCATCCTGAACACAAAGAATCTCTCTAAAACTCAATTTCCCAGCTAATCAGCCATGTGCCAGTCTGGAGGCATGGCTCAAAAGAATCTCACCTCCAAGCAACTCTCTTAGGTGGTAGAGTACTAGCCTTGCAGAAGTGCTCAGGGAGAGTGCCCAGACCTTGAGTTCAAACCAGACAATGCCAAGTAGGAGAAGCTCTCCGAGCAACAGACTCTAAGACACCCCCTTCCACTACCCCCGCCCTGCACCATCTAGGACAAAATTAGTCCTGACAATGGAAAACCATGGAGAGCAATAAGAGGAGATGACATCCTAAATGGAGTCACTTTATGCTTGCCTTTTCAAAATTAATCAGAACTGGAAGAACAAGAGAAACAGTTGCTTGCCCACCTAAATGTCCATACCTGCCTATCTTCTATCTGGACAGAAAGTTCCAGTCTTGTTTTTGTTACTTGCTATTTGTATTTATAGTAGCCTCTGACTGGTATTCTCAACTAGTGCATTTTCTTCTCCCTTACCTAGTTGTCCTAAAGACACTAGACACCCCCTTTCTCCCTACTTCCCTTAGTAGGGGCTTATGCTTCAAATATTACTTTTCTGGCCCATGGCTAATGTGTGTTATCCTATGCCATTCATGTTAACTGACCTTGGTACCTTGTCATCTTTTTGCCTGATCTATCCAAAAGTCTCCTTTAACAGGTTAACAGTCCCAACCCAGGACACCACCTGGGAGCAAGTCATGGCTATCCTAATACTACAGGCAACTGGAGACATCATTTACATTGCCCTGCTGGACCCTAATATCCCCAGCTCCAGTGACTCCTTCACCTCCCCAGCAGGAAGTAGCCAAAAGAACCCATGACACCTGTTGACTCTGGTACCTTTAAATATCTCTGCAACCTCCTCTGGCTACTGTAATCCTAAAGTGGAAAAAGTCTTACCTCCCACCTCCAGGATGACAGGAGCCAGGTACCATGGTATGTCTCCTCTGGTAATCAAACCTTCCTGGCTTATTTCTCTCTTGGCTGATAACAGCAATTTTTGTCTGAACAGCAACTTTGCTTTTTATTAAATGTGTCTTGATATTTTAAATTAAAAAATATGCATATATATTTTTGTAGATCGTGGGGCATGAACTCTGGGCCTGGGTGTTGTCCTTCAGCTGTTCATCTCAAGGCTCATGCTCTATTTGTTCCACAGTACTGCTTCTGGCTTTTTCTGTTCATGTGATGCTGAGTCAAACCCATGGCCTCATGCATGCAAGACAAGCACTCTACCAATGAACCACATTCCAAGCCCTAGAAAGATGTTTTAAAAAGTGGTTTTATCTCAGAACTTAAATAAAAAAAAGTAATTTAATGGAATTTTCTTGCACATTTAAACAACAGTAAAATATTGCAGAATTTTTTAAAAGATGAGGAATATATATCAAGTAACATTGAGCAGTCTTATGTGTAAAAGTAGCATTCAGAAACTCTGTATGAAGATAGCTCCATACCAATAGCTCCTTTTTCCCATTTCTCAGGAATTTAGACAGAAACTTGATCATGTCCCAACTGTTCAAAATTGTGAAACTCTTGACTCTGAGTGACACTTGGAGTAGAAGGCAAGGTTTTGCTCATCATATCATCATGGTGCGAGGTCATCCTAGATTGTGCACATTGAACACCTGGCACCATACACACTGCCATAGGCCATATTGTTTCAAAAAATAAAACCCACAATCACACGTTACTATAATGCTGCATATGAAATCATTTTAACATGACAAAAAATGAGCAGCAAGCAAAATGTACTTTAATTTTGAAATTTTCAGGGAGAATTACGGATATTCGTCACATGGAATAACAATAAAATTGAATGTGAAGAAGCCCAATGGGGCTGCAGAGGGGCTGGAGCCTGTGAGCTGTGAGATCCAGGGACAAAATCTCAGCCTCACCGCTGCTTCTGCCATCGTCCAGAGACCAATGACCCCCTGTCTTTCCTCCACCACCTATTCAGGACACAGGACATGCAGTCATGGATAGAAATGAGATGGTGCCATAGGGCCAAAGTGGCCAAGCAAGCTGAGCAATATGGTGATATGGCAGCCTGCATCAAGTCTGGAAAGGAGCAAGAAGCTGAATTACCTAATGAGGAAAGGAATCTTCTCTCAGCTGCTTATTGGAACCCATAGGTCATCTTGGAGTGTAGTTTCAAGTATTGAGCAAAAGACAGAAAGTTCTGAGAAAAAGCAGCAAATCGTGTGAGAACACAGGAAGAATTGAGAACAAGCTAAGAGATATCTGCAATGATATACTATCTCTTTTGGAAAAGTTCTTGACCCCTAGTGCTCCACAAGCAAAGAGAAAAGTTTTCTATTTGAAAATAAAGAAAAACTTCTATCACATCATGGCTGAGGTTGCTGCTGGTAATGACATGAATTGTGAATCAGGCACACCAAGCATACCAAGAAGTTTTTTAAGTCAGCAAAAAGGAAATGCAACCAATGCATCCTATCAGATTGTGTCTGGCCCCTAAATTCTCAGTGTTCAATTATGAGATTCTGAACTCCACAGAGGAAGTTTCTTTTCTTGAAAAGACAGCTTTTGATGAAATCATTGCTGAACTTTATACTTTATGTGGGTTATGTTACTTCTATTTTAATTTCTGTATTTCCCATGTGTTTTCTGTTAGTTTGTTTCATATTAGAAGAGTAAAGCCCGTTAACATTTAGTGAGTTATCCGTTTTCATCATGAGATGGCCAGTATGATGATGTGGAATTTTTAAACAAGGTATAAATGTTTGGCATGTGCTTTGGTTCATGGTGACTTCACAAGAGCCAGTGTTGAAACTGATTCCATGTCTAAGCGAAGAAATCTTCCTACATATTGATTTGTCCTGGTGGAGATTAAGAGGGAAATTGGTTCCAGTCAAGGTGTGGTTATTGTGGGTATTATAAAGTTTTGGAGCACTTGTAGGGCTGTGGCTCAAATATTCCATGGCTATTCCAAGGTGCAATCATGTATTTCTGTGGAAGAATCTATTTCAGTGAGCACACATTTGACTACAGCACCAGAAGTGTTCTTTCAGACAAAGTTGTAACCCAATTAAGGGCAGAAATGGTTCACATTCCATTATTTGTGAAATTACCTGCTGTTTGCTCAAATTATTTTTGCTACACGTTTTATTTGTATTTCAATGTTTTAGACAACCTAAGAACTGATGTAAAAGTAAAGGTGTAGTAAAAATGAACTGCTTGGTATTGACAATTCATGTATATTCAGCAAAGCCATAAACAAAGAAACCCTATGTTTAGGAAATGAAAAGACTTGGAAAAAATTATGTTAAGTTATTATATTAAAAATTATATTAAGCCCAAAGAAACTTAGGTCCCATCGTTTCCCTTATTTGCAATAACTAGTATATGTCTGAGTCAAGCAGAAAAGGTCAGATAAGTTGATGTTAGGGAAATGAACCCTAAGATATGTATTCAAATGTTTTTTTTTCTTTCAGATGATTGTTTCTAACACATTTAAAAGATCATTTCTTTGTTGCTTTGTATGTCCCTACCCCATAGTATATCCCCTGCTTTCACTGTATTTGAGGTTGGTATAATTTGTGGAGGGGAAGGGAAAAAAATTGTTTAAATAGGGATACAGGTGGATACATTGCAACAATGAGCGGTTATGTGGAAGATGTTATGTGGAAAAATGAACTTTACAACTTTGGTGGGAGGGAGCAGGATTGGGTTAGGGGGCTGGGAGGAGGATGGGAAGGAATAGGAAGGGGAAACAAAAGAGGAGGCTACAATGCTTGATAAGAAATGTACTCATTATCTTGCCCATGTAATTGAACCCCTCTGTACAGTATTTTCACAATAAAAAAACTCTATGTATTTAACTTGTTTTTAGATTCTTTTTCCTTCTGTGATTTTTTTCTTTTTTGCTATGTGCCTCAAACACATGTGTTGCAAAATAAAAAAACTAGTTAACAGGGAAATAAGATGATGGCCTGCTTTGTTTAATATCTTTTGAAATTTTCATGAACAATCCAAGCATAATTGTAAAGAACACATGTATTAAGTTCATTTGAGTGGAATAAAACATTTTTGAATGGACTTTTCAACTACTTTCTCTATTATTTTTCATGTAAATCATTTTTTTGAGTTTGAATCTCCTCTAAGAAAATTGTACATTATTAGAAAATTGTTCCTTAGTCACTTTTGGCAGGTAATAGGCTTTTACCGAGTTAAATTGCAAAGTTTATCATAACAACAAAAATACTAATGTAACCACCAAACACCTCCCATATTCCGCATTCTCTCCTCATCTCAAAAACAAAAGTGTTTTTTTTCTCCTTTGAGGAGTGGAAAATCTGCCCATATGACATTGGATAGCATTAACTGTAAATTCTATGCTTCCTAATCAGTTTTGGTTTTTCAGAATTTCTTGGTTTTAGGTAATGTTCTCTATTTTGTCTCAATCTGCTCGAAAAAGTATTATTTCACTTAAGAAATTCTTCATGGAAATTGAAGTCAATAAAGCTTGAACATTCCTTTAAAAGATGTTAGTGAAACATGTTGATCCCTTTTTATCCTTTGCACTTCCTACGGAGTTTCTTAGCTTAAAATGTTACTAGCATGGGTATTCTCTATCTTATCTGTTCTTGACATGTTACAATTTTTCCACTAGATAAATGAGCCTAATTTACATCATTTAAAATGAGAGACTGCCTAAATCTGTATTCCAAAGAAATTGTTCAATAGAATTTAAATACAATAAAATAAAATGCTCTTTTTTGTGTGCTAGACCTGGTTCTTGGACTCAAGCACTGGACATTGACCCTGAGCTTCTTTTGTTCCAGCCTAATGTTCTACCACTTAAACCACATCTCCACTTCTAGGTATTTTAGTAGTTTATTGGAGATTAGAGTCTCTTACACTTTCCTGCCCCAGCTGGCTTCAATCTGTGGTGCTCAGATCTCAGCCTTCTGATTAGCTAAGATTACAACCATGAGCCACCAGAGCCCAGTTACACAATAAACTCTATTAAATATAGATTATGTTTGTAAAAAAATAATATGGAATAGAAAACTTTAAATTTAAGGAGGATACTCTAAATCCCAAAACAAAAAGAAAATATCCCACCCTGAAATCTACAACACTTTTGATTTTGAGTATTGGAATATGGATAATTAGCCTACAGAAATTTCTTTGTAACTTTTTAAAAGTATGAAATCATTCTTGTGGAACAATCCAAAATGAATGTACAAATGTTGCTTTTAAGTAATTCATATTGTTTCTTAGCACAAACAACCGAACTGAAATTTACAGAGTAGATTTTCATATTTCGTACATATCACTGTAAAGTTTATGTTATTTTATATTAAGATTTCTATTCCACGTAGTTGTGTAAAAAAAAATAAGAAAAAAACCTCTGGATAGTAGCATTCCTGTGTATAATCTAAACAATAAATATAAGAAAAGCATATGGATATTTAAATTATTTTTTATTTTTATAAGTCTGCATTTTAGGGTGTCCTCAGCTTAGAATTTTGTGTTAGTATTATTTGTGCAACATAAGATTTTAATCTTCTGGTTCTTTGGCTGTGATTGGGTGGTTGGTGTTCTGTCACTCCTATGACTAATATTTCATGTTTCATCTTTATTAAGCCCTTTATCTCATGGAGGATGGCCACAATTCTTCATAGAATTGTTTAGGAATATGAGCATTTGGGAATTCTCAAACCTGTATTTACATAATCTTTACTGATTATGTTAAGCAGGTTAAATGACAAATTTCAAGTTATTGCTCAAGGGTGCTTCAAGTATTTGGATGCAGGGAAATGTGCCATTTGAAAACCATTACTGAAATATTATAATAAAAGTAATAAGTATTATACATTTCCCTGTATAATTTTGGGTGAGATAGTATTGAGTTATAACCTATATTCTCTCCATGGAGTTTAAATATATAAATGAATAAGAGTCCAAAAGCTCAATGGAGTCTTAGGATCCATTTTAATGAATAGAAAAATAATTCATACAACGTATTTCCTTAATAACTAGTGGTATTAAAGTGGTGGATTTTTGTTTTAATATTCAATTATTTTTAGGAACCTTAGTTTTTATGAATTCTGCATGTATATTAACCTAGAATACTGTCTACCAACTAATGGATTGTGGAGTCATCTTCAGCGGAGCATTTAATACTCTACTGGAGACATCGAAGATTTTTCTCCCATAAGAAGACTTTGTGCTTTTTTCATTCCATGTATAATGTTTTGAGCAGGAAAATCTCGGACATAATCACACAGGTTCTTTCCTGACTATGTCAATTGCCTTTTCTCTAAGCCATGCATCAGAATCTTCTCTTCATAGTCAACAGCAAGAAAGAATGAGAGGATCTCTGGTGAGTTACTTTTTATATCTCAATTTTTACATTCCATTTAGGAAACTAAGTTTATCCAAGATTTAAAAACAAAAAAAAATAGATTCAGCTTCAAGAACTTACTCCTAAATGAGGTGAAGAAGTTTTTTAGAATTTGTAGATTATAAATTGTTACAGTATGTCTTAGTTGAGGGCAGATTTGCCTCCAGTTTTCTGATGTGAGATAAAGTAGTCACACTTGTTTTGTAATTCAATGCCATTGAAGGGGTCACTTGTCATGTAAAGTGGACATTTGCTGACAACTTGTCAGAGATCATTTCCTCATGAGTAATGTTGAATTATGTTAAAGAAGTTTTACTGGAGTTTCTGAAATAGTGTGGTGACACACACGACTTCAAATATTAGAGATTACTTAGTAAGATATATGTAATTAAATTACTCTCCATATAAAACCTGATAATATTTGATGATATAGTGTGTGGTCTTCCTAGAAAGCCCTCTGTATTTTTCCTAAGGTGTCCTCGCAAGATTTTTTCTCTATTTACTCTCTTCATTCTGTTTCCTACTCATAAGATTTCATCATTTCACTCTTTGTCTCACTTTTTGTATATTTTCCTCCCTGTGTCTTCTTCTCTTTCAGTCCCCATTCTCTCCATCTCTCTCTCACCTTTTTTCAAATGATGTATCTGGGAAGTTGTTTGTTTTACTAATCAATTTTCCTTTGCTGACATGGCTCATGGAAATGACATTTTTCTTACCCAATCAGTTGCTTTTCTCTTTATGTCTGAGATGAGGATTTGCTGTGTTTCCATATTTGGTGTCTAAATTCAAATCTAATGGGATATACCTACCTCAGCCTCCACTGTGCCTTTCTTGTGCTAGTATTGGAACAGGAACTCACAGGCCTCACAGTCAATCAGCTTCCTCCTTCACTGTTTGCACTACTTCTTTTTAAAAAATATCTTTTTTTATTGTAAAATAGTGAACAGAGGGGTTACAGTTACATGAGTGCATTTCCTATGGAGCATTGTTACTTCCTCCATTGTTTTCCCCCTACAATTTCTTTCCTCTTCACCTCTGCAACTCCTCCCACCCTCCCTCACACAAATGGTAAAGTCATTTTCAACCTAGTGTATTGTACATCTCATTGTTACAATGGGTCAGCTTGTATCCCTATTTAAGCATTTTTTTTTTTTGCATCCTATCCCCAAATTAGAAAAATGTATATAAAAGATCTAGGGCACCGCAAACAAATACAGTGAAAACAGGGTTATACCTTGGGGGAAGAATATACCAAAGGAACAAAAAAAATCACATAGTACATTATAATTTCATTGAAAAACAATACCAAGAAAAAGAAAAACCACTTGGGTTCCAGTCTTAGGGCTCATTTCGCTTCATATCATCTTATATGGTCATATGTACATAGCTTTTGACCATTTCTGCTTGCCCTAGACATGTACTAGTTATTTCAAATAAGGGAGACCATGGGATCTATGTTTCTTTAGGCCTGGTGTACTTCACTTAATACAAGTTTTTCCAAGTCTTTCCATTTCCTAATAAATGGGGTGATGCCTTTATTTCTGATGGAGGCATAGAAAAGCATTGTGTGAGTGTGTGTATGTGTGTGTGTGTATATATATACACATATATGTATAAATATTATATATATATGCATATATATGTAAATACCATATTTTCTTGATTCACTCATCTACTGAGGGCATTGGGGTTGGTTCCATATCTTAGCTATGGTAAATAAAGCTGCAATAAACATAGGTGTGCTGGTAGCTTTAATATACTCTTGTTTGTGATGTTTGGGTAAATACCCTAAAGTGGGGTTGCTGGGTCATAGGGGAGCACTATGTGGAGTCTTTTGAGGAACCTCGATATTACTTTCCAAAGTGGTTGAACACGTTTACACTCCCACCAACAATGCAGTAGTGTTCCCTTTTCTGTCCACATCCCCTCCAGCATCTGTTGATATTAGTGTTCTTGACTAGCCATTCTATCTGGGGTGAGGTGGAATTTCAAGGTTGTCTTAATTTGCATTTCTTTTTGTCTAGAGAAGTTGAACTTTTTCGGTTTTTTTTGTATATTTTTAGTATGGCATTGCCCTATTTGTTATGAAATAGAAAAACTTGGAAAAAATATTATACTAAGTGAAGTAAGCAAGGCCCAAAGAAACATAAGTCCCATGGTTTCCCTTATATGCAATAAATAATATACGTCTGAGACAAGCAGAAACGGTCAGATAAGTTGATTTTAGGCGAAATGAACCCCGTTAAGGATTCAAATGTATTTTCTTTCTTGTAATTGTTTCTAACATATTTATTAGTTGAGCCTATTTTTTTAAAATATGTCTTTTGGCCGTTCTTATTTCCTCTTCAGATTAGATTCTTGTTAAGTCTTTAGCCTACTTATTTATTGGGCAGTTGTTTCTCTGAGGATTTGTTGTTGGGGATTTAATTTCTTGAGTTCTAAATATATTTTAGATATGAAACCCATGTTCATTTTATGCCTACTGAAGATCTTCTCCCAATCTGTGGGCTTTGTATTTATCTTGTTAGCAATGTCCTTTGCCATGCAGACGCTCTGCGGTTTCATGCAATCCCATTTGTCCAACCTTTCTTTGATTTGTTGTGTTTCTGGGTCTCTATTAATAAAATTTTGGCTGGTGCCAAGGAGCCCTAGAGTTTCTCCTATACTTTTCTGTAGTGATTTTTAGGGTGTTTGCTTTGAATGTGAGGTTTTTCATCCATTTGGAGTTGATACTGGTGCAGGGTGATATATACAGATATAGCTTTAGTTTTCTACAGGTAATGAACCACTTTTTCCACCACCATTTACTGACGAAGTTGTCTTTCCTCCATTCTATTTTTTAGCTTCCTTCTCAAAGTTTAAGTGGATACAGGTCTGTGTGTTCATTTCCGGGACTTCAGTCCTATTCCTTCGGTCCTCAAGTTTGTCCTTGTGCAATTACCAAGATGTTTTGATTACATTGGCTTTGTAGTACAGTTTGAAATTTGGTAGTGATATTCTACTAGCATTGTCTTTCTGGTATGGATCATTTTTGCTATCTGGGATCTTTTATTGTTCCATATAAATTTCTGGCTTGCTTTTTCTATTTCACTGAAGAATGAGGTTGGACTATTGATAGGTATGGCATTGAATTTGTAGATAGCCTTTGGAAGTATTGTCATTTTCACGATGTTGGTCCTCCCATTCTGGGAGCATGGTAGGTTTTTCCACTTCCTAAGCTGTGCTTTAATTTCTTTTTTGGAACTATCTCTTGAGCCACACCTCCTCCAATATGTTGATTAGCTGTTTAATTTGAGTTGTCTACACAGTTGTCTGGCTTCCAGCCTCCTTAGTAGCTAGGGTACGATAAGCATCTTGAGCCAGAAGCACTTGTTTTGTTTTGTTTTTACTTACCTGAATATTTATCATTAACAGTTAATTGGATACTATGATAAAATTAGATTATTTTTAACAGCATATGTAAAATTAATATTCAAGCTAAGCTCCAGTATAAGTGACGTATTTTATTTCTAATAATTGTAGCTGTTCTTCTAACTGTGGTACATTTTCTTCACTAACTTTATGCTCACACAACTCCATGAAGAAATTGTTTCAAATTTAATTGAATCTATTGTTATTGTGGTGATGTATGGGCAGACTACCAGTTCTTGGGCCAGGTAATGAGTACATTTCCTTTCATACCCTCACTCTCTCCCAATGTTTCCCTTCCGTCCTGTCTCATGATTTTTATAGCTTACTTTCATCAATGCCTAATGGCCTCCACAGATCCTCTTTTTAACCCATTTCCTTCTAGTTCTCTGGCTTTCCCCCACTCTTCTGAAAATGTCCATGTGAATACACCATACATATTTAAACCCTTTTTTTTGCCAAACCTGGAGCTTGAATTTGGGCCCTTCTTAGGCACCATTCCCGATCTTGATTTGCTCAAGTCTACAACTCTACCACCTGAGCCACATTGCCATTTCCTAATCTTTCTGTTTATGCAGTGCTGAGGAATGGAACCTAGGGCTTTATGCAGATAGGCAAATACACTAACACTTAGCAGTATTCCCAGCCCCAAATTATTTGTTTTTATTTCAAAGGTGAAGTAAGAAAGAGGCTACATGTAATATTCTATAAATCACAATGAAGGAATACATTTTTTTGATATCCATTGTAATTTCCCTGTATTTATTTCACTCATAGAATACTACAAGTATATCTTTTAATTTTCATGTATTTATAACAGAACTTTAATTTCTCATATTGATTTCTACACCATTTGTCTTCAGATTTACTTTTAATCTTGGAATATGTGTCTTGATAAATGTAACACCATAGTGTTTTATAAACAGCATTAAGTTTAACATAATGGAATCCATTTGTGTGTTCGTGCTGATTTTTTGTCCGGTTGTTATATCAATTAGTAAGAGGCCAATTAGTTCTGCAATAGTAATGGTAGATTAAAGTATTAAAACTGCATGGTCTTTTAAACATGTCTTTGTACACTTTGATTTTCAGCATAAATTTTTATTATCATAATGTATCATCAGTCTGTTATTATCAATGATCTGTATCTGTGGTCATATATTTTGGGCTGATACTTATTTCCTACATATTATCACTATTTGTATTTTTCATCATTAACTTTTGCTCATGGTATCTTTGTATGTTTTTTTAATTTTTATTTCTCTCTAATCCGTGACTTTGGATTGCTCAATAAGTTTTCTTTCTTCTGTTCATGTCAGACAGTGCCTCATATATTTACTATACTTTACAATTAAAGTATGGTCTTATTTTGATGGACATTTTGCTATTTAATATCTGTTTGTCTCATCTGATATTTGTTTCTTATTCTGCTTCTATATAGCCTGCACACATCTCAAATTCACTGTAAACCACCTCTCATATAACTTGCCGGCATTCTGCTGTACACTGTGAATTACCTCTGATACCAATTACAAATTAAATCTGATGTAAATAGTTGTTATACTGCATTGTTCACAGGATAAAAATAAGACTGCATGCTTAATACAGGTGCCCTACATTTTCAAAGATTTGTTTCTATGTTCCATTGAATTTGTACAACTCAAAATATGCAAGGACTGCAAGATTTTTTAAAAAGGGTCTTATTAATTTTCTTCATACAGAAATAACCAGACATTTCATGTAAAGAACAAAGGTCATTCTCAGGCTGAAGCACAGAGCTTCAGCAGAAGTAAAATGTGAAGGAAAATTGTTTTACTATAGAACTGCAAGAAAATGAACTTCCTACCTTGTGGGGTACTTTGTTAGGAACACAAAGAATTAACTTGCTGGATACACTTTTGCTAAGAACATTAAACTTTACAATATTATCATAGTAGTAGCATATAGCATAATATAGTTACTTTTCAATGGAATTGAATGGAATTTATAACCTACTTATAACCTATGTATTCTCCTTTTAATTTTTGTATAAATAATTCTTTGAACTCAGGCCCCCATATTTGCAATGCAAGTACAATATTAATTGATACATATACAGGATTCACAAACTTTGTTTTAAAACACTTATGTGTTTGTATATTGAATTTGAATTCCATATGAATTATGAATATGGTACTTTAAGTTTTCTTTTCACAAGAGAAATTACATACAATGTTTTCTATACATTCTTTTACCTACGCATGTACCATTCCTTTACCTACACATTTACCTTTTTAATAATCTTGTCGTCTGTGTAGATCTACGTTAGCAATTTTAATTTTTCTCTTGATGTAGAATAATTCTTTTTATCTGATTGTTGGGCCTGGATTCTGGCCCTGAGCCCTGTCCCTCAGCTCTTCAGCTCAAGTCTAGGGCTCTACCAGTTGAGCCACAGTGCCACTTCCGGTTTTTCCTTTTTTGCTTATGTGGTGCTGAGGAATCGAACCCTGGGCCACAGGCATGCAAGGCAAGCCCTCTATCACTGAGCCAGCCACCTTCCCAGTCCCACAGAATAATTTTTATAGCACTTAAAATGAAGATGGGTAAATTATGCATTATCTTTCCCTAAGAATACCTTCAATCTATATTGTTAGAAGAGGCCCTTTGCCCGATGGATTGTGTATTGAAGTCTATTTTCTTTCAACACTTTATAAATATATTTTCTTTTTGTGTGTTAGTCATCATTCACCTCTGATATTGTCAAGAATGACTGTATTCCTTTTAGACACTGTACATCAAATTAGTGCCATATTTAATTCCAATTTTTAAAACTTCTATATTTTTTAGATCATGTGCCAATTCATAGTTTTTTTTTCTCTATCCTTCTTGTGGTGGTCATATTTCACATTTTGGGGGATCATCTTGAGCATTCCTTAAGCCTTTATCCATTTACATCCATCCTTCCATTAAGGCCTATTAAAATGCAAAGCTGATTAAGAAACATTTTATGGTAATAAGTAAGTATTTGATGTGGTAGGAAGTAGTCGATGTTCAGAAATGTTCATGCTGGAAGTTCGTTTTTACATATGAAGGAAACATATGGATATCTATGACCATACTTTTATATCTAGAAATTTAATAACAAAAATGATTAACATTGGGTATTTTATTGTGAGAACTTAGTCAAATCTTATGAGAGCCACATCATTCATTTACTATTTTTTGAGTAATTTTATTCCTTTTAACATTCACCTGGATGCTGTGCTTTTCATAGATCTACTAATGTGTTATGTATTCCATATGATGTAATGACTATGTTGTGACTGTTTATGAGAGCACTATTTAATAGAAAATCTAAATAATATTGTTAATGAGGCAGAATATGAAAATACAGAAAACATATTTGTTTACTTCATTGTTACCCAGATATGTAGTAAATATTACCAAAATAAGCTAAAAACACACTTTCAGACTCATACTTATTGTTGTCTTGCTAGGTTATTAGCTTCTTAGAACTGTTTTCTTGTCTTTATTGCTGGAACCAGAAGTGTGTTCTGATGTATTAGAAAAACTTTGTATGTGTAATTACCAAGTTAATATGGAGGCAAATGTTTCTACTTTGATTATATTTTCTCTCATTTTATACATAACACAGAAAGTACCAACCACAATCTGTAATACAAAAGCATACATGTAGAAGAATGAAAGTCTAGCTTTGGTGTTCTCATGATTCAGGGATAATAAATTGATAGAATGTGCCCTTAGAGAATCTGGTGTCATTTGATAATGTGGCTGTGGAATTTAGCTGTGAGGAGTGGCAGGAATTAGATATTTCTCAGAGTACCCTGTATAGAGATGTGATGCTAGAAACCTATAGCATGCTGGTGTCCTTAGGTGAGCCAAAAATAACACATTAACTTGAAAAGTTAAGTGGGGCTTGACCTCTGGGCGTTGGTGCAGTGCCTCAGCTCTTCAGTTCAAGGTGAGCACTCTATCACTTGAGCAACAGCTCCTCTTCAAGCTTTCTGGTGGTTAATTTGGAGATAAGTATCTCACAGCTTTCTTACTAGGGCTGGCTTTGTATGGCAATCCTCAGATCTCAGCCTAATGAGTAGCAAGGAATATAGGCATGAACCATTGGTGCCAGGAAAATGATTTGTTTTCAGTAGCTATGTGAATATTTATCGAAATTTCAATGCTATTTGGATGTAAAATTCCAGTCTGTGGGAATGTCATTTGTTTGGAATGAAATCTTCAGGTAGATTATGTACATTCTGAGGCAATTTTATTTTCATTGTTCAAGAATTAAAAAAAGCAGTTTGACAAAAGTTCCAAACTTATAGGTATCCCATTGAATTTGTAGATAGCCTTGGGAAGTATTGCCATTTTCACGATGTTAATCTTCTAAATCGAGGAGCATGGGTGGTTTTGCCATTTTCTAAGTTCTGTTTTGATTTCGTTTTTCAAGATTTTAAAGTTTTCATCATAGAGGTCCTTCACTTCTTTGGTTAAGTTTATTCCTAGGTATTTTATTTTTTGTGGGGCTATTACAAATGGAGTTGATTTCCTTTCAGTCACACTTTTCTCATTGTTGAAATACTGAAAAGCCATTGATTTTGGGGGGTTAATTTTATACCCTGCTACTTTGCCAAAGTTTGAATCAGCTTGAGTAATTTGGGAGTGGAGTCTATGGGATTCTTTAACTACAAGATCATGTCATCTGCAAAGAGGGAGAGTTTTATTTCTTCTTTCCCTATTTGGATCTCCTTTATGTCTACATCTTGTCTTATTGCTGTAGCTAGGCATTCTAATACTAGATTGAAGAGAAGTGGAGAGAGTGGACATCCTTGTCTTGTTCCTGAGTTCAGAGGAAATGGTTTTAGTTTTTCACCATTAAGTATAATTCTGGCTATAGGTTTGTCATAAACAGCCTTTATTGTATTGAGGAATGTTCCATGGATTCCTAATTTTTCCAAAACCTTCATCATAAAGGGGTGTTGGATCTTGTCGAATGCTTTTTCTGCGTCTATTGAGATAACCATGTGGTTCTTATCCTTGCTCCTGTTTATGTGATGAATAATATTAATTGAATTTGCGTATATTGAACCAGCTTTGCATCCCTGAAATGAATCCTGTTTGATCGTATTTTATAATTTTTTGGATGAATTGTTGAAGTCGATTGGCAAAAATTTTGGTGAGAAGTTTTCATCAATGTTCATCAAAGAAATGGGTTCATAGTTCTCTTTCTTTGATGAATCCCTATCAAAATTCCAACCTTATCCTGCAAGGAAATAGAAGAGGCAATCCAAACATTCACATGGAACAATAAAAGACCCAAATAGAAAAAACGCTCCTCAATGGAAAGAACATTGGTGGAGGAATATCAATACCAAATTTCAAACTCTACTATAAAGCCATAGTAATCAAAACAGCTTGGTACTGGCATAAGAACAGAACTCAGGACCAAAGGAATAGAATTGAAAACCCAGAAAGAACCTCTAGACCTATAGCCAACTAATATTCGATAAGGGAGCTAAAATAATAGAATGGAAGAAAGACAGCCTCTTCAATAAATGGTGCTGGAAAAATTGGTTAATTACTTGTAGAAAACTAAAGCTAGATCCTTATATATCACCCTGCACCAGAATCAACTCCAAAAGGCTCAAAGACCTCGGAGTCAAAGCAGACACTCTGAAAACATTACAGGATGGAATAGGAGAAACCCTAGGTCTCCTTGGAGCAGGCGGATATTTTCTTAATAGAGAACCGGAAGCACAACAAATCAAAGAAAGTTTGGACAAATGGGATTGCATGAAGTTGTAGAGCTTCTGCATGGCAAAGGACATAGCTAGCAAGATCAATAGAAACCCAAGAATTGGAAGAAGATCTTCACTAGCCATACAATGGACAAAGGTCTCATATCTAAAATATACTTGGAACTCAAAAAATTAAATCCCCCAACAACAAATCCTCAAAGAAACAACTGCCCAATAAATAAGTGGGCTAAAGACTTGAAGAGAAACTTCTCTGAAGAAGAAGTAAGGATGGCCAATAGACACATGAAGAAATGCTCAACCTCCCTTGCCACAAAAGAAATGCAAATCAAAACAACATTGAGATACCACCTCATCCCAGTTAGAATGGCAAAATCAAGAACTCTAACAACAACAGATGCTGGAGGGGATGTGGACAGAAGGGAACCTTACTTCATTGTTGGTGGGAGTGTAAACTTGTTCAACCACTTTGGACAGCAGTATGGAGGTTCCTCAAAAGACTTCAAATAGAGCTCCCCTATGAACCAGCAATCCCACTTTTGGGGGATTGTTTACAAACAAATGTTTGTAAACAAATGATTACAAACAAGACCACACTAAAGCTACCAGTACAACTAAGTTTATTGCAGCATTATTTACCATAGCTAAGATATGGAACCAACCCAGATGGAACCAACCAGCTGCCCCTTAGTAGATGAATGGATCAAGAAAATGTGATATATATACACAATGGAATTCTATGCCTCCATCAGAAAGAATGACATTGCCCAATTTTTAGGAAATGGAAAGGCTTGGAAAACATTATATTAAGTGAAGTAAGCCAGGCCCAAAGAAACTTAGGTCCCATGGTATCCCTTACTTGCAATATCTAGTATATGTATGAGTCAAGCAGAAAAGGTCAGATAATGTGATGTTAAGAAAATGAACCCATAGATATGTATTTAAATGTTTTTTTTTCTTTCATTCATTTGTTTCTAACGCATTTATAAGATTATTTCTTTGTTGCTTTGTATGTCCGTCCCCTACAGTATAACCCCTGTTTCCACTATATTTGATGTCGGTATAATTTATGGAGGAGATGGGGAAAAACAAGTCGTTTAAGGATACAGGTTGATCCATTGCAACAATGAGAAGTACAAGTTTTCATGTCGAAAACGAATTTTCAACTTTGGTTTGGGGGGGAGGGGTGTGCGGGGGGAGAATTGGTTGGGGGCGCTGGGGGAGGCTCGGAAGGTATGTGAAGGGTAAACAAAGGAGGAGGCTGCAATGCATGATAAGAAATGTACTCATTATCTTGCCCATGTCATTGTAACCCCTCTGTACAGTTTGTTCACAAAATATTTAAAAAATTAATTAAAAAATTCCAAAATTTCTTCCGTAAAGAGAAGACTGTCTTCCCAAACTTGAGATGATTATTGTGGGTGGATATTCAATCTAGAAAATACATACATACATACATACATACATACATACCTATTTATCACTATTGGAAATATGTACTGGAAATCACTAGTTTAGAGGGAGTACTTATTTATAATCCAAACCTAGTACTAGATGCAGTGGTTCATGCCTGTAATTCTTAGGAGTCTGAAATCTGAGTCTTTCAGTTTGAAGCAAAAACTGCCAGTGAAATCTCCAAGAGATTCTTATGTCAAGATAACCACTCTTAAACTGGAAGTGGAGTTAGGACTCAAACTAATAGAATGCTAACCTTGAGAAACAGAATTGCGTTCAAGTCACACAACCTGCAAAATTAAATCAAGCCTCGTGGAAAGTCAACCATGGAGCCAGGGAGAAATGAAAGAAGATTTGGGACCAACCTTGTTAACAGGATATCTGAAATCTTACAACAATTTTGACACAGCATGAGCAATAGTTCTTCACTCTTATTAACAGGGCACACCGGTCCTAAACCTCAATTGATTATCAAGCTGGAGCAAGATGAAAAGCCATATATGGCAGAAGCCTCAGACAAGAATTTACCAGGTGAGTTAAGGCATCTTGCATAGTGATCTTGGATCCAGAACCAAATTGATAAATTCATCTTGCTCTGTACTGACCAATAATATTCCTAGTTCCCCTGAGTCCCATGTGTGGCAGAGAACTAGGTGATCTTTGTATTAGACTTGTGAATCAAAAATGCTTGTAGATGCCCACTGAACTGTGTATGGCAGTAAAGGTAAAGTTAGCAATTCTTTCTCTTTGTGGAAATTGTTTTGAAAAAAGAAAATTAGAAATGTCAAAAATGCGATTTAGTTTTCTTTGAAACTAGGACTAGGCAGGTATAGCAAATGACTATGCCAAGGCTGCTATCCTCTGATAAGGATAAGGAAGGTAGAGGCCAAGATACAGAACCAAAGCTTTCAGTCTAGAGAGAATGATTAACTAGGTGGTGAGCTGATGTGGCTTTAATTCATGAGTCTGAGGGTTTAAAAGTCTGATGAGCTGGGCGCTGGTGGTTCACGCCTGTAATCCTAGCTACTCAGGAGGCTGAGATCTGAGGATCGCGGTTCAAAGCCAGCCCGGGCAGGAGAGACTGTGAGACTCCTATCTCCAATAAACCACCAGAAAACTGGAAGTGGCGCTGTAGCTCAAGTGGTAGAGTACTCGCCTTGAGCTGAAGAACTGAGGGACAGCACCCAGGCCCAGAGTTCAAGCCCCACGACCGACCAAAAAATAAATAAATTAATTAATTAAAAAAAATAAAAGTCTGATGAGTTTCTGTCTAAGATGGAGGGGAACAAATTTTAAAATTTCCAAAGATACTTAAAATAATTCACAGTGAGAACTTATAACTGAAGAAATGTGGTTATAAAACCTTATTCTTAGGTGAAAGACAAAGGTTTGTATAAAAATGTTACAATCTCCAAAGTTAGATAATACTCTTCTCCTAATGTTTGAGAAGTAAAGTAGCACAATATAAAATTGTTTTAAGAAAATAAGATCAATCAAAACAATTTTTGGGAAAAAAGAGGAATGCTAAATATTAAAATATACAGGTTAAAAGTCTACCAGTAAATAGTTTAGTAAATTGTGTAAATAATTCCTTTGACATAAAAAAGAAGAAAAACCTGAAACACAGAAAAAAAATTTCCATCATAAACTACCAGTTTTACTCTTTTTTTATTGTGAAAATACTCTACAGAGAACTTACAACTACATGGGCAAGGTAATGAGTACATTTCTTATCAAGCATTTTTGCCTCCTCCTTTGTTTCCCGTTACCATCTCTTCCCATCATTCCCCCCACCCTCCCCCCTCGCCAAAGTTGTAAAGTTCGTTTTTCGACATAACGTCTTGTACATCTCATTGTTGGAATGGGTCCTCCTTCCCCTCCACAAATTATACCTACATCAAATACAGTAAAAACAGGGGTTATACCGTGGGGGAGGGACATAAAAGCAACAAAGAAATATCTTATAAATATAGTTAGAAACTATAGCAAGAAAGAAACAAAAACATTTGGGTCCTTATCTTAGGGTTCATTTTGCCTAACATCAACTTATTGACCATTTCTGCTTGTCTCAGACATATATTAGTTATTGCAAATAAGGGGAACCATGGGACCTATGTTTCTTTGGGCCTGGCTTCCTTCATTTAATATAATTATCCCAAGTCTTTCCATTTCCTAACAAATGGAGCCATATCATTCTTTCCAATGAATGCATGGAATTCCATTGTGTATATATACCACATTTTCTTGATCCATTCATCTACTGAGGGGCATTTGTGTTGGTTCCTTATCTCAGTTATGGTAAATAATGCGGCAATAAAGATAATTGTGTTGGTAGCCTTAGTATGGTCTTGTTTGTGATCATTTGCGTAAATACCTAGATATGGAATTGCTGGGTTATAGGGGAGCTCTATGTGGAGTCTTTTGAGGAGTATCCATTCTACTTTCCAAGTGGTTGAACAAGTTTACACTCCCACCAACAATGCAGTAGGGTTTCCTTCTGTCCATATCCCCTCTAACATCTTATTAGAGTTCTTGATTATAGTAGCTCAGTGGTAGTGTATTTGCCTTGCATGCCTAAGGCTCTGGGTTCGATTCTTCAGCACCACATAAGCAGAAACAATTGGGAGTGGTGTTGTGGCTCACGTGGTAGAAAGCTAGCATTGAGCTGAAGAGCTGAAGGACAACACCAGGACTGGAGTTCAGGCTCCATGACAAAAAAGGAACAGCATTACTTTCTTAATCAATACATTGTGATGAAAGAAATTTATTTCTCAAAAATCAATTCTACTTTAATATTTTAAAATTTGTAACAGTTAAGATGGGAAAAATGTCTTTTCATTAAGGAGTATTTGGATCTTATGTATGTTTTTTTTCTTCTTTATATGACTCATTTTAGATATTAAAAAAAATGGAGCATGTGACTGAGACTTACCAGGAAGGTCCAGATGAATGTCTGTATGACGTAGTTGTCACAAATAGACAATAGAGCAAAGAGTGAGATTAGTGACAACTTCTAACTTGACCTCAAAACAGAAGACAGATCTGAATAGGAATGATGAGAACTCCTTAAGAATGAGGAGGGATGAGTTCATTCAGTGTCAGAACACGCTCTCCTACAATGAGTCTGGTAGTGAATGTGAGAAATCATTTAGTAAGGATTTATACCTTACAAAACCTGAGAGGAAATATCCAGAGAAGCCTGATGAGTATTAAGCAATATGCAAAATCAATCTCTAAGACGTCAGAACTAAGTTCTGACCAACCTCAAACAACACCAGAAGAGAAACCCTATGAATATGAAGAATGTAGGGAATTTTCCACTCAAAAGTCAGGTCTCAGGAGGCATCACAGAACTGACACAGAACAGAAGTTTGATGAATGCAACAAATGTGGAAAATCATTCAGAATGAAGTCATACATCACTTTGCATCAGAGAATACACACAGGAGAGAAATCTTATGTACGTGACAAATGTGGAAAGTATTTCAGACAGAAGTCAGACCTTACTGTACATCAGAGAACTCATACAGGAGAGAAACCTTATGAATGTAACAAACGTAGAAATTTTTTTTTACCTGTAATGCACACCTTCATCTTCATCAGAGAACAAACACAGGAGAAAAACTATTTGAATGTAACAAATGTGGAAAGTATTACAGACAGAAGTCAGACCTTACTGTCCATCAGAAAATACACACACTTATGAGTGTAACAAATGTGGAAAGTATTTCAGATCAAAATCACACCTTACTCTCCATCAGAGAAAACATACAGGGGAGAAACCTTATGAATGTAATGTGTGTGAAAAGTCTTTCACCTATAAGTCATACCTTACTGTTCATCAGAGAACACACACAGGAGAGAAACCTTATAAATGTAACAAATGTGGAAAGTATTTCAGACTTAGATCATGCCTTACTCTCCATCAGCGAACACACACAGGAGAAAAACCTTATGAATGTAATGGGTGTGAAAAGTCTTTCACCCATAAGTCACACCTTACTGTTCATCAGAGAACACAAACAGGAGAAAAACCTTATAAATGTGACCAATATGGAAAGTATTTCACAGTAAAGTCACAGCTTACTGCTCATCACAGAATACACACAAGAGAGAAACATTATGAATGTACAAAATGTGGAAAATATTTCAGACGTAAGTCACACCTTACTGTCCATCAGAGAACACACACAGGAGAGAAATCTTATGAATGTAATGTGTGTGGAAAGTCTTTCACCCATAAGTCATACCGTACTGTTCATCAGAGAACACACACAGGAGAGCAACCTTATAAATGTAACAAATGTGGAAAGTATTTCAGACTTAGATCGTACCTTACACTCAATCAGAGAATACACACAGAAGAAAAACGTTATGAATGTAATGTGTGTGAAAAGTCTTTTACCCATAAGTCACACCTTACTGTTCATCAGAGAACACACACAGGAGAGAAACCTTATAAATGTAACCACTGTGGAAAGTATTTCAGAGTAAAGTCACAACTTACTGCTCATCAGAGAATACACACAGGAGAGAAAAATTATGAATCTACAAAATGTGGAAAATATTTCTGACATAAGTCACACCTTATTGTTCACCAGAGAACACACAGGAGAGAAACCTTATGAATATATCAAATGTGGAAGTATTTCACATTTAGATCATCAGAGAACACACAAAGGAGAGAAAACTTATGAATGTAACAAATGTGGAAAGTATTTCAGATTTAATTCATAACTTAATCTCCATCAGAGAACACACACAGGAGAAAAACTTTATGAATGTAACAAATGTGGAAAGTCCTTCATTTGGAGTTCATACCTCAGGAAGCATAAGAGAATCCACACACATGAGGAACCTAAGGAATGTGATAACTATGGAAAGTCTCACCTGAAAGAAAAATAAATTTGCATGATAGAACCAAAACCTGATAGAAGCCTTGTGAATGTAGCAAATGTGCAACCTTTTAGCCAGAAGACATACCTCATGGTTCCAAATTGAATGAACACGGGAACAAAATCTTATTAATAAAAAAATATGGAAAGTTTTCAAGAAGTCATAGTTAAATTTTCAACAGAAAGCACACAGGAGAAAAACATTATGAATGAAACAAGTATCAACAGGTGGACCTGTTGCAACAATGAGAAGTACAAGTTGTCATGTCCAAAACGAGCTTTACAACGTCGGTGCGGGGAGGGGGGAGGATTGGGATTCGGTGGGGTGGGGAGGGGGGAGGCTGGGAAGGGATGTGAAGGGTAAACAAAGGAGGAGGCTGCAATGCTTGGTAAGAAATGTATGCATTATCCTGCCCATGTAATTGTAACCCCTCTGTACAGTATGTTCACAAATAAAATAAAATAAAATAAGAAACAAGTATCAAAAAGGTCCTTCACTTAGTAATCATGCATGAATGAGTGTTTATAGAGCACACAGAAGAAAGACAAGGAATGAATAATACCAATGTAGAAAACCCCATTTCGACAGCATAGCACAGTGTTCATCAGAGAACTGAATCACATAGGAGAAAAGAAAACTAACAGGTCTAACAAATATGCAATTTTTAATGTGAAGTCAGTCCTCAGTACATCCAAGAACATAATAAGGAGAGAAAATATGAGTATACTAAATGTAGACCAATATTTAGCCAGAAGTTTCAGAGGTTTCTCTATAGATTTCAGAGACCTAGAGACAAGATAGAATGTCAACTGAACATTAGAGGACGTCTTTCAAGCAGAAATGAACCTTCAGCCAGCATTAGAGCACTCACACAAAAAAGAAACCCAACATAGGGAAACCTTTGGCAGAAACCTCTGTAAATTATACAGAAATCCTTCATGTCAGAATTAAGCTAGGTGTAAGGGGAAACCACTCACTGAGCCAATATTTCTCATCCTCTCATTGTGTAGAGTAGGGATGATGCCCCTTCATATTATTCAGGGGTTGGACCAAAGGAATGGGTATCAATTATTTACAGGCTTGACAAAGAATTAAGATAGTGAAATTGTTGACTTGTGTCTTTTATATTAATAAATGGATGTTCAAGGAAATTTTATAAACATTTCTCAGAAATATGAGCTCTGGAACTTGGAGATTGAACTCAGATCATCCAGAGAGTTTTGTTAGTGCTAGATGGGGAAGTACTGTCATGCTTTAACCCAAGGACATGAGAGCATCAATTTCTCCACTGCTCCCCAAAAGTCTTCCAGTATATGTGTGGTCTATGTATGCATTATAACACTGTCACTATTACTATTACTAGAAATTGTAAAACTTTTATTATTACTAGTTTCTTTGGTGGAAAAATAAATACATGATTCTTAAGCATTTGGATTTGGATGAGTAATGCCAAAATGATTTTACTACATGCTGTTTATATTTAATTACTACTGAGTCTCTTGTGAATTTTTCACTTGTTGACCATGCTACTGTTCTTCTCAGTAATAAAACACTAGTGTGGATATTGTGGAGAGTCTGTGTTTTCTCACTGTTATGGAAGGTGAAAGTGAATTTCTCAAGAGGAGAATATTGCTTTTTCTAGTTCCAAATTTCTAGTTCTATAACAAATTATGTTATGGTTTTGCTAAATTTAATTCTGTAGCAATTAAAAAAACCAGACTCATGGAAAAAATGATGGACAAAAGCTAGCTTGAATACTTACAGATATCCATGGGATTATAGAGCTAAGCAGAAAGAGGAAGGACTGTGCTATATATTTGGCAGGGTAAAATACAGACAAAAACGATCCTTGTGGTCCCTGGGGTAACATGACAGGGGTGTCGGTGCAGAGGGAACTAGTCAAGGTGCTCTGAGGGAAGCTGAGTGAAGAGGTGGTGGGGCGTGAATATTGCTTTCAGAATAAATTTCTTTGCCTGTTTTTTGGGTCCCATAAACATCCCCCCTTACCTGACCAGGATAGGGGCCATTATGTCATGCTATATGTCTGTTCATGTCTTGATTCCTGTTTAGTACAAGTTCCTTGTTGTTGGAAATTTTTTGTTGTGAACTATGTGGTTCTACCATGATTAGGCAACGTATTACTGCTAAAATTCCAAAAGTTTTAAATGGCAAATTTTAGCATTTGATGTGCTCTATAATCTGTGCACAAACATCTCTGTCTTTCTATATGTAAAATATGTAAATAGTAATGGTTCCAAAGTTACCAACTTTTCTGCTTGCTAAAAATCTTTTGTCAGTGGAAGCTGTTGTTTAATCTGAATTGCTTTGTGACATGACTATAAGCCAAAATTTTTTTAAAAAGGCAGTTTTAAAAGACCATGGGAAAGGAGTTAGAAAAGCTGGTTTCCTTTCCAAGTCAATGAAATTGGTAATTAAGTTGGCTGTGATTTATGTTATTTCTTATGTCTATCTATGCTAAGATTAAATATTGTACCTCTGACCATGACTGGTAAACTAAGGCTCAGGTTTTAATTCTCTGTTTTGTCCCCTGTGCAATGATCAATTCCCTATAAGATCAAGGGACCACAATGCATCAAGATGCAGTTTGCTCCTATGCATTGGAAATACCCATGTAACAGAACAAAGTTGTCACAACTGCCTAAACCAGTGACACCAGCCTGCAAAAGCCAGTGTGGTCTTTCACCAGTGGTCTTTAACCAATGCATATAGAATTTTGCAGGTAACCAGCAAGAGATGGGACAGTCCATACACACTGGGAGATGCCAATACCTTGCCTAGACTCCAGCCATGCTGAAACACACATGATGAAAAGACTGCGAATTTGGGGTACAAAAAGAATAAAAAAACAAGCCAGTTAAGAAATTTGTTTCTGTAATGTTAATCACCACCATCTTACACCATAAGGGGTGTGTGAACAAAAAATCTAAGTTGACTTATCTCTAAAGGGCAAGAGATACTAAGTCTAGATTCTTGGTACAGAGCTATTGCATTAAAATAAACTGTTGATTTCCTAAATGTAACTCACACTGTAGAAAAAAATGGGCAGTTTAAACGTTCAGCCAAGAGGTAAATGGGGGATTATTATAGGAAGATGGCTACAAATTCAATACGATACCTTTCAAAATTCCAAACTCATTCTTCAAGGAAATTGAAGAGGCAATCCAAAAATTCATATGGAACAAAAAAAGAACCCGAATAGCAAAAACGCTCCTCAATGCAAAGAACACTGCTGGTGGAATATCAATACCAAATTTCAAATTCTATTATAAAGACATAGTAATCAAAACAGCTTGGTTCTGGCATGAGAACAGATCTGAGGACCAATGGAATAGAATTGAAAACCCAGAAATGAACCTACAGACCTATAGCCAACTAATCTTTGATAAGGGAGCTAAAATAATAGAATGGAAGAAAGACAGCCTCTTCAATAAATGGTGCTGGCAAAATTGGTTAACTACATGTAGAAAACTAAAGCTAGATCCTTATATATCACCCTGCACCAGAATCAACTCCAAATGGGTCAAAGACCTCGGAGTCAAAGCAGACACTCTGAAAACATTACAGGATGGAATAGGAGAAATCCTAGGTCTCCTTGGAGCAGGTGCAAATTTTCTTAATAGCGTCCCGGAAACACAACAAATCAAAGAAAGGTTGGACAAATGGGATTGCATGAATTTGCAGAGCTTCTGCGTGGCAAAGGACATAGTTAGCAAGATCAATAGAAAGCCCACGGACTGGGAGAAGATCTTCACTAGCCATACAATGGACAAGGGTCTCATATCTAAAATATACTTGGAACTCAAAAAATTAAATCCCCCAATAACAAATCCTCAAAGAAACAACTGCCCAATAAATAAGTGGGCGAAAGACTTGAAGAGAAACTTCTCTGAAGAAGAAAGAAGGATAGCCAATAGACGCATGAAGAAATGCTAAACCTCCCTAGCCATAAAAGAAATGCAAATCAAAACAACATTGAGATACCACCTCATCCCAGTTAGAATGGCAAAAATCAAGAACTCTAACAACAACAGATGCTGGAGGGGATGTGGACAGAAGGGAACATTACTTCATTGTTGGTAGGAGTGTAAACTTGTTCAACCACTTTGGAAAGCAGTATGGAGGTTCCTCAAAGGACTTCACATAGAGCTCCCCTATGACCCAGCAATCCCACTTTTGGGCATTTTCCCAAATGTTTACAAACAAGACCACACTAAAGCTACCAGCACAACTATGTTTATTGCAGCATTATTTACCATAGCTAAGATATGGAACCAACCCAGAACCCCCTCGGTAGATGAATGGATCAAGAAAATGTGGTATATATATACAATGGAATTCTATGCCTTCATCAGAAAGAATGACATTGCCCCATTTGTTAGGAAATGGAAAGGCTTAGAAAAAATTATATTAAGTGAAGTAAGCCAGGCCCACAGAAACATAGGTCCCATGATTTCCCTTATTTGCAATATCTAGTATATGAATTAGTCAAGCAGAAAATATCAGATAATGTGATGTTAGGAAAATGAAACCATAGATATGTATTTAAATGTTTTTTTTCTTTCATGCATTTGTTTCTAATGCATTTATAAGATTATTTCTTTGTTGCTTTGTATGTCTATCCCCCACAGTATAACCCCTGCTTTCACTATATTTGATGTTGGTATAATTTGTGGAGGAGATGGGGAAAAACAAGTGATTTAAGGATACAGGTGGACCTGTTGCAACTATGAGAAATAGAAGTTGTCATGTCGAAAATGAACTTTAAAACTTTGGTGCGGGTGTGTGTGTTTGGGGGGGGGCAGGGGGAGGCTCGGAAGGGATGTGAAGGGTAAACAAAAGAGGAGGCTGCAATGCTTGATAAGAAATATACTCATTATCTTGCCCATGTAATTGTAACCCCTCTGTACAGTATGTTCACAAAAAATGAAAATTAAAATAAAAAAAGAGGTAAAGAGTGTTGCCCAGTGTTTCAATGAGGAATTTAAATTCAAAGTAAACTGACTTTTCAAAAAAGTTTACAAATGTCCTCCCCATTGTCAGAAATTTGTGACATTGTGGGGAATGGCAGGTCTCCCAGACAAAGTAAAGTTTAAAAGGAAAAATTATACTAAAGGTTGATTTCAAAGTAGAAAATAAAAATTAGGATTACCAAAAGGATTGTTTAACCTACTTTGCCATTATAGGTTTTTTATAACAGTTTCCAAAAGGCCCACAATAAAGGACAGAGGACACGTTTGTCAGATGTAATGTTGGCCCTGAATAAATTCCAGGTAAGACCATGCTTTTAAATCTCCTTACGGTGCCCATCTTTGATGCTTTTACTTGGGGTAAATGTGGCCATAAGTAAAGCCAATTAAGCTGAAAAGTGGTGTGAAGCCAGGCTGTGCAGAGAAAGGTGCCTGTGAGATTGTCATCTCAAATCTCCCAGCAGAGTGCTCAAAAGCGAAGTTGGTTGGGATTTCTTGATCTGGAGAGCTGAGGGACAATACTCAAACCCTGAGTTCAAGTCCAGCAAGCAATGAAGGAAACTACTAAACAAGTATTTATGCCACCACGGAGAAAGGCATTCCTGGAACCCCGGGAATGTTGGAACATGCAGAGGTAGTAAGCCACTGCTCTTTGGATGGCAGAGATGGTATCAGATCCTGGAGTCACTTCTGCGTGGCCCTTCAAAGCTTGATCAGAGTCCAGAAGTCATGGGAAGATAATTTGTCGGCATGCCTAATGCCCATGTCTGTCTGACTTGGCAGGGACTTGCCAGTCATCTATGGTACTGGGTTTTAAAAGCTAAAGTTGTAAAATGTGAGGAATAATTGAAATCCCAAACGCCCTGTATCTGCTTCAAAGTCCTAAATGGCAGTGACTTTTGAGCTGGCCCAGCCACATTCATTTATATGTTAAGGAAAAGTGGTTGTGACCTGAGACTAGGTCCCTAGTGAGATTTGTCTAAAGGCCTACAGGGGCAGGCATTTTTGGGACCACTACAGATCAGGCTCCTCAGTCAACCAGAAAAACGCGTTTACAAACCAAAATGTTAAACAAGATATACTGCTATAGCCCAAGAAAGGGTCTGTATATTTGTTAAAGGTTAAATGCTATATGACTTTTAACAAGCTGCACAGAGGCAAGGGCCAGTACTTAGAATGTCAATCAGTTGTAATTTAAAATATCTACTGGGTTTTAAATTGTTAGTTAATTATTAACAAGTTATAGGTATCCTCAATCTCATTGATCTCCTTGTTTCTTGAATTGGAAATATAAAGGGCTTTTATGGCAAAGACTCCTTTTGCCACAGTTCAAAGCCATCCTGGGCACAAAGAATCTGTCTAAAACTGTATTTCCCAGCTAATCAGCCAAGAGCCAGTCTGGAGACATAGCTCAAGAGAATCTCACCTCCAAGGAACTCTTTGGTGATAGAGCATTAGCCTTGAGCAGAAGTGCTCAGGAAAAGTGCCCAGACCTTGAGTTCAAACCCAGTCAATGCCAACTACGACAACCTATCCCAGCAACAGACATTGAGACCACCCAGAACAATTTTAGTCCTGAAAATGGAAAACTATGGAGAGGAGTAAGAAGAGATTACTTACTAAATGGAGTTACTTTATGCTTGCTCTTTCAAAATTAATCAGAGCTGGGAGATGAAGAGAAATAGTTGCTCACCCACCTAATATCCATACATGTCTAACTTGTTAGTGGGTAGAAAGTTACAGTCTTGCTTTGTTCGCTGCTATTTATATTTATAGTAGCCTCTGACAGGTACTGCCAAGCAGTCCATTATGTTCTCTGCTACCTGGTTGCCCAAACACACACACACACACACACACACACACACACATACACACACACACACACACACACACACACACACACACACACACACACACACACACACACACACACAGAAATGGGACTCTCTACATCTGCCTTCTCCGTTTGAAATAGAAAACAGCTGGAAATTCAAGGAATGAATGGAACCAAATGAAAGAGAGGCCCTGTCTGGCAAAAGAAGTTTTGAGGTTTACTGGTGTTTTGGTTAGGTCTCACCCACCCAGGAACTATCTAAGGATTAGGATTTGCTAGAGAACTTTACCTATGTTCCACTAGCTCAGAAAGTAGAAAGCTATACAAACAGGCGAAACCATTGAGTCCGGAGCTCCCATTTCCTGTGTTAGAAGAAGCAATATTCTTTTTCTTTCTTCCTGGTTTATCCTGGTACACTAAAACAAATCCATGCCAGAACTTCCACTTTGTGAAATTCTTGAGTCCAAGATAGAAAAAGACACATACTTACTTCATTCCTAACTTCCAGGCTAACTCACCAAAGTTGTTACCAGAAACTTTAGGGCAGCTAACTAATTAACAATTCAGGCAAGATGCAAACGTATGTAAGTATGATAAAAAAAAATGATTGGAAGAGAATGTGATAAAGAAAGAGAGCAGGCAGGAAGCATGTCTATGCCACTGGCAAGACAGCATTTCATCCTAAATCTGCCATCTTGAACAGTCTTCAGCTGTCTTCCTATGTCTTGTTCTGTCTTCCTCCTTACAGAGTTTGGCCTCAGGTTAAATTGAGAATTGGATGGCTTTCTGATTTATGGGTCTCTTTTGTGTTTTGTGTGAGGTTGAAATGCCAAAGATTTACTGTCTTACTTTCTCATTCTTTTGTCCTTCTTACTTCCCCGTTTTTCTTTCTTTTGCAGCCTCCTGCCCCCATTTTGTCATCAGGCAGGTTGGGTGTATCAACTTATCTTGGCTGCAAGTTGTGTGGGTCAAAATTCCCTATCAACCTCATATGCGTGTGAAGCCCTGAATTGCTTTTTATGAGTGGATCTGGATTTTTTTTGCCTGTCCTGGGGCTTGAACTCAGGGCCTAGATGCTGTCCTTGAGCTTCTTTTTGCTCAAGGCTAGCATTCTACACATGAGCCACAGCACCACTTCTGGCTTTTTCTGTTTATGTGGTATGGATGAATGGAACCCAGGGTTTCATGCATGCTATGCAACCACTCTACCATGAAGCCACCTTGCCAGCCTGTGCCTGGAATTTCTGTGTGGAGAGTTGGAAGCTGAGGATCCAACATGATTGTGACACCATCACCTTTTCAAGAGTAGGACATCTTATTTTCAGTTGAAAGCCATTTGTATATTTTTTTAATCTTTCTGTGACCAGTAGAAATTGACAGAAACAAAGCTGTGACATTTTGAGTGTAACTTGTAAAAAAATATGGCAGCTTCTAGTTTTGCTCTTGAATGCTAATGGTCAGAATGTAAAGGCTTTTGGTTAGAAGGCTAAATGAAGAGAGAAGAGATGTAGAGAGAAGAAGAAAGGTAGAGGGAGGGAAGAAGGAAGGGAGGGGAAGGGAAGAGGAGGAGGAGGAAAAGGAAAGTAAGAAAAGGAGGAGGAGGAGGGGGAGAAGAGGAAAAAAGAGAAGTCATGCCACCATAGTCAAATTGGCCAGCAACACAGCAGACCCTAGAAGATGTGACCTCAGCAGATGCTAAACTGAGCAGCTAACGACAACTCAAAAGTCAGAACCATGAGAACTGATGTTTCCTGCTGTTGTTTTAACTCACTAAATTTTGCTTGGGCTTGTTACATGGTAGTGGAAAATTTAACTGTCCTTTCTAAATGTAAAACCATGTTAAGCCATGGGAGTGACAATAGAACCAAAAATTCTAACTGCCTTCCATGAGCCTAAAGTCCAAGTGAAGCATCACACACACACACAAATACACACACACTTACACACACACACACACACACACACACACACACACACACACACAAGTGTTTTCCTTTTTGACAGTTCAAACTCAGGGCCTTGCACATGGTAGGCAGGCATTCAAGCACATGACAAGCCCTTTTGGGCAATGGTTATATTTGGGATCCTCCTACTTCATGATTCTTACTCTTCCTAATATGATGGATGTGCACTAATGTACCATGGTTCTTCCACTGAGATAGAGTCCCTGAACATTTCTATGTTGGCTGGCCTCTACCTTGTATGCTCCATTCTCAGGCTCCTGCATGTAAAAATATGTGATAAGTTCTGACAGGGTTGGCATAACTAAGAATGCTTCCTGCCTTCCATGAGCTTAAAATCCCAGGGGAGACATCACACACACACACACACACACACACACACACACACACACACACACACTCAGAAAAAGAGAGAGAGAGAGAGAAACAGAAACACATACATATACAAACACACACACACACACACACACACACACACTCAGAAAAAGAGAGAGAGAGAGAGAAACAGAAACACATACATATACAAAATAACTTGAACATTAGAATTGGAGATCCAGACAGTTCTTTTCCTTTCTTTCTTTTTTTTGCAATTTTTTATTGTGATTATATAAATTTCACAAATTTCACAGTATTGTGGGATAGTGATACTTAGTTAAAGTCACAAACACATTTGGATATTTGTAACATCCAGAATTTGCAGGCCAACCAGAATTATCTATATATGTGATGGCTTGGGCAGCCATGTACCAGATGATTTCAGACATGTAATATATCCCACCAGCCTGATGTTCACCACCCCTTTTAGATGTTAGGAAGTTATTAGAGTAGGAAGAATACAATAAAGGACAAGTTGGCTTCCTTACAGACTTATAGGAAGAAACTGCCAAATCTTTTAATAGCCAGGAAATTGAAGGACTAGTTTTGAAAGTTGAAGTTCTGAAATTTGCACCTATTTTGCTGATGTGTTTTTCATGAGCTGAGACCACATCTTCAGCTTCTGTATATTAAGAAACATTTTGGCTGTGTTTTATGTAATAAACCTACCCAGAACGTATTGTCTCTAATGATTAAGAGTTGCTAGGTGATGAGCAGGTGTGTAGATAGGAATTCAACATGATATCCCCCAGATAAATTCTCTAGACACTAACCTACATTTGGAGTCTTCTTTACTCTCATTTCCCTGTCCTAGTTTTCTGCACTTTATCCTATTACACTAAAATAAGTGGTTGCTGAACTACTTTGTTAGAGTCGCTCTCTCTCTCTCTCTCTCTCTCTCTCTCTCTCTCTCTCTCTCTCTCTCTCTCTCTCTCTCTCTCTCTCTCTCTCTCTCTCTCTCTCTCTCTCTCTCTCTCTCTCTCAGCTATTAATACAGATTTTGGGGGGGAGGTCCTGGATCTCAAATTCTTGTTAATTGCATCGACACTGGGAAGCTGAGGGATGTCTTTATCCCATTCCTACTTTACTACTTCCTGATGAAAAATGAAAGGAGCATGCTTGTTACAGAAACCAGGACTTGTGGTGATGTCAGTACATGGAACTTGATGAGGAACTCTTGTTACTACTATGAGGACCAACAGGGAGATGAGTTTCTAGAAGATTAGTATGTGATGTCTCTATTCATATTTGCTCAATATATTAGAATGAGAAAGTAAAGAATACAACACTTAGATGGGCAGCAACCTTGAAACCCAGGGAAGATTTTTCTCATATTCAGAGTTCACCAGGTGTAGCTTATGTTTCTTCAGGAAGTAGTGAATATATTACTTCTAGATGTGTTTTAGTAAAGCTTGGCACCTAGTTGGCTTTAATGCTATTGTCTTTTGTTTTGTTTTGTGCTGGTACTCAAGCTTGAGCTTAGAGCCCGCGCACCATCCCTTAGCATTTTTGCTCCAGGCTGTCACTCTTAACACCTGAGCGACAGCTTGACTTCTGGCTTTTTCATGTTTAATTGAAGATAAGAGTCTCACTGACTTCTCTGCCTGGCTAGTTTTGAGCCTTGGTCCTCAGATCTCAGCCTCTGAGTGTGTGGCATTACAGATGTGAGCCACTGGCCCTCAGCTGTAATACTGTGTAATGGATTCAAGTCCATGGCCAAATAAACCCTGAAGTATCTAGCTATTAACGATTCTGTGAATTTTCTAAAAAGGTGTCATTGAATAAAGTGAATTTTTCAAAAGCATTAGTCTCAGGAATGAGTATAGCTCAATAGAGAAGAGGAAGAGGCTTCATTACTTACGTCTGTTTGAGTCCTAATGTTTAGCCTATTCTGTCACTCGTATCCTGCAGGAAACCTTTATAACTAGCACATTACTTTAACTTGCAATTTTCCTATTATTTTTTTTTACTTCTTCCAATTATCATTCTTTCCTGAAATGAGGTGTCTAATAAATCCAGATATTTCTATTCAACCATGTATGATATTATGAATTATGTACTTAGATATTATAATCATTTCCTTAAGCCTTTGAAGACTCTGGAGTGATGAGTGTCTTGATTTTTTGTTTGTTTTTGTTTTTGTTTATGTCAGTTGTGGGGCTTGAACTCATGGCTTGGGTGTTGTCCCTGAGCTTTTTCACTCAAGGCTAGCTGGCACTCTAGCACTTTGAGCCACAATGCCACTTTCAGTTTTATCCTGGTTTATTGCAGATAAAAGTGTCACAAACTTTCCTGCCCAGGCTGATCCTCAGATCTCAGCCCCCTAAGTGGCTAGGATAACAGGAACTGTGAGCCACTGATCCCCAACTCATAAGTGTTTTTTATGCTAATGAATGACTTCTGGGAGGGGTTCAAGTCTTCTAAAGGCTCCCTCTTCCAAATTTAGAAGTCCCAAATTATGTTCGATATTCCAAGTAAAGAGAAATGAAGAAGACCAGAGAAAAGATACTTATTATATAGCAGCCATGAGAAGAAAGCACTTAAGTGTATCATCAGGCATCTTTAGGAGGAAAAGAGGTTGGCTTCAGGTTAAAAAGAGAACTAGTGGCAGGGGAATACAGAATTAACCCAAGACTTGAGTCACCAGCAAGGTCTCTGGAGAAGTTCTGGAGAATTGTTATCTCATTCTCATTGGGGAATCTTGCTTTTGGGTGTCTTGTGGAGTAGTTTGCCTTCCACACGACACTTAACAGTGAATGTTCTATTTCCTAGATTGCAAGGTGGGCATGGTAAAGTGACTGCAGCAGGGAATAACTCCAATCATAGTGCACAGATACAAAGTTGAGGGAGTTTAGTTAATTCAGATGTTCCAGCAAAAGCATCTTTCAAGTTGCCTATTTCACTTTCAGCTTCATACTTTGAACTCTGGAGGTGGGAGGAGTTGAACATAGAGTTGATTACTAATAGCCTATGACTTAGTGAACCCTGCCTCTTTAATTTACAGAGTGTTTGCTAGGGAGATTCTAGATGGCTGTGTGGATGTTCCTGGATGGGAGCATACTGAAAAATGATATGGAAGCTCCCGACCCTTCTACTATAGCTTGCCTCATGCACTCCATATTAAATTTGGCTGTTCATTTGTCATATCCTTTCTTATAAATATGTAATCATAAGTGAGGTGTATACTCAAGTACTGTGGGTTGCTCTAGCAAAGCAGCCAAACGATAAATCAATGAAACCACAATTTATAGTTGTTTGGCTGAAATTAGTTATCATAACCTGAGGCTTGCAAATAGCATTGTGTGTGTGTGTGTGTGTGTGTGTGTGTGTGTGTGTGTGTGTATTGGTGCATATATGTACATGTATATGTATATATATGTATATATATAATATATATAGTTTCTTTTGGGGGGTTGACTAAATCCTCAACCTGGAGATCTGACACTATCTCTAGATCAATATGATCAGCAGTGAAGCCAATGAAAGGACAGCTAGTGGAATTCAGCAGCTGAATTACTTGATTGGTGTCTAGTGACCAAAAATAAATGTACCCACCAGGCATGTAGGGAGGCTATGAATAAAGAGTAGAGAATAGGAACAACAGCATTTTGAGGTTTCTTCTTTTTTTTGTTTTGTTTTCATCAGTCATTGGGGCTTGAACTATGGGCGTGGGCACTGTCACTGAGTTCTTCAGCTTAAGGCTAGTGCCCTATCACTTAAGCCACAGCGCCACTTCTGGTTACTGGTGGTTAATTGGAGATAAGAGCCTGACAACTGCCCTGCCTTATAGGATTGAGGCGGTGCATGGGCTTTTTTTCTTAAGCCTTAAAATGTGAGACTCTATTTAGATTTTTAAAAAAATTTTGGTCCCCAAGACTTGTTTTCAGTTATTTTTCCTTGGAAACATTGGCTATTCTAGCCAATGATTGCAGTTTTCTAAAGTAGTTTATTTTCACCTTTGTTCTTTCTCAGTTGATGTGTGTGTGTGAGTGTGTGTGTGTGTGTGTGTGTGTGTGTGTGTGTGTGTGTGTGTGTGTGTATTGGGGCTCAAAATCATGGACTTCTACTATTGTTTGGCTTTTATTCTTTAGCTTAGATTTTTTTCACTCAAGGCTGGTGCCACATCACTTGAGCTGAATCTCCACTTCTGGTCTTCTGGTGGTTAATTAAACATAAGAGTCTCAGATTTATCTGCCCGGTGAAGCTTTGAACTTCATCCCTCTGATCCTGAGTATCTGGGATTATAGGCATGAGCTACCAGAGATCATCTTCATTTGCTTTTATTAGCTGATTTCTCTAGTTACTATACAAACAAAACAACTGGCCCCACCTTCTTTTTAGTTTCTGTCTATTCTTTTGTTCTCCTAGTATTATTGCATTGTTTATTTTTCTCACTTCTTTCTGATGTTCTCTGAATGATTTCTATTTTGCCATAAGTAGATTCAATATCTCAGAGTTACTTTTCTTGTCATTTCAGTTTTCTTATGCAAGCAGGAATGTATTATTTAATTAAGGAACTTATGGGAGAAACGTAAGTTAAACAGATGCTAAAAGCAAAAAGAATAATGAAAAACTCTCACTAAAATGATGTGTAGAGCATCTTGCCAAAGCGTGTTGATGGAGTATGATTTGGTTAGCACTCAGGGGAAGGTCCTTCCCTGAGCCATGAATCTCCAATTTCGTGCTTTCAGTCACATTCATAGTTTGTCATTGATACATTAGAATATGGAAAATAGAAAACTCATGCCTTATATATATATTTTAAATTTAATTTTATTTTATTTGTGAACATACTGTACTGAGGAGTTACAATTACATGGGCAGGATAATGGGTACATTTCTTACCAAGCATTGAAGCCTCCTCCTTTGTTTACCCTTCACATCCCTTCCCAGCCTCCCCCCTCCCCCCCAAATCCCAATCCTAATCCTTCTCCTTCCACCCCTTCCCCCCCCCCCCCCGCACCGACTTTGTAAAGTTCGTTTTGGACATGACAACTTGTACTTCTCATTGTTGCAACAGGTCCACCTGTATCCTTAAACAACTGGTTTTCCCCCATCTCCTCCACATGTTATACTGACATCAAATATAGTGAAAGCAGGGGTTATACTGTGGGGGATGGACATACAAAGCAACAAAGAGATAATCTTATAAATGCGTTAGAAACACATGCATAAAAGAAAAATAATATTAAAATACATATCTAAAGTTTCATTTTCCTGACATCACATTATCTGACCTTTTCCACTTGACTCATACATCTAATAGATATTACAAATAAGGAAACCATGGGACCTATGTTTCTTTGGGCCTGGCTTGCTTCACTTAGTATAATTTTTTCCATTTCCTAACAAATGGGGCAATGTCATTCTCTCTGATGGAGGCATAGAATTCCATTTTGTATATATACCACATTTTCTTGATCCATTCATCTACTGAGGGGCATCTGGGTTGGTTCCATATCTTAACTATGGTAAATAATGCTGCAATAAACATAGTTGTGCTGGTAGCTTTAGTGTGGTCTTGTTTGTAAACATTTGGGTAAATCCCAAACGTGGGATTGTTGGGTCATAGGGGAGATCTATGTGAAGTCTTTTGAGGAACCTCCATACTGCTTTCCAAAGTGGTTGAACAAGTTTACATTCCCACCAACAATGAAGTAAGGTTCCTTTCTGTCCACATCCCCTCCAGCATCTGTTGTTGTTAGAGTTCTTGATTTTTGCCATTCTAACTGGAGTGAGGTGATATCTCAATGTTGTTTTGATTTGCATTTCTTTTATGGCTAGGGATGTTGAACATTTCTTCATGTGTCTATTGACCATCCTTCTTTCTTCTTCAGAGAAGTTTCTCTTTAAGTCTTTCGCCCACTTATTTATTTGGAAGTTGTTTCTTTGAGGATTTGTTGTTGGGGAGTTTAATTTTTTGAGTTCCAAGTATATTTTAGATATGAGACCATGTCTGTTGTATGGCTAGTAAAGATCTTCTCCCAATCCGTGGGCTTTCTATTGATCTTGCTAGCTATGTCCTTTGCCCTGCAGAAACTCTGCAACTTTATGCATCCCATTTGTCCAACCTTTCTTTGATTTGTTGTGTTTCCGGGTCTCTATTCAGAAAATTTCAGCCTGAGCCAAGGAGACCTAGGGTTTCTCCTATTCCACAAATCTATAGAATATTTACTTTTGGCAAGATTTTTCGGTTTCAGTTTCTTTAAATGTTATCATCTTACAATAGGCACGTGACAATTTAGAGAAGTGGGGCAAAGCAGGTGTTATTATTTGAATTTATGAGATTCATTCACTGATATTTAAAGAGATGAATGGATCTTATCAAGATCAAAAGATAACATGCTACAATCAGGTCTCAAATTCAGGTTTCTGTTTTCCTAGTCTAGAGTTCTGTAACGTTTAAATATCCATTGTTCTTGAGTTAAGGGAGACCTTGTGGGGGGATTTTTGAAATATTTTTTATTATCTTTAAGTAGTGTACGAAGGACTTGTCAGTTCACAAAACTTGATCACAGTCAGCTCTTTAAACTGGAAAACTCCTTGGCACAAACTATATATGCCAATATGTTAATTTTTTAAAATGTTAGCTGTTCTTGAAAGTTAATTCTTTTTTTGGGGGGGAAGGTCCTGTCGTGTGGCCTGAACTCTGGACCTGGGCACTGTCCCTCATCTCTTCAGCTCAAGGCTAGCACTCTACCACTTGAGCCACAGTACCACTTCCGGCTTTTTCTTTTTGCTTATGTGGTGCTGAGGAATTGCCACCAGGGCCTCATGCATGCAAGGCAAGTGCTCTAACACTGAGCCACCTTTCCAGCCCTGAAAGTGAATTGTTTTCTGAACTATATATTCAGATTTATTCTAATGACTTCTAAAAAGAGTACTGTAGTTCTATTCACCTCCAAAGAAGAAGTTAATACATGACAAGAAGCCAATGTGCTGAGTATACAAACCTTGAAGACATTAGCCATCAGAACATAAGAAGGGAGACCATTTTTATGTGTCATGTTTTAAACCCTGTTTTAGAACTTGCTTCTCCCTCCAACATGTTTTAATAAAAACCATTATTAGTTGCCATTTCTTTATATCTCAAGTGAAAAAAATATCTGAAGACCACTATGTCTGGAGATACTTTATTTGCCTCAAAGCATGGCTAATACTTTCTTTTCTCATAATACCATCATTTGAATTCAGGGCCTGGTACTGACAAGACAGGTGTCCTTACTGCTGGAGCATACCATTTTTCAATGGTTACCTCAAGTCTAGACTCTCATTTTCCACCCAGGTATGTGTTTGAGCTGAGATTTTACTTTAGGATTCCTATTGTTGCTGGAATTACAAGTATTTTCCACTACAGCCCACTTCCTTAGAAAACTATTCTGTCAGGCTGGCCTAGAACTGCAATCCTCCCTATTACAGTCTCCTAAAAGATATGGCCACCAAGCCTGACTTTCACACAGATTCATCTTTTTTTGTTGTTGTTAGTCATGGGGCTTGAACTCTGGGCTTGGGTGCTGTCCCTGAGGTCTTCAACTCAAGGCAAGCGTTCTACCACTTGAGCCACAGGAGCACTTCCAGTTTTCCAGTCGTTTACTGGAGATAAGAGTCTCACAGACATTCCTGGCCAGGCAGACTTTGAACTGTGATCCTCAGATCTCAGCCTCCTGAGTAGCTAGGATTACAGGTGTAAGCAACCGGCGCCCAACCATGATTCATCATTTTTTTGTGTCAGAATTGGGGCTTGAACTCAGGGCCTAGGCACTCTCCCTTAGCTTGACCACTCAAGAATAGTACTCTGCCATTTGAGCCTCAGCTCCACTTGTGGGTTTTTGGTGATTATTTGGAGATATAGAGTTTTATGCACTTTCCTGCCTGGCTGGATTTGAACCTAAATCCTCAGATCTCAGCCTCCCTGATTAGCTAGGATTATGGGCATGAGCCACTGGCACCCAACTCTACAAGTACATTTTTATTTTTTTAATTAAATTTATTTATTTTATTTTCGTGGTGATGTACAGAGGAGTTAGTTATATAAGTAAAGTAATGAGTACATTTCTTTCAAACAGTGTTATTCTCTCTCTTGTTTTCTCCTGCTTTCCCTCCTCCCAAGTTGTAAAGTTCATTTCCAACATAGCATGTAATGTTGCATTGGTTTACCCTTGTCCCACTGTTTCTATGGTTCCCTTCCCTTCACAAAATCAGGTAAACTTATATACAAGACAAAGGGTAATGAAATCAAAGACAGTGACCATATGGAATAAACCAAAGGGGGGAAAAATGAAAGAAAAAAGAAATAACTGCAAACAGTACACTAAAATGACAAACAAAACAAAACCCTCATTTCCATATCTTGGAGTTCATTTTGATTAGCATCATATGTACATAGCTATTGAGCTATTGCGACCCTCTGCTAGGATTATCCTAGATACACACTAACTATTAAAAATGAGAGAAACCATGGAGACTATGTTCTTTGGGTCTGACTTAGTTCACTTCATATGATTGCTTCCATGTCTTTCCATTTGGAAATGGAAATGGAGCGATGCCATTTTTTATGATGGAAGCATAGAATTCCATTGTGTATATATACTACATTTTCTTGATCCATGAATCTACTGAGGGGCATCTTGGTTGATTCAGTATCTGAGCAATGGTAAATAATGATGTAGTAAACATAGGTGCTGTTTATGGTCTTTTGGGTAAATGTCCAGGAGTGGGATTGCTGGATCATAGGGGAGCTCCATGTTTAGTATTTTAAGAAACCTCCATACTGCTTTCCAGAGTGGTTGAACAAGTTTACATTCCCACCAACAGTGTAGTAGTGTTCTCTTTTGGCCACACCCTCTCCAGGATCTGTTCAAATTAGTTTTCTTGATAATGGTCCATGCTAACTGGGGTGAGGTAGAATCTCAATGTAGTTTTGATTTGCATTTCTTTCATGGCCAGAGATGTTGAACATTTTTTCATGTGTCTATTGCCCATTTTTATTTCCCCTTCAGAGAAGTTCTTTTTAATTCTTTAGTCCACTTATTAATGGGGTGGTTGTTTTTTGAGGATTTGTTTTGGGGGTATGTTTGGATCTCTAAGTATATTTTAGATATGAGGTCCTTTTCTGTTGTATAGCTAGTGAAGATTTTTTTTTAATCCCTGGATTCCAGTGTTTGATTGTGGAATTATGGTTACCTGCAATAGGCATTCCTATAGTACAATACTTACCAGGGGTTTTTCAGTCCTTTCCAGGGCAGTTTCAGTGTTTGCTAAATAGATTGGAGGAAGGATACATTTTAACCACATAGGGTATTTAGAAATAGAAAAGGAGAAGCTCCCTCTGGGATGTGGGGATTACAGATGTGCAACACCAAAGCCTGCTAAATTACTTTATAGATAACTCTTATCTGGCATATGGAAATAGATTTGCCCTCTATGTTAACAATATCTATCTGGCTTTCCTAAGCAAAGTTATGAACATTCAAGTACTAAATATTCTATCCACAGACTTCAAGAATTCTACTTATTATTTTTGTAACATCATGTAAACATTTTGAGAAACTAAATGTTACTTTATACCAATAGTCCTCTCAAGTGAGCCTGAGATTTAAATTCTAGGCTGGGGTGAATCACTCTTGTAGGCCACAAGACCCTGCTGCTTCTGAGACTAGCATCATCTTTCACTGATGCCTGGGCTTTGCCTCCACCACTAGCTGGGGTCTACTCTGTGCATGAAGAACAATCTCCTTTGCCCTGGTGAGCCTTCACCAGACAGTCCCCGACGAGCTGCATGCACTGGCTCGGAAGGATGGCGACACTGCTGCAGGCCTGAGGACCCAGTTTTTCCCCATCCATGTCCTCTGTGCTGGTCACATGGGCACTATAGAGAGCCAAGGCAGCACAGAGCAGCCAGGAGTAGTTGTGGACATATGGCTGGATGAGCCTCTGGTGGCCACTGATCTGGATGGTCACCATGGGATAGGCTGTGATGCTATGGGTAGGAAAATGGCTGCAAAGGCAAGGCATTATTATGATTTGTCACTCCAAACAGGAACCCAGGCTTGGCTGCCACTGAACATTAATACCTGTAAGTTGTTGTTATTGAAAATTTAAGGGGAGATATGGATTTGCACCTTGGAAACAAAGAACCAACACTGGCATACCATTTCTGGATTTCATAACCCCATAGAAAACTGCCTGTGGAAATCAGGCTAAGTAAAAACTCCTTATTGTGAATTTTACAAGATGTGCAAATAGTGTTTTGGTAATATGAGATAATGCTCATAACTTAGAGGTAAATATAAAGTACACAGCACAAAATGATTTAAGATATTAAATTTGTTTAAAATCTTTTAACAAGCTAGGTGTAGCAGCGTAAGCCTGTAGTCCCAGCACTTGGGAGACTAGGGTGAAAGGAATTATGTTCTTGGAAGGCTCAAGCGGGAGGATTTTGAGTTCAAGGTTGAACTGGGCAACATAATGAGACCTTCTCTTAAAAAAGCAAAGCAAAGGGCTGGGAAGGTGGCTCAGTGGTAGAGCACTTGCCTTGCATGCCTGAGGCCCTAGGATCGATTCCTCAGCACCACATAAGCAAAAAGAAAAAAGCTGGAAGTGGTGCTGTGGTTCAAGTGATAGAGTGCTAGCCTTAAGCTGAAGAGCTGAGGGCCAGTGCTCAGGCCCAGAGTTCAGGCCCCACAACCGTACCCCCCCCCAAAAAAAAGCAAAGCAAAACAAAAAAAACTTTATGGAGGAAAAAGACTCAAATAAACTTAAGAACATATAACAAAATCTTCCTAATTGCTGAATCTGGGTATTGGGACAGTGAACTGGTCTCTCTAGTTTTGGCTAGGTTTAAATTTTTTTTAAAAACAAAAACTTACTTTAATAAAGGAAGGGCTTAGTGTATAACTAAGTGGTAGAATACATGTGTAGCATGTGAGGCCCTGGGTATGATTCTTATCATTGGGGGAAAAAAAGAAACCACAGAGCTATATTTTTTAATTATTATTATTTTTTGCAGTATTTGGTATTTGAACCCAGAGCTTCATGCTTGCTGGGCTTTTCCATTTGAGCCATATCCCCAGATCTCTTTTCTTTAGTTTTTCTCACATCTTTTGCTGATGTGATCTTCCTACCTAAAAGCCTCTTACATAACTGTGATCACAAATGTGTACCATGATAGCAACCTTATTGTTGGAGATGCAATCTCATTAGCTTTTTGCCCGAGTTAGCCTCAAATCATGATCCTCTTTTCCTCTGTCTCCTAATAGACTTTATGTGACCATGCGTGGCCTAATACTAAAGTTGGTATTATTTGTTGATTCTTGGCTCTTGAGAGCAGGGACTTTCTTTTTGGTTCACTGTTCTTTCTTCTAGCTCCTTGTCCCAAGCCTGGTATACAGAAAATATAAGATGAATAGTTGTATGAATGAATGATTCAGGATTTGTATTCCAGGAGTCAATGTCCCTGGCTGTTCTCTAATTTGTGAGACTCTTGTCTGAGGCCTGCTTACCCAAATTACAGGCTTCTGGAAGAAGGATGGGGCACCTTCGAACATATTTGCATGTTAAACACAATTTTTCACTAGCAACTGGTGCAGTGCGGGTATGTGGATTATAGGAGACCCCAGAAAAAGTGAACTGACAGTGGAGGTCAGAACTTGGCTTTTTAAAAAAAAGTCTAGTGCATGTGCGTGCATGTGTGTGTGTGTGTGTGTGTGTGTGTGTGTGTGTGTGTGTGTGTGTGTGTGTTTGTGTGCACATATGTGTGCTGGTCATGGGGTTTGAATTCAAGACCTGGGCTTTTTTCCTTTCTTTCGTTTTTCTTTTTGTCAGCCTGGGGCACTGTCTCAGTTCCTTTTGCTCAATGCTAGCCCTCTATCACTTGAGCCACAGCACCGCTTCTGGCTTTTTCTTGAGAAATTGAGGTAAGAGTCTCACGGACTTTCCTCCTGGGCTGGCTTTGAACCATGATCTTCAGATCTCATTCTCCTTGAATAACTAGGATTGTAGATGTGAGCCACCAGCAGCCAGCACAGGCCTGGGCCTTTTTGCTCAAAGCTAGTACTCTACCACTTGAGCCATAGTTCTAGATTTTTTTTGGAATTAAGAGTCTCATGGACTTCCCTGCCAGGTCTGGCTTCTAACCATGATCCTCAGATCTTAGTCTCCAGAGTAGTTAGGATTACAGGCATGAGCCACTGGTGCCTGAACAGCAGGCTTCTTACTAAGCAAAGATATACATCAAGAAGATGTGAAGTGTGTGCAAGTCATCTGAGACATACCCATAGGAATATTTCCTTGCTGCATAGCATCCATATCAAAGATCAAAGTCATCACACACATTGCAGTTCATTCTTCGGCCTGTGACCCTGGCAGTGGTCACAGGTAAACTCCATGTTGAACATTTTATGGTCATCTCCATGGCCTTCAGGCTTCACTCCACCTAGACAGAAATGATCAGTGTGAAGTGGATGGAACAGAATGCTTGGAGAAGGGCCACAAAAATCAATCCAAACACTACAGCTGCTCCCATCTATTGTTCAGGAGGGCAGAGTCCACACATATCTTCTGGGGACCAGTTAGCTCTGTCCTGATAACTGAGTGCATAAATGACGTTTTCATGAAATGATAACCCCTTAACAACTTAATAATAACAATACAATTATTAAAAAAATTATATTCTCAGCAAAGAGCTCCTGGACAATGTCATACTGCAAAAATCAGTTCCTAGCATGATTGCTGTTTGGCAAACAAAAGCCCCCGGGTAGATTTGTGAGATTTCTCCCATGACTCTCTTTTGACATGAGTTAAGCATCTGTTGGTGCCTCTGCTAGCAAGCACTGCAGAATGATCAGAAGACAATGTGACAAGGGAGTAAGAGGGAATTAAAGGCACGAGACAGGCTGCTCTTGCCTCTTCCTTACTTCATGGCATCTCCAACTTGATTTGGACTCTGCTTTATACATCATATTTTATCGCCTCTATTCTCACTACCATGAACCTGGCCCTGACTCCAATGCCTTTGCGACTACTGAGACTGATTCCTAAGTGAGACTGACACAGACATGCTTTCCTCCTTGAGACCTTGTTATTGTCTCCCTCATTCTCTGCAGACTTCAAATGACTAAACCTAGCATCTTGGGATCTCACAACCTGAGCTCTGCCTGTCTTAATCCATCACTTAGTCGGACAGTCACTCAAGTGTGTCTACCTAAATTCCTTCTAGATGCTCACTTCTGTACTTGGCTTGTTCTACCCTCTGTAGCATTTAGTTCATATCACCTGACTGTGACTTTCTCCAAAAACCAGTACTTATCCCATCTCCTCCATGACAGAAATAGTATAGAAGTGCTGCTATACTACCAAATTTTTCTAGAAAAAGTCTGCACTACTTATTTATTACTCAACACATCACTCTTATACTAACAGTACATCAGGGTAGGGGCTGTATCTTTTGCTATAAGATCAACAGACAAGAAGCCACAATGTTCAACATTGTCAGTGTACTTTGCTTCAGTGCATACAAGTCAAATGTACTAAAGAATTTTTTTTGTGTATATATACCACAGATTCTTTTTATTTATTGTGAAAATACTGTACTGAGGGGTGACAATTACATGGGCAAGATAGTGAGTACATTTATTTTATTTTATTTTATATGTGAACATACTGTACAGAGGGGTTACAATTACATGGGCAGGATAATGCGGACATTTCTTACCAAGCATTGCAGCCTCCTCCTTTGTTTACACTTAACATCCCTTCCCAGCCTTCCCCTCCCCCACCCAATCCCAATCCTTCTCCTTCCCCCCTATCCCCCCCACCACACCGACGTTGTAAAGCTCGTTTTGGACATGACAACTTGTACTTCTCATTGTTGCAACAGGTCAACCTGTATCCTTAAACAACTGGTTTTTCCCCATCTCCTCCACAAGTTATACTGACATCAAATATAGTGAAACAGGGTTTATACTGTGGGGAAGGGACATACAATGCAACAAAGAGATAATCTTATAAATGCGTTGGAAACACATGCATGATAGAAAAAAAACATTAAAATACATATCTAAAGGTTCATTTTCCTGACATCACATTATCTGACCTTTTCCGCTTGACTCATACATATACTAGATATTGCAAATAAAGGAAACCATGGGACCTATGTTTCTTTGGGCCTGGCTTACTTCACTTAATATAATTTTTTCCAAGTTTTACCAATTCCTAACAAATGGGACAATGTCATTCTTTCTGATGGATGCATAAAATACCATTTTGTATATATACAACATTTTCTTGATCCATTCATCTACTGAGGGGCATCTAGGTTGGTTCCATATCTTAGCTATGGTAAATAATGCTGCAATAAACATAGTTGTGCTGGTAGCTTTAGTGTGGTCTTGTTTGTAAACATTTGGGAAAATGCCCAAAAGTGGGATTGCTGGGTCATAGGGGAGCTCTATATGAAGTCATTTGAAGAAACTCCATACTGCTTTCCAAAGTGGTTGAACAAGTTTACATTCTCACCAACAATGAAGTAAGGTTCCTTTCTGTCCACATCCCCTCCAGCATCTGTTGTTGTTAGAGTTCTTGATTTTTGCCATTCTAACTGGAGTGAGGAGATATCTCAAAGTTGTTTTGATTTGCATTTCTTTTATGGCTAGGGATGTTGAACATTTCTTCATGTGTCTATTGGCCATGCTTCTTTCTTCTACAGAGAAGTTTCTCTTTCAGGCTTTCACCCACATATTTATTGGGCAGTTTTTTCTTTGAGGATTTGTTGTTGGAGGGTTTAATTTTTTGAGTTCCAAGTATATTTTAGATATGAGACCCTTGTCCATTGTTTGGCCCTGCAGAAGCTCTGCAACTATATGCAATCCCATTTGTCCAACCTTTCTTTGATTTGTTGTGTTTCCAGGTCTCTATTCAGAAAATTTCGGCCTGAACCAAGGAGACCTGGGGTTTCTCCTATTCCATCCTGTAATGTTTTCAGAGTGTCTGCTTTGACTTCAAGGTCTTTGATCCATTTGGAGTTTATTCTGGTGCAGGGTGAAATATAAGGATCGAGCTTTAGTTTTCTACATGTAGTTAACCAATATTGCCAGCACCATTTACTGAAGAGGCTGTCTTTCTTCCATTCTATTGTTTTAGCTCCTTTATCGAAGATTAGATGGCTATAGGTCTGTAGGTTCATTTCTGGGTTTTCAATTCTATTCCATTGGTCCTGAGGTCTCTTCTTATGCCAATACCCAGCTGTTTTGATTACTATGGCTTTATAGTAGAGTATGAAATTTGGTATTGATATTCCTCCAGCAGTGTTCTTTCCGTTGAGTAGCATTTTTGTTATTTGGGGTCTTTTATTGTTTCATATGAATTTTTGGATTGCCTCTTCTATTTCCTTGAAGAATGAGGTTGGAATTTTGATAGGTATTGCTTTGAATTTGAAGATAGCCTTGGGAAGTATTGCCATTTTCACGATGTTATTCTTTCCAATCCAGGAGAATGGGAAGTTTTGCCATTTTTTAAGTTCTGTGTTGATTTCCTTTTCCAAGGTTTTAAAGTTTTCATCATAGAAGTCCTTCACTTCTTTGGTTAAGTTAATTCCTAGGTATTTTATTTTCTGTGGGGCTATTACAAATGGATTTGATTTCCTAATTTCAGCCCCACTTTTCTCATTGTTGGCATACAGAAAAGCCATTGATTTTGGGGGGTTAATTTTATAACCTGCTACTATGCCAAAGTTTTGAATCAACTTGAGTAATTTGGGAGTGGAGTCTATGGGATTCTTTAAATACAAGATCATGTCATCTGCAAAGAGGGAGAGTTTTATTTCTTCTTTCCCTCTTTGGATCACATTTATGTCTGCATCTTGTCTTATTGCTGTGGCTAGGCATTCTAATACCAGATAGCAGAGAAGTGGAGAGATTGGCATCCTTGTCTTGTTCCTGAGTTAAGAGGAAATGGCTGTAGTTTTTCACCATTGAGTATAATGCTGGCTGTAGGTTTGTCATATACAGCCTTTATTGTATTGAGGAATGTTCCATGGATTCCTAATTTTTCCAAAACCTTCATCATAAAGGGGTGTTGGATCTTGTTGAATGCTTTTTCTGCGTCTATTGAGATAACCATGTGGTTCTTATCCTTGCTCCTGTTTATGTGATGAATAGTATTAATTGATTTGCGTATATTGAACCAGCTTTGCATCCTTGAAATGAATCCTGTTTGATCGTGGTGTCTGATTTATAGATGAATTGTTGAAGTCGATTGGCCAAAATTTTGTTGAGAAGTTTTGCATCAAAGTTCATCAAAGAAATTGGTCTATAGTTCTCTTTCTTTGATGAGTCCCTGCCTGGTTTTGGGATGAGTGTTTTGATGGCTTCATAGAATGTGTTCGGTAGTGAGCTTTCTCTTTCAATTTCATTGAAGAGCTGGAGGAGTATTGGTGTGAGCAGGCCTTGTAACATTCCGCTGTAAAACCATCTGGTCCTGGACTTTTCTTAGCTGGGAGGTCTCTTATTGCTGTTTCTATTTCAATGCTTGATATCGGCCTGTTAAGATAGTTTAACTCATCTTGGTTTAGTTTTGTCATATCAATATTTGCTAGGAAAAGCTCCATTTCTTTCAAGTTCTCAAAATTATTAGTATAAAGTTTTGAGAAGTATTCCCTTATAATGTTCTAAGTCTTGGTTGTTTCCCTGGTGATGTTTTCATTCTCATCTCTTAGTTTATTAATTTGGGTGTGTTCTCTTCTTTTTCTTATAAGACTTGCAAAGGGTCTGTCCATTTTGTTAAGTTTTTCGAAGAACCAACTCTTTGTTTTATTGATTCTTTGTATAGCTTTTTTGGATTCTAATTCATTTAATTCTGATTTAATTTTAATCATTTCTTTCCGTCTACAGGATTGGGGTTTATCTTGCTGCTCTTTTTCAAGGAGGTTAAGATGTGTCATTAAATTGTTAGATTCAGATCTTTCCAATTTGTTGATGTAGGAGCTCAGAGCTTTAAACTTGCCTCTGAGTACTGCCTTTGCTGTGTCCCAGAGGAGCTGGCAATTTGTGTGTTCATTTTTGTTGAATAGCAAGAACATTTAAATTTCCTTTCTAATCTCTTCCATGACCCACTCATGATTCAGCAGTGTGTTGTTCAGCCTCTATGTGATACCGGACTTTCTTTGGTGGCTTTTGGTGTTGAGTTCTAATTTTATTCCCTTGTCCTCAGAGAGAATGCAAGGTATAACTTCAATGTTTCTGAATTTAGACAAGTTTGCTGTGTGGCCTAAAATGTGGTCTATTTTAGAAAACGTTCCATGTGCTGCTGAAGAAAACGTGTATTCTGATGCTGCTGGGTGAAATGTTCGGTAAATGTCTGTTAAGTCTAGTTGATCTATGCAGCTGTTTAGATCTGCGGTTTCTCTGTTGAGTTTTTGCTGAGTTGATCTATCTAGTGGGGAGAGTGGTGTGTTAAAATCCCCAACATTTAATGTCTTTGGATCTATATGGGATTTGAGGGAAAGTAGTGTTTCTTTGATAAATTTGGGTGCTCCCTTGTTTGGCGAATAGATATTTAGAATTGTAATATCCTCCTGAAGGAGGGATCCTTTAATTAGTATGTAGCGACCTTCTTTATCTCTTCTCACGAATTTTAATTTGAAGTCTATTTTATCTGATATTAGGATTGCAACTCCCGCCTGTTTATGGGGGCCGTTTGCTTGGTAGATTTTGTTCCAGCCTTTAACATTGAAAATGTGTTTGTTTTTACGGGCAAGATGTGACTCCTGCAGGCAGCAGATCGAAGGGTCTTGTTTTTTAATCCAACTAGACATTCTATGTCGCTTAATTGGAGAGTTCAGTCCGATAACGTTAAGAGATAGGACTGAGAGGTATTTGGGAGTTCCTGCCATGTTATCCACCTTCTTGGGGGCTGCGAAAACTGGGTTCTTCCTATGGTTCTTGGATTCTCAGTTTGGGTGCAGTTTCTTGGCCTTTATTGTGGTCTTGTTGGTTTTCTATGTGTAGGACATCTTTAAGAATCTTTTGTATGGCTGGTTTGGTTTGTATTGTTTCAATTTTTCTTTGCTATGGAAGGTTTTTATTTGGCCTTCAGTTATGAAGGAGAGTTTAGCTGGGTACAGTATTCTTTGTTGATAGTTGTTTGTTATTAGGGCATGGCATACATCATTCCAGGCTCTTCTTGCTTTGATTGTCTCTGCTGAGAAATCTGAGGTGATTCTAAGTGATTTCCCTTTATAAGTGGTTAACCGTTTCTCCTTGACAGCTTTAAGGATCTTTTCCTTGGTCTGAGTTGATCCTGTGTGGATTATAATGTGATGGTGGGATTTCCTATTCTGGTCTGGTCTATTTGGGGTTCTAAAAGCTTCTTGTATCTGAATAGTGCTATCTTTTTGTATGTTTGGGAAGTTCTCTGCTAGGATCCTGTTAAACAAATTTCCTAGACCATTAACTTCTATTTCTAGGTGCTCCTCTACACCAACTATCCTTAAGTTAGGCCTTCTGATGGTGTCTTCCAGGTGTTGGATAGATCTATCATATTTCTAGGACTTGTCTTTTATGGTTGTTTGTTCTTTCTCTATAATATCTACGCTGTCTTCAATCCCTGAGATTAGATCTTCTGCATGGTCTAACCTGCTGTCAATACTCTCTACTTTGTTTTTTTTTAAATCTCTTTTCCTTCTAAATGGTCAGCTTTGATGGCTTCAAATTCTTTGTTGAAGCTCTGTTTTAGGTCTTGTATGAATTTCTTTACTTCCTTAATTTGGTGTTCAGTGTTTGTTCTCAAATCACTTAGTTGATTGGTTATGGTTTCTTTGGACCCCTATTCCTTCTGTTGGGTTCCATTCAGCATTCCCTTTGTGGTCTCCCTGACTTCCTTCAGCTCTTTGTTAATGGATTCCATGAATGCCTTTAGTGATCTTTGTGTGTTCTCTACCTGGTCTCTCAATTCCTGTATTACTCTTTGATTAGCTTCCTCGTGTTCGTGGGATTCCTGCAGTTCTCTTTGAGTGTTCTCAGCCTGCTCACGCTATTCATCCCTTTCTCTTGAGTATTCTCAAGCTGCTCACGCAAATCCTGTATCAGTTTTTGAGTAGCTTCCTCACACTTATAATATTCCTGTATAAACTTTTGGGATGCCTCCTCTCTCTCCCTATCATGCTCATACAGAGTCCTTTGTAAGTTGTCAAACTTTTCATTTGTCATGTTTGCCAGCAGTGTTTGTAGAGCTACTTGGGAACTCTCCTGTGGATCATTTATTATCTGTTCTGTCCCCTGATTATCAAGATTGGGAATTAAGATACCAGGATTTGCCATTTTTCTTGTGTTTTTCCGGCTTACTCTGACCATTTGAGATGAAAATAGCACCAGTTTTGTGCTAGAACCCTATCTTAAGGCAACCATAAACCAGAGTTTGCATTTGTACAGTCAATAGTCTACAGATACAATCTAGTTCAACAGATACATCTATTCAACATCAAACAACTATATGTTAATGAGCTTTGAACCACAGAGAAGTATTTGGAAACCAGAAATTATTAGGGTTAGGGAGAGATGTGGGTAAAAAATAGGAATAGATTGGTGTGGGGAGGCACAGGGAGAGTTAACTATGTCCTAATCTCAATGCAGGAAATAGGTTGGGTAGGATGCAAGTAGAGAGAGAGAGAAAAAGAAGAAAGGGAAAGGGAAATGAAAAGAGACCAAAAAAAATATAAACTTAAAAATTAATATTATTATGGAGAAAAAAAAGACAAGCTATTTAGAGAGGAATGTGAATATATTGAGAGAAGGGGAGGGACATAGAGGAGTTGTGAAAAACTTAACAAAATGCTTAAAATATTATATAGGTATAAAGAGGTAGTACTGCTATTAAGGAATTGAAGTCTCAGAGGTTTTGAATTGAGTAATAAATTTGTGGATTAAGTGTGTACACAATGGGGGATAGGGTCTACTTGTTAAGTAAGGGTATATCTGAGGATGTGCAGGACAAGAGTTAAGTCACGTAAAGCAGAACAAAAGAGAGGAAAAGGTGAAAAGAATAAGAAAGGGAGAAATAAAGATCAGAAGATCAGTAGAGCTAAACAAAAAACAAAAAGATAATTTAAAAAAGAAAGAAAAAGAGAAAGAAGACAAGAAAAGATAGGAAAACGCACATTCAAGTATTCCTAAAATAAAAATTATAAGAGAAAAAAAAGTTTCTGGAAAACAATTTTATTCAAAAAAGGAAAAAATTAAAGATTAATAAAAGTTTTAGAAAAAAACAATTATAAATATATAAGGTACCAAAAGAAGAAGAAGAAGAAGAAGAAAAAATTTCTTTGATTTTTTTTTTGGATTTTTTGGGAGGGGTGGGAAGAATCCTATATCTCCTTTTTGTCTGTAACCAGCCTCTTGTTGGAGTCTCTGGTCAGCTTGGGGTCCTGTGGCTTGATTGTTTTCTTAAGTCAGTTTGTTCGATCAGGCAGAAAAATGCTCTGTTTTACCCAAGATTTTGAGATCCCCCTCCCTGGTTAGTTTTCTGGGAGGGTGATCTGCTTTGAGAATCACAAATGAGGGGGATGCAGTGATGAGGCTAGGTTCTGGGTAGAGTTGAGGCCTTTCAACAAACAGTTGCTTTTCCCTCGGGCTATTTTGTGAAAAACTCACAGCGCCCAGCCTGGAGCCATTCTCAGGGTGTCTGTATTTCAATTGATTGTGGAGGTTGCTAGAGGGAGGGGCAGTCTCTGGCTCTGGTTACCCAGAGCGGAAAGCCACTCTTATGGCTGGCGCCTGAGCTGGGTGACTTTTCCCTGGATGGAGCTGAGTCTGGCAGGTCACTTTGCCGTTAAGTTCTTGTGACCTGCTCAATGACTCATTTTATTCCAAGGCCTGAGTTGGAGCTAGCAGCTCCTCTGAGCTTTGTCGGTATCCAAGATGGAGATCACTGTTGCTGGGGGGGAAGGGGTGGCCTTCCCTCCTCTGCTCCCTGAGATGGAGTGAGGACGTCAGGCTTGTACTCACGCCGAGTCTTGGATCCTGGGTCGTCTCTGGTCTGCAAACTGCAGGATGAAGATGTCCGCCCCTTTTCAGTTCTTGCTGGTGTTGAGTAGAATCCGCTCCCCCACTGCGTCTGGCTTCTTCGTCCCGGACTCTCTGTGGCTCAGGTATGGGTGCCCTGCAGTTGCCGCCGCGACCCTGCTGCCACCGTGGCGGCTGCTGGCAAGCGCTCAGATGTGTCTCCTTGCCTTGGCTTCCCCTCTCTTGCCTAACTCTCTGTCCTGTGATGGCACACTTGGTGTGATTCTCTGGCTTAGGACTGTTCACTGGAACTCTAAAACTGCTTTCTATGCAAGAGCTTGTTCAGATTCCAGCTTCTCCTCCGCCATCTTCCCCCTAAAAATTTTTTAAAGTTTACATATATTCATACATACATACATATATACACATACATATATGTGTGTATGTATATTTTTTATTTGAAGTCAATAAATTTTATTTAATCATTTTTACATGTTGTAATTCCTTCACTGCCCATCAAACTGATGCTCAAGATTTCTCTTGAAATCTAAGGGAGCCCTTTTTGAAGCAAACAATTTTCAAGCCAGCCATACCTCTGCTCGGGAGGCCAAAATCTAGTTGCTATGTTCAAATGGCCAACCAAAAGCAGAAACTCTGATCAGCCCTGCCACAAATCTTTTATTAGGGCTTCTTTTAGCACTATTACAGAATTACTGATGACACACCTAAAATCTTTGAAATGTCATTTTGCAAGCAAATTTTGGGATCACTTTTTAAGTCCAACAGCTTGATTCAACTGCTGAATGCCTGCCTAGAGAAAGAAAAGCATTTGCTGAAAAGATCAGTTATCCTAAGTATTATCAATATGAATTGTGAAACTGCATATATTGTATCAATAGAAATACCAGGTTTACCATGGACAAAGCCAAGAAAACCAACGATGCCAGATATTGAGTTTCTATTGCACTGTCCTTTGAACACATCAGCAGGAGGTATTGCTGAATGCAAGTACCATACAGTGTAATGTAAGTGTGTGTGTGTGTGTGTGTATATATATATATATATATATATATATATATATATATATATATATATATATATATATGTCGTGGGGTTTGAACTCTGGGCCTGGGCACTCTCCCTGAGCCTCTCTGTGCTCAAAGATAGCCTTCTACAACTTGAGCCACAGCACCACTTCCAGCTTTTTCTGTTTTTCTGAGGAATCGAATCCAGGGCTTCATGCATGAGAGGCAAGCACTCTATCCTTAAGCCACATTCCCAGCCCCAATGTGAAGTTTTTAAGTGGCAAGATCACATAAAATAATAACAATTATTACTATTGAGTATGGCATACTCAAGTCTATGAAGTTTACCTAGGAAGCAAGTTTTGCAGAGATCCATGTCACTGCATTAAAGACACCGGTAGCAGTGCTAGGGGAGCAATCTCATGACATCCATCACAAGAGATGTCCATATTTAGCATGTCACAGTAGCGAGCAATGAACATGGGCATCTGTAAGTTCTAGTCCAACCAGACTAGGAAGGGGGACCTGAGCTGATCCTGATCCATCCCTCCCAGCCACCCCTCACCCATTGAAGACTTTAGGAAGAACTATTTCTAGGTGGTGGAGCAAGGCAGAGGCACCATGGTCTTTTACAACCAGAACGTGGATAAAGAGGACAGACCACACACATGATCCCAGTGGCCCGTGAGCTCAACCTTTATTGTGGAAGTAGAGGAATCAGAATGGATTTCTCAGGGACCGTCCCCCAACAGAAATCCATGTTTCTCCTGCAAAAGTTCTGACTCTGTCACGTGCACATTGATTTGTATAACACACCAGATAGGGACCTGTGTGTCATACACACACATGCACACACACACACACACTCAGCCATCATGGGTTTGTGTCACCTAGCTACCCACCCTGGAAATGATCATCCCACCTAAACTCAGCAGACGAAGCAAAGCCTATTCCCTGTCGGTGGATTGACTACATCTCCCTTTTGAGCTCTCCTAATGAGTGATCCAAGCGGTGAAGACAAATGCAAATTTTCTTGCAGATAAACAGTCATTGAACATTCTGAAATAGAATGGTCTCCAACATGACAACAGTCCTGGGGTTTGAACTCAGGACCCTTAGCGCGCTGTCCCAGAGCTTCTTTTTTGCTCAAGGCTGGGCATTCTACCACTTTAGCCACAGCACCACTCCTGGCTTCTGTGTGTGTGTGTGTGTGTGTGTATGTGTTATAATGAGGAATTGAACGCAGGGCTTCATGCATGCTAGGAAAGCACTGTACCACATTTTGTGCCCTAGGGTAATGTTTTGTTTTGTTGTTTTAAATTTTCATTGTAAATGCATTGAACAGGGGAGTTACAGTTAATAAGAGAAGTAATGAGAGCCAGTCACCTGTGGCTCATGCCTGTCATTCCAGCTACTCAGGAGGAGGCTGACATCTAGAGGATCATGGGCAAACTGGAAGTCCTGCCATATTTGTGGTTCAGTGTGGTACTGAGCACCAGCCTGGATCTGAAGAAGCTAGGGGACAGTGCCCAGGACCCAGAGTAAAAATGGTAGAATGCTAATCTTGAGCACAAAAAGCCCAGGGCCATAGTGTGTTTTGAACTCAGGGCCATGGATTACTGTACCTGAGGTTCTTCAGCTCTAGCCTGGACACTACCACATTGAGCCTTAAATATAGCACAACTTCTGGTTTGTTGGTAGTTTCATGAGCGATCATAATCTCAAGGACTCTCCTTGCCCTAAGGCTGGTGATCCTATCAGATCTCAGCCTCCTCCTGAGTAACCATACTTGTCTAGGCTGCATTGAATTATGCATCTTCCTGATTTCCTTGTCATGTCCAAAACGAGCTTTACAACATCGGTGCAGGGGGGGGGAGTGGGGGGGAAGGAGAAGGATTGGGATTGGGGAGGAGGGGGGGGCTGGGAAGGGACGTGAAGGGTAAACAAAAGGAGGAGGCTGCAATGCTTGGTAAGAAATGTACGCATTATCCTGCCCATGTAATTGTAACCCCTCTGTACACTATGTTCACAAATAAAATTAAATTAAAAAAAAAAGAAAAAAAAAAAGAAAAGGGACAGAGTCTGACTGAGGAGAAGCTCGCCCGAGAGGAACCTCTGGTTTCCAGCTTCCAACACATCCTGGAAACAGGCGAGTTTCCAGGATCCTCTTCCCTCCAGAATACCCCCAAATCCTGAAATTGAAATCCTTCCCCTAAGAGCCCTGGCCTTGGTCCAATCAAACCTCTTTCCATAATCCTGTAATTTTTTTTGTTTAATTTCTTCTCCCTCGTCCTGTTTTTCTTTTTTTTTTTTTTAAATTTCTCCCTACAGATTATTGTCCCCAGGAATAAGGACCCAGCCTGTTCGTGGAAGCCCTTTATTCTGGGTGTATAATGTTCCAGGTTGGAATTAAAAATTCGCTCTCGAAGGAGGCTGTGGTCATAATTCACGTGTCCAAAATGAGTGTTTTTTTTGGGGGGGTGGGTCACTTGGGGAAGAAGAAAGACAGAATGATGTGGGACAGGAAGCAGTGGGATTTCTTTCTTCTCTGCTCACTTCCTTCCTCACAGGTAGACTTCCCTTCACAGGCAGAAACTTGTCCAGGAATCTGCTTCCCACCCCCACACACCCCATTCCAGCAGAATAGTCCTCTGGGAAGTTGAACAATCCTTGCTTTCCAGAAGTTTTTTGTTTTTTGCTTTTTTTTTTCCTCTCCTACGAGGTCATCTATCTTGACTTCCAGCTTTGCTACTTCCTCCTCCTCATCCTCCTCCGCCCCTTCTCCTGAAATTTGTGCTCCCATAATACTTAACCTAGTGATCCAGTAAACCACATCCTAAACATATCATTCTTACATGGATGATTGACTCAATGTCCCCTGCCCAGCCCATTCCAATGGAATGATTGGACAAACTGAATTCTAGAAAAGAACCCTAGAGTAGTTATTATTATTATTATTATTATTATTATTATTATTATTATTATTATTATTATTATTCAGAATAACTCCAGGCTCACACCTGCCATCCTAGCTACTCAGGAGGCTGAAATCTGGAGGATCGTGGTTCAAAGCCTGATTTCTCTCCTTGCCCAACCATCAGAACCTAGGAATGCAGAGGATTGGGTTAGACTCAAACTACACCCTTTGGTCCATTCGTTGTCCAGTCCAAGGTGGGGATGGAGTAAGAATTATTTCTTATTAGCCCATGAAACAGGAGGAAATCACAGTGTGTGCTTTTCCTGGGTCCATCCCCAGACTCACAGGGATGCCCACCCCAAAAATATTAGCCGTAATTCAACATGGGTCCCCAAGAACTCAGGCTCACTCGACATCAGTGGTAGAGATTTTAACTCTGGTCATGCGAGTGGTGGCACAAGAAACCAATAAAGGCGCTGGAAGGGTTGGGAGAGAGAGCGGGGAAACTTCCACCAGGTCCAGGCAGAAGAGGGTTTAGAACCAAACTTCTGGTCTGGGCCAGATGAAGGTGTGTACAGTGAGCACAGGGCAGAGAGAGAGGAAATAGTAGAGGTGAGCAAGGGGGTGTGTGGGTGGAGAGCACTCAGAACTGACCTCAGGGTCTTGGGGGTGGAGAACTTGTCATAGTCTGAGTGAAAGGTGATGGGGCAGAGGAGGAAGTGAGTTCAGAGGAAGAAGTGAGCTCAGTGGGTGAGGAAGTGACTTCAGAGGAAGAGACAGTGGTCTTAGAGGCACAGGAAGTGAGCTCAGAGGAAGAAGTGAGTGAAGCCCCGGGGGGGCTGGTCAGTCTGAAGGAGGCATGATGGGGCAGAGGAGGAAGTTCCCCAGATGGTTAGGAAGTGACTGCAGAGGAAGAGGAAGTGGCCTCTGAGGAAAAGGAAGAGGAAATGGCCTCAGAAGAAGAGGAAGTGGCCTCAGAGGGAGAAAGTGACTGTGGGACCTGTGGGGGACCCATCATTGTCTGCAGGAGGCATGATGAGGCAGAAGAGGAAGCTCTTCAAATGCTTAGGAAGTGACCTCAGAGGATGAGGTAGTACATTCAGAGAAATAGGAAGTGAGCTCTGAGGAAAAGGAAGCACACTAAGAGGAAGAGGAAGTGAGCTCAGAAGAAGAGGAAGTGACCTCAGCAGAAGGGAAAATGATCTCAGAGGAATAAGAAATCACCTCTGATGCTTAGGAAGTCACCTCAGATGCTTAGGAAGTTACCTCAGAGCCTGAGATTCTTTGCCTACTCAATGATTGATGGTGACAGGTGTTTCTTTACTGGTTTGGGGCTGGTGATCTCTGCTAAGGCTACAGTGCTTCCTACTTAGCAATGGAGAACGTTGTGTCCCTCCTGGGGAAAATTCCTGTACATCCTCCCCAGCTGTGTGATTTCAGTCTGTGATCCCCCCTTCAGGGGTCAGTTTTCAAAGATTGTCCATAGGCTGCCCCAGGTGATTGAAGTCCAGACTCGAACTTCCTCCCTGGACACACATCATGATGAACTAATGTGCAGAATTGGAAGACAATGAGAGAGAGAGAGGGGGGGGAGGGAGAGGGAGAGGAAGAGAGGGAGAGAGGGAGAGAGAGAGGGGGAGGGAGAGAGGGAATAATTTTCTGATGGAGGAAATGACACAGACAGACAGCCAATATTCACTTGGATTCCTTCAAGAAAAACTGTGATCCTCGTATGGACTAGAGTATTTGGGGTGACTTGGTTTGTTTTTTTTATTGTTGTTGTTTGTAAATGACATGTGTGGGATTAGAACTCAGGGCCTGGGGGTGCTGTCCATGAATTTTTTGTTTGGTTCCAGACTGGCCTTCAATCACCTGAGCCATACAGCTCCATCTTCCAGTTTGGGGTTATTAATGGTCGGGCATGGGGGGGTCAAGTCTCAATAGACATTTCCTGCTAGAGCTGAGTTTGTCCTTCAGCAGCTTCTATTCCCTTCAAGATGGGCAAAAGAGAAAGAGAAAATAGGAATGGTTGCTACTATTACATAGGAAAATGACATTTTTAAGAAGTCGGCCTGTGTCTTGAAAGTTTGGTGTCTTTCTGTTGTCTATAGGCAGAAAGTTTTGCCCTTCCTGGTGAGGAATGTCAGAGGAATTGAACCTACACACCCAACTTAGTGAATATTTGGGGAAATTGAGACTGTAGCCTCATCAAAATGAGGCCTTAGGAATACCAGGAGCCTTCAACATGGGAAGACTTCCTCCATGTCCCACTACAAATAGCCCTCAACCCACAATGCAGGTGCTAGGCTTCGACTCTGTCAACGGAAGAGGACATTGGGAGGCCTCTTCTTTATTTCATAGGATACACACTGAGTTCTCACACTTATCTTCATTCCTCTAACTTAACTTCACTTGACCCCACCACACCTATTTCAAGTCCCCACTTCCATTTGTTTACTTGGTTGAATTTTTATTCTTTCTAAGGAATTACACTCTTTACTATAAGCCTTGAATCTACAGTACTTCCATAATACATGTGTGCGTTGACTTGCATGCCACCCAGCACATCAAATAATCCATGCACACTCTGTATTATATGGGGTATACTACACCAGAACACCAATGCATTCCCTGCATGGCTCGAAAAGTACATCATTTTCTCAACACAAACAAGAAGATCTGTAATTGCACAGAGGACAATCTCAAATGCAAATGAGCATACTTCCAGAGATCATCTCTTCAGTCCTTTCTAAATCTGAGAAAGTCTGATCAGCAAAAGCATTGACATACATAATAAGGTCAATAAATAATGTAATATTTGCTTATGTGATACAGTAGTAATGTAACATTTGTAATAAAAGATGCTGAAATCTGGCTGTTTATTTGTATTTTGCTCACAAATACACTGACTGGTGTCAAGTTGAGGTTGACAGGTGAGTGTTACGTGACATCCTTCAGAAATCAATAGGAAACAAGGCCCAAGAGAGACAGTACTTGGTCATTTGTCCTAATGGCCACTTAACAAGGTCTACCTAAGGTCAGATAACAATTAGACTGATCCTAAGAAGATTTTTCTGGAAGGACTCCATTGGAGAAAGTTGGGATGAAATTCACACAGAGGAAAGCCAGGGAAAGAAATATTAAACTGAAATCCCTTCCATGTGAGATTCTAATCCTGTTGCTGGATAGACATCAAAAGTTGGACTATACACTGAAATTTTCCATGGTGTGGATTTCAAAGGTCGGAGAATGTACTGAAAATCTACATGTAGACATGAAATACATTCTGAATGAGAACAGTTTCTTAGTGAAGAGTGTGTTAGTTCTGCCTGCGATGAGAAAGAGTAATTAAGTAATACCACGACCACTACCTTTAGGACAGCATTTGCAAAAGACTTCATCCTAAACGAAGAGGTCACTGAGGATCTGAACTTATACTGCGGAGCATAATTTGGGTCTATATTGTGTAGCTTATTTTCCATAAGTCCTACTTGAGCTAATGTTTGTACTCTATTGTAACCCAGAAAATCATTTGAAAGCAGATGTCTAATAAAGAACTAGAAATGGCAATAAAAGACATGAAGAAATGCCAAAAAGAAAAACAAAAAACAGACAAGAATCCTATATATATATATATATATATATATATATATATATATATATATAATAAAGCATCTGGGTGGGTAGAGGAGGGAGGGGTGAGAATGTTCGAAGGGTAACATTGATAAAAATGTATTCTATTCAAAAACTGCTTTTATAAAAATAATGCATCCTTTGTGCAACTACTTTATGATCATAAATATGTAGAAATACATAAAAAATAAAGCAATATGAAATAAGGAACTCCTTTGTGAGTCTTGATGACTTTACCACAATCCTAGGGTAAGAGAGTTGGTAGGATTTGTGTCTCACCCTTACAGGATTTGAAACTAGGGTGCTCTTCTCTGCTTGCATTAATTGTGTTGGTGCATAAAAAAGTACTGAACAACATGTTAGATGACCGCAAGCCATTGGGAAATGCAATAGTTAGTGTAGATACATATATATTTACATTTAGTTATATATCGTTATATGTAAATAAATATGTAAAGTTTATATATATATATATATATATATATATATATATATAAAACCTTTATTCCAACAAGAACACAGGGAATTTTCATGGAAGGGTCAATCAGAAAATAGGATTAAGCAAGAAGGAAGAAGGAAGTAGTTCAAGGCTGACACTGACCTTATCTTGACTTCAAAAGATGCTGCCTTTTCCAGGTGTAACAAAGGTGTCCCAAAGACACCAGGTGTCTTTAGTGTATCTGGAACACTTTAGGCATCCATCAAAAAGAAAGGAAAATGATTTATTCAGTGCGAATAGCAAAGCTAGATTTGCACTGGGTGAAAGATGAATTATTTTTGTGTTCAGAACCAAAGCATCTGAAAAACAAGCATAGGACTAACCTCAGAACAAAGTCATTATCTCATGAACATTTTGAAAAAATGTCCATGTTTCTGTTTCTGAGAAGCTTATGAACATCAAATACTTTTTTTTGTTTGTTTGTTTTTTGGGTCCGGTCGTGGGGCCTGAACACTGGGCTTGGACACTGTCCCTCAGCTCTTTAGCTCAAGGCTAGCGCTCTAACACTTGAGCCACAGCACCACTTCCAGGTTTTTTCCTTTTGCTTATGTGGTGCTGAGGAATGGAATCCAGGGCCTCATGCATGCAAGGCAAGTGCTGTAACACTGAGCCACCTTCCCATCCCCTCAAATATATTTTATCTCCAGGCTACCAGACCTCCAGTGGGACTGACTGATATTTAAAAAATATCTATAAATGATAAATGGAGCGGCTAGGAAACTGGCTTAGTGGTAGAATGCTGGCCTAGCATGCATGACGCCCTGGGTTTGATTTCTCAGTATACAACATTCACAGAAAAAGTCAGAAGTGGTGCTGTGACTGAATTGGTAAAGCCTTGAGCAAAAGAAGCTCAAGGCTCTGAGTTCAAGCCCCAGGACTGTCAAAAAAAGATAAATACTTTTGTCAATTGGTGGTACAACTATTTTCTTTAGATATCAGGGACTGTGAGAAGGTAAAAAATATTGAGATAAATGGGCCTTGGGCCACCAGAAATATGTTTGTGTTGCACCCATCTATTGCATGAAGAAATTTGATGCAAAAATAAAAATAAAAAAACAAAAAACTTCTGATCAGTCAAGATGGAGAAATCAGACCACCGAATTCATACAGAAATCTGTCCAGATCCATTGTGTAGCCATGACATGCAACTTTCTGTCTTTTCTGAGAGTGTTTTCTCCTGGTTTCCTTCTGCTCCACATGAACAACCATACTGGATGAATGAATAGCATGGGAAGAACAAATCAATAGGACCATATTCCTGAATCAGGTTAAGAATTGCCATTTGTGCCTTTTTCCTGTGCTTTTCTTTCTTCAGCAAGAAATGTAATCTGAGAGAAGCATGGTAGGCCTGCAATTTATGTTATACATGATTTGTTGATGATTGGATGTCATCCCATGATTGGATTGAAGGGGGAGGCTGCTATCTTGGATTGCAGAGCAATGTTCTTTGGGTTCCACCAAGGTCATAGAGACAAGCTACACCCTCCTTTCCCCGCCCCCCTGCCCTTGCAAGGTAGAAGTAGAGACCCATGGATGTAGATAACCAATCTCCTGACCTAACTAGGACAGAAGGAGGAGGAAGAGCCATGCCTGTCCTTGCAACCCCTGCCTCCCATTGTTCTCCTTAAACCACCTTGAAGGTCACTGGGATCCACTTTATTTTCCTCTAAGCTAATCCAATTAGTCTGAGAATCCCAGTCACTGCCCATCCACCCCCTTTCTGCCAGCGAGGGACAGTCAGAGAACAATTTCAGGAGGACAAATGGTCATTATGAATCAGGCCTGTGGATCAATGGTATAAAAGGAGGGAATCTATTCATATTCTCTCTACCACACCTGTCCTGCTCTGAGCTTCTGTAGGACAAGGACAACCAGCATCAACATGATGAAGGCTCTGCACTTACCCTGCTGTTTGGTGAGGCCTGTGCAGGCCAAAGATCTCAGGTCCAGCCATCAGAGGGATCCCTGAATGGGCATGTTCATCTTGCATGGCCCGTGTGTGTGTTTGCGTGTGTGTGTGTGTGTGTGTGTGTGTGTGTGTGTGTGTGTGTGTAAAATGTGCCAGTTTTGTGTGTGTATGTGCATTTGTGTGTAAGAGAGAGAGATTCTGTTTGATAACATGTGGATTCAATGTGTCTTCATAATCAGGAAAATGCCTTTGCACCTTTCAACTCCCTGTCGTGTGACAAAGGTGTCCTCTTCAATCCAAAAGCTAAGGCAACAGTATCGTTATTAGACTGGATCACATGTCGTGCCTACATGGAATCCCTAACTCACTCTCCACATGCAATGGTTCCCAAGCATGTCTCTCTCGGTCCTGGTGTCACAGTGTGGGAGACTCCACACAAATTGGCAAGGCCTGGCCTCATTTTCTTCTCTTGCCCAGTCAGGAATGGCTTCTTTGGTGCTGGATAAAGGGAACTGAGGGGAATCAGGAGAGTGCTGGCCTTTTGCCTTTGGGACATGGGTCATTTACGTGATTGGCAAGTGGCACACCCTAGCCATCTTTGTGGACAAGCCAGAGAAGATCCAGGAGGGCAGACCCTTGAGAGGCCTGCTCTGACATATTAAGGCTCCTGAAGGTGGTAAACCCATGACCGTGGACTTTTATAACAAGTAGGCAAAACCTTCTCTCTCATTCCCTGCCTCCATACCTCTCCAGAATTGATTGACAGAGCCTGTGGCTTCTCACATATCTGGGACATTTGATCCTGCATGCAGACAGGGACATATTTAGATAATGACATCATTGCTGGTTTCAATCCATGAATGGATAGTATGAGCTCTGTGGAGACCACACTGTCTGGAAGAGCATTCTAGAAGAATCCTCTTCCCTTGACACTAGCACAAAACTATGCAACTAACAGCCAAAGCCCTGGTGGCTCATGCCTGTAATCCCAGATGCTCAGGAGGTGGAATCTCAGAGAGTGAGGTCTGAAACCAGCCCAGGCAAGCATATCCATTAGGAACATAACTATCAAAAACCAGAATGTAGAGCTGTGGTTCGAGTGCTACACCACCAGCCTTGAGCAAAACACAAGACCTGAGGATGAGCTCTCTGGTTCTGAGTTCAAACCACAAGACTTGCACAAAAATGACAAAGAATGGTGATGAAAAGAATCAGAACAAGTACCATAAGTTATTCAAAGCATTTCCCCCGGTTGATGTCCTCCTTGGCTACTCGAAAGGTCTGGAAGAAGTAGCTGGGATTTGTGGATAGGAAATAAAGACTTGGTTGTTGTTCTGTTGTTGTTTTCTTGTTATCTTACAGGCAAACTGGGGAGTGACAAAAATACACTGTTGTGGGTGAGCTGAGGGAGGATGGGGTCTATGTAGGAGAGTGTGAGTACAACGCGGTATAGACAGAAAACTGGACTCAAAGCAGGGGTGTGCACATGGTTGGGAGATTCATGGAGGTCACTTCAGGTGTTACATCAATAGCTTTGAATTCTAGAAACATCCAAGAGTCGGACATTATCAGAATTAAGAAAATACAATCGACATCCAAGGTGCTCAGTTCTTCCTAGAAAATTTTATTATTTTATTGTTTATTTTATTATTATATTTATTGTTAAATATTTTTAACCATTCTATTTTATTATTTATTATTTTATTATTCATTTTCAAAAATGGCCTCTGAGTGGTTACACATGGGAGTCACCATTTATGAGAGCGGCAAATACATCAGATCTTGATAGATGTCTCCACATTTGGGTGTATGTGTGGGCAGGGGGTGTGGATAGCTTTGGCAGTGGGACACAATTTTTTAAATCATGCTGCATGCGTATTTAAAAAAAAATCTGAAAACTATATAAACAGGTGATACAGATGTGATCAGCCCCAGCTCCTGACTCTTAAGTTATCAGCACATATATTTATTCATTGTAATAGGTTTTTCTTTTGTTTGTGTGTTGGTGCAAATCAATTCCCTTTCAACAGAGTGAGAGGGGGAGGAGATGGATGAATTAGCATTGTAAGGAAATGTCCATGAATTAAATTCGGGGGGGGGGGGATATGTTCAACAATTGCTTTAACTAGTTGGTCAGGTATTATTACATCTCATTGGAAAAATGTGATTTGATGTCCATATGTTCAACATTGATCGAGACTCACTGTGTTCATAAAATTGCTTTGTTTTAATTAATTAATTTTAATTAAAATATACATCATAATAAAGTCTATTAGAGGTCTGATAGACAAATGATCGAAGGAAAAGTGCTCCAATTTACTGAATCTCTGATATAAAAGTCAGAATGTCAATAGAAGGAGAGCATACCTGCACCTACTGAATTTTTATCAGTTTAACCTGTGACATGTGGGAGGACAGATTCAGGAAGATTCAGCCTTGAATGGTGTTTTGGCGAGCATGGAGAATTCAGAAATTTATCTATGGGGCCCATCTCCACCCCAAGAAATCAAGATATTTGAACTTCAAAGGAGTGCATGAGATGGATTGATTAGGTTCAAAGTTACTGATTATTGACCACCAGCTTAATCCAGAAGGAGAGAAGAGAACAGTCTATTCCACACAGGACTAGGGAAAAGTGAAATGAGGTGAGGGAACTCAAGTGGACTCACCCTGGGTTCTTTCTCTTCCATAGTAGACTCTGGTACGAACACCTTCGAGCTTGTGAAGCAAAGCAAAGGCAACAACATCTTCTACAACGTGAATGTGGACAATGAAGGACAGATAACACACATGATCCTGGTGGCAGGTGGGTATAAGTGTGGGGGAGGACACCTACCCACCTGGGCCAGGGGAAGAATGGGGGCTGGACTGGGATAGGGCAGAGTAGCCCATGGTTGATCACCTTAGCCCTGTACTGTTGAGTGGAGGAGTCAGAATGTTTTTCTGTATAGCAGAAACGTCACTTTGGAAACACCTGTCTCTGTCACACATTTAGTCCATCCCATTCCCATAGCTCCCTGTGAAATAGCCTGGGCCACCCATGCAGGAATAATTGGGCTGTCAGCTAGGGACCCACATGGCAAATTCTCATTTAATTTGACTGAAGCAGATTTAGTCCTTTCCTGGGGGAAGTGGGCTCATTTCCATGTTGAACTCGCCTAACATGTTCTCAACAGAGTGAACCGTAATGTAAATTTCCCGGCAGGTGTACACCAATGAGCCCCTCAAATATGTTGTCAATCCCCATGATATCTTGATCTCTGACCAAACATTTCAGTTTGATACTGAGGTGTCCATTATACTCAGGGAGAGCATCATATTGAGCATCTGGCTGAATGAATTATAAAGATGTGATTTCTAGTTTTGATTGATTTATTTTTTCAGCTGCTACAGAGCTAACATGGTTAAGTGAAGTTCAAATCATTTGGTCCTCTCCTTTTGTGAGGACAGGGCAAGAACACAGAAAACGTGGATGGTCATGCAGATGGGGATAAAAGGAAACTATAGAGTATGGAGTCCATATAGGAAATCTCAGCTGGACAGGGATTACAGGGGGCTCACGGCATTCACATAGTGACTCAGATGATTGAGATATAAGGATCATGGTTCAAAGCTAACCTGGGGCAGGAGTGACCATGAGACTCTATCTCCAATGAGTCACCAAAAAAAAGCCAAAACTAGAGCTGTGGCTCAAGTGGCATAAGACTAGCCTTTAACAACAACAACAACAAAGCTCAAACCACTAGATTAAGCCCTAGGACTAGAACCACGATATAAATAAAAGTAATATATAAAATAATAAATAAATAAATAAAAATTAATTAAATTAAAGTAATAATATAAATAAAAATTAATTAAATTAAATAAAAATAAAATAAAAACAACAACCAACAAAGAAAAACAACTCAGTTCCACTATCACTTGATCACTGAGGCAGTGTTGAGAACACAGATGATTAACTGTCCAGGTCCTTGCTCAAAGTGTCACTGTAAACACCTGAACAGTGGAGGGCTGGCAAAAAGATTAATGTCCATCTACCTTGCCAATGTCACTGCTACAGGAGTGTGGGGAACCAATTTGCTCTTCCTGGTGCTGCTGGGCACAGGGAGGAAATTGGGGGCCAATGAATGGAAACAGCCCAGTGGGAGGCAACATGCCTTTCATGCCTGTCATCCCAGCTAATCCAAAAGGCTGAGTTCTGAAGTATCCTGGTTCTAATCCAGCCTGGGCAGGAAAAGTTTGTGAGACTCTTATCTCCAATGAACCACTAGAAAATCGGAATTGGCAACATATGTGTGTGTGTGTGTGTGTGTGTGTGTGTGTGTGTGTGTGTGTGTGTGTGTGTGTAAAATTCAAAGTGGTAGAGGGCCAGCCTTGAGCTGAAGAGCTCAGGAACAGCACCCATGCCTAGAGTTCAAACCCCATGACTGACAAAAAAAATTCAGAATATAACCAGACTCCTGCCACTAATCCTAGCTACTCAGTATAGAAGAGTTTGAACTCAGCTCCAAGAGACTGGAATGGCCCATTAATCACCCAAAACCCAGGAGTGGTGCTGTGGTTTACATAGTAGAGTGGTTCTAGTCTTCAACGCAGAGCCTTAGGGAGAATTCCCAGGCCCTGAGTACAAGCTCAGGACTGGAAAAACCCACAATGAAACAAGGACAGAATACTTGAGTGTTTCAGCATTAGGGCAAAAAAAGGTAACCTTCAAAACTGTAAGGATACCTTCATTTCTGTAGATTCCATATGAAATGTGAGGCCAGGTGGCTCTTTTTAAATTTTATTTTTAAATTTTCCTGTAACCACCATGAGATTTCCAGACCCATCAGATCCTACGGAAGTGGAGTATTGGGTGTACGACTTATTTGGTTTAAGCATTTTGGTGAACTCAACCTCCAGCCCAGGGTTTGGCTGGAATAGCAATTATTTCATATTAAAGTATGCCCACTCCTTATGCATATAAACTGAGCTATGTCCTGTTAATTGTGGGTTGGGGGATGTTTAGAGGTAAACAGATGAAGTCTCCCCACTGTGGAGTTGTATGTTCTAGGCATCTGGTGTTCCTAAGGCCTTTTTTTTATGTCATTCAAGAGGCTCCAGCCTCTACATTCCTGGACTTACCCATGTCCATCCTTCCTATAGTTACCAGCAGTAGGGGAAAATATTTTTGCTTTTTGTCAGTCATGGGGCTCGAACTCTGGGCCTGTGCACAATCCCTGAGCTCTTCAGCTCAAGGCTAGAGCTCTAGCCACATATATAGCACCATTTCTGGTTTTCTGGTGGTATCACTGGAGATCAAAGCCTCATGGACATTCCTGCCTGGGCTGGCTTTGAACCTTTGAGATCCTCCAGATCTCAGCCTCCTGAGTAGCTAAGATGAGAGGCATGAGCCACTGGTGCCAGGCTGGCATTCTTTATTCTTGACACAGGACAGGGCTCAGTTCTGCTGAAAGGAAACCACCACATGGTTCAGGCAGAAGTGAGTTTATTTGGGGGGGGGGCAATCCAACCACTAGCCTGCACCAGATGTAAGCCATGCTGAGAGGTGGAGCTAATAGAGGAGACAGACTATATCTGGGAAAGAGGAAGAAGAGGTGTGGCCAAAACCAGATGTGGAAGAGATATGAGAAAGGAAGTAACCTCAGAGGAAGTGGAAGTAAGCCTAGAACCTGGAAATCCTTTGCTGATTCAGTCAGGTGACTGATAGCTACTGGTAATTACTGGGCAGGTGAATTCTGGTGAGCCTCCATTCTGTACAAGGACAAGTAGGGGAATAGAGAGGTTCTGTGGGCAGAACTAACAGCACCTTTACTTTGCCTTCCTGTATCACAATCTGTGACCAAAGCTACATTCTTGGTAAATGTGGGGTACAACATCAGTCACGGTCTTCAAGATTATTTTCTTTCCTAATGTTGAAACACTCAAGGACTCTGTAGTTGTCTCTGTGTGTTTTCAGGTCCTGAGTTGGTACCCAGGACATGTGCATCCTCCCTCAGGTTTTGTGTTCAAGGCTAGCACTCTACTACTTCTGGGTTTGGGGATGATTCATTGGAGATGAGAATCTCATGGACTTTCCTGCCCCCAGTCTGACTTCAAACCATGATATTTAGATCTTAGCCTTCTGGGTAGCTAGGACCAGGAGTGTGAGTGAGCCTGGAGTTATTCTAAATAATAATAGTAATTATTATTATTTTTATAATTAATAATATAGTTCTCTTATAGATTTAGTTTTCCATGATTCAATTGAAGTGGCTTATTCTGAGCCAGGGGACATTGATTTGAGTCTTCACAGTCAGAATTGGATTCTGGGGAACTGTTATTGAATCACTGAGTTAAGTCACAATAGCACAAATTTCCGAAGAAAAGGAAGAAGACAATGAAAAACATCGAATCCAGATAACGACTTTCCAGGAAAGAGGAAAAGATGTATCAAAGTTTAGGATGGATTGTTGTCTTAGAGCTGATTCCATTTGAATGAGGAAGATGGATGTGCATGCATTTTTGAAGATGCTACTGCCTATTGGGAGGGAGCAGTGGGCAATCAAATGCACCTGAGACCCTGTGAATGGCTTCATAGTGCAGATTGCACATGGAAAACAAAGCGCCTACAGAAGGAGAACATGGCCAGGGCAAATTTATTTCTAACAGGACCAAATCTGTGCCTGGGGCCTGGTCTTCCTAGGACAAGGAGATGGTTTCCTCAAACCTCTATCCAAGATGCATTTTTGGGTGGTAATGGCTGATGGGTAGTTTCTACTGGAAATTCCATGTGTATCTTCATGCCCAAATGATTTCTGAGGATCTGCCCTATGGCTAAGAGAGTGCGCCAATATGACATCCTCCACTAACTCCGAAAGTCCCCCGAAGTTCATCATCTTCCATGCTTCAGATCAAACATGACTGACTGTGTCCTTCTCCTCGCAATTATGTGGAGGCCGAAGTCATCAGGGAAGATTTCTGTGATAAATGTTTTTTCTCTTTCATGCAATTGTTTCTAATATATTTATAAGATGATTTCTATGCTGCTGTGTATGTCCCTCCCACACGGTATAACCCCTGCTTTCACTTGATGTTGGTATAATTTGTGGAAGGGAAGAGCAAAAACAAATCATTTGACTAAGGATACAGGTGGACCCATTGCAACAATGAGATGTACAAGTCGTTATTTCAAAAAAAGAATTTTACCACTTTGGTGGGGGTGGGGAGGAAGGATCGGGTGGGGAGAGGTGGAGGGAGTATGGGAATGGATGAGAAGGGGAAACAAAGAGGAGGCAACAATGCTTGATAAGAAATGTACTCGTTAGAAAGAATGACTTTTCCCCATTTGTTAGGAAATGGAAAGGCTTGGAAAAAATTATATTAAGTGAAGTAAGCCAGGCCCAAAGAAACATAGGTCCTATGGTTTCCCTTATTTGCAATATCTAGTATAGGTATGAGTCAAGCGAAAAAGGTCAGGAAAGTGAACCCTTAAATATGTATTTTAATGTTTTCGTTTCTTTCATACATGTGTTTCTAATGCATTTATAAGATTATTTCTTTGTTGCTTTGTATGTCCCTCCCCCACAGTGTAACCCCCACTTTCACTATATTTGATGTCAGTATAACATGTGGAGGAGATGGGGACAAACAAGTCGTTTAAGGATTCAGGTGGACCTGTTGCAACAATGAGAAGTACAAAATGTCATGTCAAAACCAGCTTTACAATGTCGGTGTGGGGGGGGAGGGGGGTATGATTGGGTGGGGGGGAGGGGGGAGGCTGGGAAGGGAGGTGAAGGGTAAACAAAGGAGGAGGCTGCAATGCTTGGTAAGAAATGTATGCATTATCCTGCCCATGTAATTGTAACCCCTCTGTACAGTATATTCTCAAATAAAATAAAATAAAATAAAATAAAATAAAATAAATAAAAAAGAAATGTACTGGTTATCTTGCCCATGTAATTGTAACTTCTCTGTACCGTATTCTCACAAAAAAAAAAAAAAAAAAAAAAAAAACATAGACTAAGCCAGGCACCAGATGGCTGAGGCCTGTCATCCTAGCTACTCTGGAGGCTGATATCTGAGGATCACATATTCAAAGTCAGGCCAGGCTTATCTCCAGTGAACCACCAGAAAACCAAAATGGTGCCATGGCTCAAGTGGTAGAGCACCAACCTTGAGTTGACAGTTCCCAGGCCCAGAGTTCAAACCCCACGACCACCACCACCACCACCAACAACAAAAATCAAAACAAAAAAAAGAGACTACGATAGTCTCCTTCAAGAGAGACTCTGTTAACCATGGAACTCCACTTATCCAATGAAAAATATAGTAGAATTAAAGTAGCAAATGGGTTGGGCCAGGTTTGTGTCTACTCACTCCAGGGAAGCTCAGTACTCATCTGTGAAAAAGTGCAAGGAAGGAAAAAATACAACAAGATCAAGGGAGATGTTCAATATGACAAAGTTTATGCACTCACACTTGAGTACAGTGCAACTGTAGACAAAGAACATACTGAGTCAGGATCTTAGATAGTGATTTCATTTCATGGTTTTTTTGGGGGGGTATTCTATAGGAAACAGCCCTGGGCCTCACCTGGAAATGGAATAATTTGGATGCTGGAAAATAGGATGTTGTTCTCCTTGGCGAGCTCCTCCACCTTCTTTAACTACCCTGGTCTCAGGGCCTCTAATCTCCCTGCATGCCATAGAGAGGAAATGAGAAATGGTGTGCACTGGAACGTGGCCTAGATTTCCATGTGTCCCTGAGCCACATGGGGCTGTCTCCCCACCCACTGCATGTCCCCAGCTGGCCCTCTGAGGATCAAGCTGGGTTCCCTATGGAGTGAAGGTGTGGTGACATTGATGGAAGTGAACATTTTGGGGTACACACACTTTTAGGGTCTTTAGGATCACTCATCTGTGGCACCCCAATAAAGTTACTTGTGGGAACTTTGCTCAAGTTCCCCACCAGGTGCCCCCAGGGGGCTCAGAGCGAGTGGGCTCCCGTGCTGCGCCCCCTTGTCCCTGGACCACAGCCACCTCCAGAGTTGCCAACCCTGCGGGCATTCGTGTGGCCGATTGCTACCAGAGCCCTTGCGGGCTGTCCTAGTCCTCCCCAGAGATTCCCCAGTACTAGATAGGAAATGTACTCATTACCTCACCCATGTAACTTTAACCCCTCTGTACAGTATCTTTACAACAAAAAAAATTAAAAAGAAAAGAGAAAAAGAAATCACAGATACTTTCAGGCCAGGGCATTTACCAATATTTATTAATTAAGCCCATGTCTTTTCCAGTCCTTGTTAGCCTTCTTCTATCTCAATAGAACTTTATAATGCAAAGACATTACCCATATCCCAAGAAAGATTAAAGCATTAAAGAATTAAAGTCACTTATACACAAGATTTGGCCAGTATAGACTTTGAAACAAGAGAACCCAATATCATTTGCTCAACCAGTAAAAATGATTTATTTTTTTTACAAAAAACAGTATTAATAGGAAACTAGCTAAATAAAAGTGTGCATATGCATCATTAAAAATCTACTTTCAAAAGACAAACAAAAAATCATACTACAAATTTAGTAAAAGGAGGAATTTGAAACTGTACAAAATTAATATTGCAACTTTATTTCAAAGTATGTCTGAAATAGATTCATGGCTCAAATGGAAAGGCCTTCTGTTCAAACCTCAGTGCCATAAAACGAAAATAAAACATAAAACAAAAACCAAACACAATGACTTTCTATGAAGATTTCTTTTTAACAAAGAAGTGTATTATCCCATTAGCAGTTATTGATTTCTGGATGATACGACTGTGATTTTTATTTATATAATGTTTTTCAGTATTTCCCTAGCTGTCTAAAACAAGGATAAATGCATTTCATTCTACACTGTTTTAAGAAAATCTCATACACAACAGTTGCTTAATTTTTTAAAATGTACCCTTCAGGAATTACATGTTACCCAAAAAATAAACAAATAAGTCAAAATAAAAAAATAAACAAAGAATTTGTTGCTACAAAACTGGATTGAAAGAAGCACTATACTGAGAAGACTCCAAGACAATTTTTGATGTGTGATGGAAAAGGGGAAAAGGATGAGATTACTATCTCAGTAGCAGAGCACAAATACTTGGAACTATAAGCTATGAGGATACATCTACCAGTGTTCCCTTCTCATAATGAAGTGTGAACAATTAGCCTTATGGAAATTTGTTTGAAAGCTGGTGAACAGGAAATGGACTTAGCACATAAAAACAAGAGGTAAGTAAGAAAAGAGGTCAGTGAAAGAAAACCAACTCCTAATGTTCCAACTCCTAATGCACTCTCAGAATAAGTGGAGTTCTGCAACCATCTTGAAATTAACTGAATTGTGATTATTTGCACAGAAAGCTTGAAGACATTAACAAAATGCCAGAATCATCTAAGTAGGGTATTTGTGTACCATATTTATTCAGAAGCTTTTGAAATTTGAAATTTTGATTCTGGATTTGTGTTTTGGGAGAGGAAAGAATTGAATAAATGCTTCGAATGTGTTTTTCTTTTGTTATTTCAAAGGATAACATTACAAATGGTTTCACTTTTGTGTAAAGAATCTGCGCAGTACACCTTCTAGGAATAAAGCTAAAAAGTTGACTTTTTTGGTGGGGGGAACAAATTATCAAAAGTTTTTTGTAGTGCTGTGGATATTTGACTTTTTTTAATTGCTTAGATATAAAATGTCTTAGAACTTTAGAAAAAAACGATGCATACAATTCTTAGGCTTCGGTGAGTGACAGGAAACATTTTAGAAGAAAACTGTTTCCACTCATTTTGGAACTTTGTCAAACAAGTCTCCTGAGTACAAAGGAAGTACAAGGGAATAGTCCAGGAAGGAAAATGTCCTTGCAAGCAGTATCATGCCCAAACAGCAGCATCATGAAAGAATTCTGCAATTATCTTAGAAGAAAACCCTGAACTGGATGAGGTCACCCTTACATGTGCCTAGGCCAAGAACTGAACAAGGTTGAATGAAAATCTTCAGAAAAGGAAGCGAATCTCATTTGGGAACCTAATGGTAAGAGGGCCTGCCCACTTCCCCTGGTAAGGACACATTGCTATGGAAACCTCTTAACCCTTCAGATTCAGTAACTGACATCAGAAGATATCCCCTTCTCTGGGGTAAAACTAACAGAGAAGCTGGGAAGGTTAAGGGAGGAGTTGATGGAGGGTTAAAAGGAGAAATTGTTTGGCTTGTATCAAAGAGTTAAAGAAGGAAGGCTAGTAACAGAAATTCAAAACACCATGTCCTGGGAGCTAGTCAAACTTTCTAGCTAAAGTTTAAACCATCAGAGATCCCAGCCTCCCTCCCTGTTGTGAAAGAAACTACCCTTTGTAAGCTCTTGTCTCAGAGAAAAGAACTAGTTTCATCCCATTACTAGCAACAGAATGCTTTTATTTTGTGAATCTAAAGTCCTGACTTTAGCTTTACATATTAAGTCAGCCGTCTCCAAACTGTGCAGCACCATGGAAGTGCTTAATATATTATATACATTATATATTATATAGAGATATAGATATAGTGTCTTCATGGGTCTGGGGTGTGATTTGGCTAAAATAAGTGCTAAAACTCCCGTGTAGCCAAGTTTGGGAATTACTGAACTTCAGCAGTGAGGCGAGGTGGCACGGGATATGTTTAAAAGAAAATGCAATATTTCCTCTCTGGACCTTTTTAAAACTAAGAATGAGCTAGTTTGCAACAAGCAAAACTAAGACAATAGGCTGCTGGGTACACAAAAACAGACAGCACGTCCTGACAACACCTTCTTTGAGCTTTATCTCTTTGTTGCTTTGTATGTCCCTCCCCCACAGTATAACCCCTGCTTTCACTATATTTGATGTCAGTATAACTTGTGGAGGAGATGGGGAAAAACCAGTTGTTTAAGGATTCAGGTGGACCTGTTGCAACAATGAGAAGTACAAGTTGTCATCTCCAAAACGAGCTTTACAAGTCGGTGGGGGTGGGAGGGAAGGGGTGGAAGGAAAAGGATTAGGATTGGGATTTGGGGGGGAGGGGGGAGGCTGGGAAGGGATGTGAAGGGTAAACAAAGGAGGAGGCTGCAATGCTTGGTAAGAAATGTACGCATTATCCTGCCCATGTAATTGTAACCCCTCAGTACAGTATGTCCACAAGTAAAATTAAATTAAATTTTAAAAAAAAGAAAGATCGCACCAATGGGAGCCTTTTCTCCTCCAGGGAACAAACATCTTTCTCACCCAAAACGCCAAAACTTCAACATCGATTGTAGGAGAAAAGGAGCCACGAATGCCAGGACTCCCAACTAGGAAGAAAGGAGACAGCAGCTCCAGAAGGAAACCAATCCTCGCAATCGCCCATCATCCATTTATATGGGGCCGGGGTAGGGGTCGGGGTGGGGCTGGCAACTGGGGTCCCCAGGGCTTTTGTCCGGAAAGCCCACACCTGCTCCTTCTCCCGTCCCAACCCCACACATTGTCTGTGGCGCCCCAACAAAGTTACTTGGGGGAACTTTGCTCAGGTTACCCACCCGGTGCCCCGACAGTCTCAGGGGGAGAGGGGTGAGGCCGCTGCTGCTAGCGGGGCGCCCTGGCTCCCAGGCCGTGCCCCTGGGTCCCTGGACCACTGCCACCTCCCAGGTCGCCAACACCTTGGGCGTTTGTGGGGCCAATCCAGACCTGATGCCTGGCGGGCTGCCCTTCTCCTCCTCAGAGGTTCCCCAGGCTTGGGGCCGGCCAGGCTCCCCCGCCTTGGCCCCCTGGCGAGCCCCAACTGGATCCCTTTCCACAATTCAGCCCGCATGGCCAGTGCCGCCCAAGCAGGGTGGTCACGGGAGCCCCTGCCTCCCTGACCCCAAGGCCGACCACCTACCCACCCTATGGGTGCCATGCCCGGTCCCCCAGCGCGCGGCCACTCCGGCCAGCAGCCGGGCACGCGTGCCCTAGCCCAATATGTCTGGCACAGCACAAGCACAGAAGAGCCCTCCCTGCTAGCCCCCGACACCGGCACTCACCGCTTGCGCTCCTTGTCGCTTAGGCGCCGCCTTTGACTAGCCGCCTCAGCCCGGTGCCCTCTCCTCAGACCGAGGCCGGCGGCACTCAAGAAACCTGCGCCTGGTGGGCTTGGAGAGCACCCACACGCAGGGCGTGCTTGCGTCCCCGGACCTAACGCCTGCACCTGAGCCGCGGGAGAGGCTGGGCTGCTTGCACAGAGGCAGCCCTGTAGATAGAGCATGTGCAGTGTGTGCCCCTGGCCTGTAGGCCAATCCCCCTACCCTCCTTGAGCAGTGGGCGAGATCCTGCTGGAGGCAGGGAGCTGGATGGAGCTGGGCCAGCGCCAGCCTTCACTGAGAGGCACTTTTGCCCAGGTACCACACCTGGAGTTTTCTTCCCTGGTTCCTATGTCAATGAATGTGTTATACTTTTATGGAGTACATTGAAAGGGATACAGAGTATTCTCTGCGAATAGGGGGCCCATTACATTTGGATTTTGTACTTCTTTGGGCACATTTTATCTGCCCTGTGTTCTAATAGGTTAATAGATTACGTATGCATAAAAATCATGCAGTACCTAAAACCGTAAACCCTAATAAGGCAAGGAATAATAGATAATATACTTATTTCTAACTCCGCCCATTTTAGATCTCCGTCCAGTACTGTGAGGAAGGAGAAAATACATGCTTACTGGGGAGATCATGAATACTTTACAAAGGCTGAAGTGGCACAGCATCAAAGAAAATGTCAGCCTCTGAAAGGATCAAGTCTAACCTGATTATTATTTACAGCAAAGGGTTAAAACGGTGGCTGCAAAGACAGTTAAAGCTCATCTGGAAGTAAACTTTAACACTTATCCCAAGATTTGAGCAATAGTTCATGAATAACTTAAGAGCATTTAAAATGGTGGTCAGAGAAATCGAAAGTGCCTTAATTACAGAAAATAAAAAGACTAGACTTGAATGCGATAGTACATATTTTAGATGAGAAGCAATAGAATCTGAAATTCAAGTGTGGTTATCAGGAATGGATAACAGTACAAAGTTTCTGGAGATAATAAAGCACAAGATGACTTCTAGCTCTTTCTGGGAACTTATTGTGAGAGACACCTACCTCATTAGATTGATTATTATCCTTGTAAATATTTATCAGTACATTAATGAAACTTACAAAATATATACCACTACCAATTTGAAAGAAATGTATAGGGAAAGATGCCTGGACTGTATTAAACGAACTCCTTTTGTAGAATGCAAATGCTCCATAATAAACTTTCTGTTAGTGTTATCATCAATGTTTCTGACCCTTAATGTGCCCATCTATAACATGGGATCATAATATTTACCTGTACAATGGTTCACTTTACGGCAACTTTGGCTACAAATGGCACCCAGATAACGAAATATTATTAATTCTACAGGTTTCAATGAAGACGTATTTAAATAGGTAGCATTGTGAGAATATAGCACATTACCTTCCATAGTGTCAGTGGAAGGAAGGCCTAATATAAGCAAGGTAAGAAGGAACTCTGTCAGTTATAGATTACAGATCTTCCTTAGTTTTCAGGGCCCAGATGTTGGATTTGTTAAGGCTTAACAATCATAATGGATAGTGATGATGTATATTTTTAACATACACATGTATAACATATATCTGTTAAAATTATATTGGATATAATTGTATCACATAACTATATCATATATGCATGTACATATGTGTATGTATATGTATTTGCATATTGAAAAATATAGCAGATTCAAATTAGAGTCGTTCTTACTGAGGTTCCACATCACCAAAGTAAAACCTGAATTATTTACTGAACTTCCAAAAAATATGGATAGAAATAATAGCTAAAGCTTTTTTTTTTGGTCAGCTGGGGGCTTAAACTCTGGGCCTGGGCACTGTGCCTGAGCTCTTCGGCTCAAGGCAAACGTTCCCCACTTGAGCCACAGCACCACCTCTGGTTTTCTGGTAGTTTATTGGAGATAAGAGTCTCATGGGCTTTCTTGCCTTGGCTCACTCTGAACCAAGATCCTCAGATCACAGCCTCCTGAGTAGCTAGGATTACAGGCATGAGCCACTGGTACCTGTCTAATAGCCAAATCTTAAGCCAACAAGATTTGATTATAAAGAGGTAACGTGAAAGAAGTAATTTTTATTTGTTGAATTTGTTCCTTATCCCTCCTTTTCTCTGTCTCTCTCTCTTTGCCTGTTTAGTTCATTGGATGAGCTGGATGCTGCTTAGTTCATGAGCCACTAATAAAAGCCAATCAGATTTCTGAAATCCAAATGAAAGTTTGTTTTTTGACCTATATATATATATATATATATACATATATATATGTATATATATATATGTATATATATATACATATATATATGTATATATATATATGTATATATATATGTATATATATATATATATACCCAATATATGTAGTATATTATAATTATGTTGTGTTGTTTCTGTTTCTCTACAGATTTCTGGCTAATATACCTTGGAAGGTTATGAAAATAATATAAATTAATTATCATCTAAAAGCAATTATGATTTTTAACTTGGTAGGTTATAAAAAAATTAAAGTGAGTAAAGAATCTCATATATAATGTGGTCTGGATAAATAGCAGCTATTATTATCCATGAATGAATACCAAAAACAAAAGCTAAAGGAGTAGAAAAGGTGAATAATAGCACTTTAAAATAATTTTCTACGTTTTGTGGGTAATCATAAATATATGTAAAAAGGAGGTTTAAGAGAAGAAAAAATTTGTTTATAGCTCTGATGCACAAAATAGTTGTATATATCATATTTTAATTCCTTGCAAATAAATGTGCTAATGATCCATTAATTACAGAGAGCTGTACTTTTAAAATATAATAGAAAGCAGAGGTTTAAAATCACATCTGAAAATTATATTCCAATTTGCATAACAGTTCATTTCACTAGGGAAAACTTCCTTCTGAACTGATCTCCAATGTCACCAGGTAGTTACATGATATAGCACTTAACTAATATCAATGTTTTCATTCAGTGTCTTCTGGGGAAGCCAATAGCTATGGTTAGTGTGTAAAATTGGTTAAAACATTCTATTTAACCTACATATATTTCAATATGTTTGTTGTATACTAGGCAACATCCTCAATCCTCAGGGATTTGTCAAAAAGCTAAAAATAAGAATAGGAATATAAGCATAATTTAAGGCAGAATGTGTTATCAGGATGATAAACGACTTGGACAGTCGTGCCACCTTCTGGTAGCTCACACTTGACCTACTTCTCCTAATCATGATTCTACTGTAATTCCCAACTTTGCATAGTTTGGTTTAGTGAAAGCCCAACCAAATGCTTGTACACACCAAAATCCTTTAAAAATATTTCTAATTGGTGAAGTATTTAATAACCTAACATTCTCAGTCCACTGGCTCTTTGGTTCTGAGTATATATAAGATACTGAAGGACAGAGGGAGCAAGACAGAATTCATACAGATCTAAAACCTGTGCTCTTTTTTTTTTTTTTTGCTTTCTTTGTTGTACTGACTTTTTTGTTTAGAGGGGATTTTACTTAAACTATAAGAATTGAAGGATTGACTCCCAGGTCAAGCACAACACTAGGTGCATGCTCACAAGCTTGTCAGCAGGCAGGTCATTCCCAATTTGGCCTAAATGAAAATCCCCTCACCCCAGGCAGGGCATCTGATCATTTGCATTTTCAGTACTCACCAATGACAAAGCTATGATGGAATTGAGTTGTGTGTGTGTGTGCGTGTGTGTGTTTGTGCATGCGTGCATGCGTGTTGCAAGTACTGCACTGGGTAACTTCCCTGAGCGTTTTTCTTTTTGCCTAAGGTGAGCATTCTACCCACTTGAGCTTCACAGCTCCATTTTTGGCTTTTTGGTGATTCACTGGAGAACAGAGACTCATGCACTTTCTTGCCCTGGGCTGGCTTTGAACCAAAATCTTCATATCTCAGCCTCCTGTTAAGCTGGGATGACAGGCATGAGCCTCCGGTTTCCACCTGAATGTTCTTATTTCCTCCAAGCTCTGGGGTATCCTTTACCTTATGTGCATTTCAGCACACATTTTCTGTGTTTTTTAGCCTCCCTCAAATGAAAGGATGAAATGAAGTGAACTTTTCCTTTACCATGTTATCCCTGGTTACTTATGAGAAAAACCCACATCAAAAAGCTAAATCCCATTTTTGCAAATGGTTCAACCAAGGCTCAATATTCTACCACCCCCCTGTGTATGACAGACACTCCAGTATAAAACTCAGGAGCTTGGTGCTAGGTGTTTAGTCAAAGCTCCAGTTATTTTCATGTTGGAGAACTTTACATTTGAGAGGCTCAATTCCCACCAATCTGTGAGGAAATTTAGATTTATTTTCATGCCTTGAGAACGTGGTGAGAGAGTTCAACACAGAAATGAGCTCACTCCACATCATGGAAAGAAGTGTGTATAAATCAAATTTAATAAGAATTTCCAATGTGGGTTCCTATCTGTCAGCCGCAATATCACTGTGTGAGTGGCACAGGCCACTGCCTAGCGAGCTGTAGCAATGGGTGTTTGCCATAGAGCCAGGTATCTTGAAAAAGACCCACGGAGGTGTTTCTGGTCTACAGAAACCTGATTCTGCACCCATTGTGCACCCTGAGGCCTCCTGCATGCACAGAGTTCTGTAAAGTGAGGCACTGTCCGTTCTTCTCCATCCCCAGCACAGCCTCTGATTCACCTGCCACCAGGATTATGAATGTGATATTTCCTTCCTTGTCCACATTCCTGTTGTAGAAGACGATGACATTTGCAGCAGAACTTGGCAATAGTTTTCACCAAAGTCTGCCATGGAAGAAGTAATCATGGTCCGTGCACTAGAGTTCCACCATCTCATTTCATAGTCCCCTGCCCAGTGTGGAGTGAACCTTTCTCCACTCCTTCTGGATGAATCCTGGGTTAAGGAACCTGGTTTCTAATCAATCCCATGAACTTTCTTGTAGTTCAATCACTTGGAGTTTGGGTGAAGAATTCCACCCGCTCCATAAAGTGCACAGAAAACCAATTCCTGAATTCTCCCCTATCCCCAAACCATCATAGAAAAGTATTTCCACGAATCTTCACATTCATTTGTTCTAGGTCTAATTCAGTGCATGTCAATATGTGAACGTTTGCTCTTCTATTGATATTTTGTCTTCTATAGCTAAGGTTTCAGAAAATGAGACCAGTTTACCTAGAAAGTTGAACTGTTGAGTACAAATGTACTCTTTAAAAGACATACATTTTTATTATTTTTTTTCTTTTTCTTTCCACCCCCCAACAATATAACCCCTGTTTTCACTGTATTTGATTCTGGTGTCCTGTATCTTGTATATACATTTTTGTAATTTGGGAAGGGGAAGGGATATAACTAAATGCTTAAATAAGGATACATGTTGACTCATTATGACAATGAGATATACAAGACACTATACTGAAAACGAACTTTATTATCTTTAAAAAATGTATTTATCTCATTTTAAATGTATTTTTATTTTTTTGGAAAACATATGATCTTTAAAAATATTTTACTATCTTTGAAAATATATTTTCATTATCTTTTTATATATTTTAAATTATCTTTTATCTTTATATTTTATTATCTTTAAATGTATCTTCAATTATTTTTCTACGTTACAATATTTTAATTTATTTTTACTATAGAGTTGAGGGGTAAGCATTTCATACATCAGATAATCAGAACTATATTTCTTATCTTTTAATTTTTAAATATATTGTGTTATTTATAAGTGGTTTGATAGAGGAGTGGCCTTTCAATAAAGCAATTTGTGAATATAATACAACTGGATCCACATGAAAAATACATGCTCTTTTTTTTGGACTGCCCTGGGTCTTGAATTCAGGGCCTGGGCACTGTCCCTGAACTTCTTCAGCTCAAGACTAGCACACTATCACTTGAGCCACGGTGCCACTTCTGTTTTTTTCTGTTTATGTAGTATACTGAGGAATCAAACCTTGGGCTTCATGTATGCAAGGAAAGCACCCTACCACTGACCCACATTCCCTCCCTGAAAACATATGCTTTTAATTTTTTCCAATTATTCCAAAGCACAACAATACCTGACTTCCTAGATTCAGCATGTTGCACAGATTTTATTTTCCAATTCAATCCATATAAATTGCTTTTGGATGTCTATAAAATACTTGTATTCATAAACCGCTTTTGTAGAATGGCAATTGTTTGGTACAACCATTGAATGTTCATAAAATATTATTTTTTAAAAAATTCAGGTATTCCCCAGAGGAATTGGGATTACAGATCGGCCAGACTCTCATCTGTCTGTCCTGTTCAGACAATGTTAGAGTAAATTATTAAAACAAGTATTACACTGTGATTATAAATTAAGTAATTAGTTAATTAATTAACCCAAGATCGAGTTTGAGTGCTGGGAACTGCTTTTAACCACTAAAGCCATTCCCACCCCACACCCCAATGAAGTGACATTGATCAGGAAAGATCTTTTGTATTGGTCAACTGCGTGGATAAATCCCAACTCTTGTGTGCCACCAACCACTGACAGATCATTTTTTAATGCAATAATAAAAATAAAATACACTGAAGACTTTTTTTAATGTGTAATTTCTGAATTTCCTAGGAAGAAGCAAGCACCTACAGAGTGGACATGAATAACCTACATCACCACTGTCCTGACTTGTGGATGATTCTAGATTTCAAAGCCATGTTTTGAAAGATCTGAAGAATCTCCCCCACTGAGTGCATGGCCCGTGTTTTGACTGATGTCCTCTTTGCACACCACAGTGTACTTACAGTTAGCTACGAAGACTCCATTCTCATTCTTCATGTGCATAACAGTGTATTTTTGCCACTCTTTCACTCTCTCTTTTGCCTGAAAATCAATAACACAAAGCAACCAGGAAGTCCTTGTTCCAATCAATACATTCCAGTAATTTTCTCCAATCTGGCTGAGTGGCAGAGGACTTCAACACAGAGATGCTTTTCTAAAAACTCATGTTCCCATTCTTGTCATTATTATTCTGTTAATACTATAATAATAATAATAATAATAATAATAATAATAATAATAATAATAATAATAATTATTATTATTATTATTATTATTATTATGTGCATGTCTTGGAGCTTGAACTCAGGGCCTCAGCACTGTCCCTGAGCTTCATTTTGCTCAAGGATGGTGCTCTACCACTTTAGCCACAGCCCCACTTCTGGTCTTTTCTGTCTATGTAGTACTGAGGAATTGAACCCAGGGAATCATGCATGCTAGACGAGCACTCTACCACTGAGCCTCCCTCCCAGTCTGTTATTACTATTTTTGTACAGGTCCTGGGACTTGAACTCAAAACCAGAGTGCTGTTTCTTAGGCTTTGATTTGTGCTTAAGACTCATGCTCTACCAATTTGAGCCAAAGCTGCACTTTATGTTTTGTTTTGTTTTAGGGGTTACAGGTAAGAGTCTCATAGACTGTTCCTGCCCCCGGCTGGCTTTGAACCACACGATCCTCCAGATCTCAGCTTCTTGAGTAGCTGGGATGACAGACATGAGCTACCAGGACCTGGTTGTGGGTTGAATATTTTTTATTTTATTTTATTTTATTTTATATGAGAACATACTGTACAGAGGGGTTACAATTACATGGGCAGGATAATGCATACATTTCTTACCAAGCATTGCAGCCTACTCCTTTGTTTACGCTTCACCTCCCTTCCCAGCCTCCCCCCTCCCCCCCACCCACTCAGACCCCCCTCCCCCCCACACCGATATTGTAAAGCTGGTTTTGACATGACATTTTGTACTTCTCATTGTTGCAACAGGTCCACCTGAATCCTTTAACGACTTGTTTGTCTCCATCTCCTCCACATGTTATACTGACATCAAATATAGTGAAAGCGGGGGTTACACTGTCAGGGAGGGACATACAAAGCAACAAAGAAATAATCTTATAAATGCGTTAGAAACACATGCATGAAAGAAACAAAAACATTAAAATACATATTTAAGGGTTCATTTTCCTAACATCACATTATCTGACCTTTTTGGCTTGACTCATACCTATACTAGATATTGCAAATAAGGGAAACCATGGGACCTATGCTTCTTTGGGCCTGGCTTACTTCACTTAATATAATTTTTTCCAAGCCTTTCCATTTCCTAACAAATGGGGAAATGTCATTCTTTCTGATGGAGGCATAGAATTCCATTGTGTATATATACCACATTTTCTTGATCCATTCATCTACTGAGGGGCATCTGGGTTGGTTCCATATCTTAGCTATGGTAAATAATGCTGCAATAAACATAGTTGTGCTGGTAGCTTTAGTGTGGTCTTGTTTGTAAACATTTGGGTAAATGCCCAAAAGCGGGATTGCTGGGTCATAGGGGAGTTCTAGGTGAAGTCTTTTGAGGAACCTCCATACTGCTTTCCAAAGTGGTTGAACAAGTTTACATTCCCACCAACAATGAAGTAAGGTTCCTATCTGTCCACATCCCCTCCAGCATCTGTTGTTGTTAGAGTTCTTGATTTTTGCTCTTCTAACTGGAGTGAGGTGATATCTCAATGTTGTTTTGATTTGCATTTCTTTTATGGCTAGGGATGTTGAACATTTCTTCATGTGTCTATTGGCAATCCTTCTTTCTTCTTCAGAGAAGCTTCTCTTTAAGTCTTTCGCCCACTTATTTATTGGGCAGTTGTTTCTTTGAGGATTTGTTGTTGGGTGGTTTAATTTTTTGAGTTCCAAATATATTTTAGATATGAGACCCTTGTCCGTTGTATGGCTAGTAAAGATCTTCTCCCAAACGGTGGGTTTTCTATTGATCTTGCTAGCTATGTCATTTGCCTTGCAGAAGCTCTGCAACCTTATGCAATCCCATTTGTCAAAACTTTCTTTGATTTGTTGTGTTTCCGGGTCTCTATTGAGAAAATTTCGGCCTGAGCCAAAGAGACCTAGGGTTTCTCCTATTCCATCCTGTAATGTTTTCAGAGTGTCTGCTTTGAGTTCAAGGTCTTTGATCCATTTGGAGTTGATTCTGGTGCAGGGTGAAATATAAGGATCTAGCGTTAGTTTTCTACATGTAGTTAACCAATATTGACAGCACCATTTACTGAAGAGGCTGTCTTTCTTCCATTCTATTGTTTTAGCTTCCTTGTTGAAGATTAGATGGCTATAGGTCTGTAGGTTCATTTCTGGGTTTTCAATTCTATTCCATTGGTCCTGAAGTCTGTTCTCATGCCAATACCAAGCTGTTTTGATTACTATGGCTTTATAGGAGAGTTTGAAATTTGGTATTGATATTCCTCCAGCAGTGTTCTTTCCGTTGAGGAGCGTTTTTGCTATTCGGGTCTTTTATTGTTCCATATGAATTTTTGGATTGCCTCTTCTATTTCCTTGAAGAATGAGGGTGGAATTTTGATAGGTATCGCGTTGAATTTGTAGATAACCTTGGGAAGTATTGCCATTTTCACGATGTTAATCTTGCCAATCCAGGAGCATGGGAGGTTTTGCCATTTTTTAAGTTCTGTGTTGATTTCCTTTTTCAAGATTTTAAAGTTTTCATCCTAGAGGTCCTTCACTTCTTTAGTTAAGTTAATTCCTAGGTATTTTATTTTTTGTGGGGCTATTACAAATGGAGTTGCTTTCCTAATTTCAGCCACACTTTTCTCATTGTTGGAATACAGAAAAGCCATTGATTTTTGCAGGTTAATTTTATAACCTGCTACTTTGCCAAAGTTTTGAATCAGCTTGAGTAATTTGGGAGTGGAGTCTATGGGATTCTTTAAATACAAGATCATGTCATCTGCAAAGAGGGAGTGTTTTATTTCTTCTTTCCCTATTTGGATCCCCTTTATGTCTGCATCTTGTCTTATTGCTGTAACTAGGCATTCTAATACTAGATAGCAGAGAAGTGGAGAGAGTGGGCATCCTTGTCTTGTTCCTGAGTTAAGAGGAAATGGCTTTAGTTTTTCACCATTGAGTATAAGGCTGGCTGTAGGTTTGTCATATACAGCCTTTATTGTATTGAGGAATGTTCCATGGATTCCTAATTTTTCCAAAACCTTCATCATAAAGGGGTGTTGGATCTTGTCGAATGCTTTTTCTGCGTCTACTGAGATAACCATGTGGTTCTTGTTCTTGCTCCTGTTGATGTGATGAATAATATTAATTGATTTGCGTATATTGACACAGCTTTGCATCCGTGAAATGAATCCTGTTTGATCATGGTGTATGATTTTTTGGATGAATTGTTGAAGTCGGTTGGCCAAAATTTTGTTGAGAAGTTTTGCATCAATGTTCATGAAAGAAATGGGTCTATAGTTCTTTTTCTATGATGAGTCCCTGTCTGGTTTTGGGATGAGGGTTATGATGGCTTCATAGAATGTGTTCGGTAGTGAGCTTTCTCTTTCAATTTCATTGAAGAGTTGGAGGAGAATTGGTGTGCGCTCTGCTTTGTAGGCCTTGTAAAATTCCGCTGTAAAACCATTTGGTCCTGCACTTTTCTTAGCTGGGAGGTCTCTTATTGCTGTTTCTATTTCAATGCTTGATATGGGCCTGTTAAGATAGTTTAACTCATCTTGGTTTAGTTTTGGCATGTCAATATTTGCTAGGAAGAGGTCTATTTCTGTCAAGTTGTCAAACTTATTAGCACAAAGTTTGAGAAGTATTCCCTTACAATGTTCTGAATCTTGGTTGTTTCCGTGGTGATGTTTCCATTCTCATCTCTGAGTTTATTAATTTGGGTGTGTTCTCTTCTTTTTCTTATAAGATTTGCTAAGGGTCTGTCAATTTTGTTAAGTTTTTCAAAGAACCAACTCTTTGTTTTGTTGATTCTTTCTATAGTTTTTTTGGATTCTAATTCATTTAATTCTGATTTAATTTTAATCATTTCTTTCCGTCTACTGGATTGGGGTTTATCTTGCTGCTCTTTTTCAAGGAGGTTTAGATGTGTCATTAACTTGTTAGTTTCAGATCTCTCCAATTTGTTGATGTAGGAGCTCAGAGCTATAAACTTGCCTCTGAGTACTGCCTTTGCTGTGTCCCAGAGGATCTGGTAATTTGTGTGTTCATTTTTGTTGAATAGCATGAACATTTGAATTTCCTTTCTAATCTCTTCCATGACCCACTCATGATTCACCAGTGTGTTGTTCAGCCTCCATGTGATACCGGACTTTCTTTAGTGGCATTTGGTGTTGAGTTCTAATTTTATTCCCTTGTGGTCAGAGAGAATGCAAGGTATAACTTCAATGTTTCTGAATTTAGACAAGTTTGCTTTGTGGCCTAAAATGTGGTCTATTTTAGGAAACGTTCCATGTGCTGCTGAGAAGAACGTGTATTCTGATGCTGCTGGGTGAAATGTGCAGTAAATGTCTGTTAAGTCTAGTTGATCTATGCAGCTGTTTAGATCTGCGGTTTCTCTGTTGAGTTTTGCCGAGTTGATCTATCTAGTGGGGAGAGTAGTGTGTTAAAATTCTCAACTATTAATGTCTTTGGATCTATATGGGATTTGAGGGAAAGTAGTGTTTCTTTGATAAATTTGGGTGCTCCATTGTTTGTCGAATAGATATTTAGAATTGTAATATCCTCCTGAAGGAGAGATCCTTTAATTAGTATGTAGCGACCTTCTTTATCTCTTCTCACGAATTTTAATTTGAAGTCTATTTTATCTGATATTAGGATTGCAACTCCCGCCTGTTTATGGGGGCCGTTTGCTTGGTAGATTTTGTTCCAGGCTTTAACATTGAAAATGTGTTTGTTTTTATGGGCAAGATGTGACTCCTGCAGGCAGCAGATAGAAGGGTCTTGTTTTTTTAATCCAAGTAGACAGTCTATGTCGCTTAATTGGAGAGTTCAGTCCGATAACGTTAAGAGATAGGACTGAGAGGTATTTGGGAGTTCCTGCCATGTTATCCACCTTCTTGGGGGCTGCGAAAACTGGGTTCTTCCTATGGTTCTTGGATTCTCAGTTTGGGTGCAGTTTCTTGGCATTTATTGTTGGTTTTCTATGTCTAGGACATCTTTAAGAATCTTTTGTAGGGCTGGTTTGGTGGAGATGTATTGTTTCAATTTTTCTTTGCTATGGAAGGTTTTTATTTGGCCTTCAGTTATGAAGGAGAGTTTAGCGGGGTACAGTATTCTTGGTTGATAGTTGTTTTTTTTTAGGGCATGGCATACATCATTCCAGGCTCTTCTTGCTTTGATTGTCTCTGCTGAGAAATCTGAGGTGATTCTAATTGGTTTCCCTTTATAGGTGATTACCTTTTTCTCCCTGACAGCTTTAAGGATCTTTTCCTTGGTCTGAGTTGATCCTGTGTGGATTATAATCTGACGGTGGGATGTCCTATTCTGGTCTGGTCTATTTTGGGTTCTAAAGGCATCTTGTTTCTGAATAGGCTTATCTTTTTGCATGTTTGGGAAGTTCTCTGCTAGGATCCTGTTAAACAAATTTCCTAGACCATTAACTTCTGTTTCTAGGTGCTCCTCTACACCCATTATCCTTAGATTGGGCCTTCTGATGGTGTCTTCCAGGTGTTGAATAGATCTCTCATATTTCTTGGAATTGTCTTGGATGGTTGTTTGTTCTTTCTCTATAATATCTAGGCTGTCTTCAATCCCTGAGATTCGATCTTCTGCATGGTCTAACCTGCTGTCAAGACTCTCTACTTTGTTTTTTATCTCTTTTCCTTCTAATTGGTCAGCTTTGATGGCTTCAAGTTCTTTGTTGAAGCTCTGTTTTAGGTCTTGTATGAATCTCTTTACTTCCTTAATTTGGTGTTCAGTGTTTGTCCTCAAATCACTTTGTTGATTGGTTATGGTTTCTTTGGACTCCCATTCCTTCTGTTGGGTTCCATTCAGCTTTCCCTTTGTGGTCTCCCTGACTTCCTTCATCTCTTTGTTAATGGATTCTATGGATACCTTTAGTGATCTTTGTGTGTTCTCTACCTGGTCTCTCAATTCCTGTATTACTCTTTGATTAGCTTCCTAGCGTTTGTGGGATTCCTGCAGTTCTCTTTGAGTGTTCTCAGCCTGCTCACGCCATTCCTCCCTTTCTCTTTGAGTATTCTCAAGTTGTTCACACAAATCCACTATTAGTTTTTGAGTAGCTTCATCACGCTTATGATATTCCTGTATAAACTTCTGGGATGCCTCCTCTCTCTCCCTATAACGCTCATACAGCGTCCTTTGTACATTGTCAAACTTCTCATTTATCATGTTTGCTAGTAGTGTTTGTAGAGGTATTTGGGAACTCTCCTCTGGATTACTCATTATCTGTTCTGTCCCCTGATTATCAAGATTGGGAATTGAGGTACCCGAATTTGCCATCTTGCTTGGGTTTTTCTGGCTTACTCTGCCCAATTGAGATGAAGATAGCACCAGTTTTGTGCTAGAACACTATCTTAAGGCAACCATCAACCAAAGTTTGCATTTGTACAGTCAATAGTCTACAGACACAATCTAGTTCAACAGATACATCTATTCAACATCAAACAACTATATGTTAAAGGACTTCGAACTGCAGAAAATAATTTGGAAAACCAGAAATTATTAGGATTAGGGAGAGATGTGGGTAAAAAATAGGAATAGATTGGTGTGGGGAGGCACAGGGAGAGTTAACTATGTCCTAGTCACAATTCAGGAAATGGGTTGGGTAGGATGCAAGTAGAGAGAAAGAGAAAAAGAAGAGAGGGAAAGGGGAATGAAAAGAGACCAGAAAAAAATAGAAACATGAAGATTAATATTATTATAGATATTAAAATACCGTCTATTTAGAGCGGAATGTGAATATGTTGAGAGAAAGGGAGGGACATAGAGGAGATGTGAAAAACTTTAAGGATGTGAAAGGGAGAAGAAAAGATCAGAAGTTCAGTAGAGCTAGACAAAAAACAAAAAGATAATTAAGAAAGAAAGAAAAAGAGAAAGAAGACAAAAAAAGAAAGGAAATCACTCATTCACATATTCCTAAAATAAAAATTATAAGAGAAGAAAAACAAGTTACTGGAAAACAATTATTTTTTCAGAAGTTGCAAAAATTAAAGATTAATTATAGTTTTAGAAGAGAAAAAAAATTTTATATATATATAAGGTAACAAAAAACAAAAAACAAATAAAAAAGAAAAGAAGAAGAAGAAAAAAAATCTTTTGATTTTTTTTTGGGCGGGAGGGGTTGGAAGAATCCTGTATCGCCCTTTTGTCTGTAACCAGTCTCTTGTTGGAGTCTCTGCTCAGCTTGAGGTCCTGTGGCTTGATTGGTTTCTTAAGACAGTTTGTTCGAACAGGCAGAAAAATGCTCTGCTTTACCCCTCCCAGGTTAGTTTTCTGGGAGGGTGATCTGCTTTGAGAATCACAAAAGAGGGGGATGCGGTGATGAGGCTAGGTTCTGGGTAGAGTTGAGGCCTTTCAACAAACAGTAACTTTTCCCTGGGGCTATTTTGTGATAAATTTCACAGCACCCAGCCTGGAGCCATTCTCAGGGTTTATGTTTTTCAATTGATTGTGGTGGCTGCTAGAGGGAGGGGCAGCCTCTGGATCTGGTTACCCAGTGAGTCAAGCCACTCCAATGGCTGGCACCTGAGCTGGGTGACTTTTCCCTCATGAAGCTGAGTCTGGCAGGTCACTTCGCCGTTAAGTTCTTGTGACCTGCTAAATGACTCGTTTTATTCCAAGGCCTGAGCTGGAGCTAGCAGCTCCTCCGAGCTTTGTCGGTATCCAAGATGGAGATCACCGGTGCTGGGGGGGGGAGGGGTGGCCTTCCCTCCTCTGCTCCCTGAGAAGGAGTGAGGACATCGGGCTTGTACTCACGCTGAGTCTTGGATCCTGGGTCGTCTCTGGTCTGCAAACTGCAGGATGAAGATGTCCGCTCCTTGTCGGTTCTTGTTGGTGTTGAGTAGAATCCGCTCTTCCACTGCGTCTGACTCCTTCGTCCCAGACTCTCTGTTTCTCAGGTATGACCCCGCGGCGGTGGTCACCGCCGCGACCCTGCTGCCAGCGGCAGCTCCTGGCAGGCGCTCAGATGTGTCTCCTTGGCTTCCCCTCTCTTAACTAACTCTCTGTCCTGTGATGGCACACTTGGTGTGATTCTTTGGCTTATGACTGTTCACTGGAACTCTAAAACTGCTTTCTATGCGAGAGCTTGTTCAGATTCCACCTTCTCCTCCGCCATCTTCCAGGAACCGCCCGTGGGTTGAATATTTTTATGTTCATGTTGAGACAAGAGGATTCATCCAGAGGGCTTTCCATGGAAGCTGTTTGTCAATCTAACTAAGTCAAATTCATTTGCCACACACATGGAGCTAGCGAAGGATCAAACTAGATGCTGGCATTAAAAACACCATAGGCACACAGTTTCCCCGTGGATGGAGGGTCTGTGGTCATGGTCCACTCCATGATGAGCTATGTATTCAGTGGAGGAATGAACACAGGAGGGCTTGTGTAGAATTTCTGGTTCTGTGATCTCAACATAGCCAGTAATCATCAATCGATGAATGGAAACCATTCATAATGTTCTTTTATAAACATTTAGATGGGTGCTTCCAGACCAAAGTCTCCATGGCTGTGAGAAGCCCAGGGTTCTGTGTTATCTTGAGGGTCAGAGGTAGGGGAGGGAGTTTTTCTTACATGATATAAAAGGTATTAGGACTTGACCATCTTCATAGCTATGAGATGTCACATGAGGAGTCTCAGGGTCCTCCTTTCTGGATCTTCACCAGTTTGTCTGTGAGAAGGACCAGGGTGTGCCACTCCTCATCCACCTAAAGGACTATTGCACGCCTCAGCAACTTTCTCATCTTTTGCGTGAAAACTATTGCATCTTCAGACTTAGTAGGAAGGAAATGCAGTGCTGATATGACCCATGATGCAGTTAGTTGCCTTTAGCTTTTGCGCTGAAGAGGAAACAATCAGGACCTGACAGGGAGTTCAAAGGTGCAAGGGTATTTTCCTGTTTAACAAGGCATGCAAATCTACATTTTATTAAAAATAAACACACATGCACACACCCGACTCTGTCTCTCTCTCTGTTTTGTCTGTCTGTCTGTCTGTCTGTCTGTCTGTCTGTCTGTCTGTCTGTCTGTCTCTCTCTCTCTCTCTCTCACACACACACACACACACATACACACATACACAAACACACACACACATACACCCACAAGTCATGCAAGAGGAACATGCCAGCAAAACTTGTTCATGGTACCTCAGCCTGCTGCACCTTGGGGCCAACATAGACCATGCAGAATAGCAGGACAATAAACAGAGCCTTCATCCGGCATGTGCCGCTGCTGCTGCTTCTCCCTGTACTGCAGATGCTCGGAGCAAGGACAGCTGTGGTGAGTAGGATCCAAGTGGATCCTTCCTTTTATGTTATGTCTAGGTGGCCTGGTGCATAATGCAGGCACTCTTGCAAGTCTGAAGTCCTTTTGTCATCTGAGTGTCTTCAGACATCTTGGGTTGTGGGTGATGGGTGGTGTCTGACATCTGGTACATTTGACAAGGGGATTAGTTATGCAGGGGAAATTAGGTGGATCTGAGTGACCTTCCTACTGGCATTGCAAGCACAAAGGTGGAATTCTGGGCCAAAGCCTGCAGTAGCTCTGTCCCTTCCATCTCCAGTCACTGCAGGAGGAGATGGGTGCCAAATCCATATTTCCAGAATTCCACCTCATTGGGGGCTATGACAAATCACAGATTTCAGGACTTCTGTCAGATGCAGTTCTGTTTAAGAAATTATTATTAAAAAATACACAAAATGACTTCTTACCTGATATATAAACCATATTTACTAGATAAATATATATACATGTATGCATATTTAGAAAATCCAACATATATATACACGTGCACACACACACACACACACACACACACACACACACACACACACACACACATATATATATATATATATATATATATATATATATATATATATTATTGTTGATTCAAATGCTCATTCTCCCAGGCAATCCATTGTGCATCTGCAGGTCATTTCACAGGAGAAATGACACCAGAATTCCAAATAGAAAACAAAACAAAATACATGAAAGAAAACAATGTGTTGTTGGTAGTTTTGTTTTGGGGAGGGGTTAGAGGTATTCGTGTTCTTGTTTTATTTTGTATGGTTTGTTTTGTTTTCTATTTGGAATCCTGGTGTCATTACTCCTGTGAAATGACAGAGAGTGGATTGCCAGAGAGAATGAGGATGTCAATGAATATATACATATGCATATGAATATATATGCATATACATACATGAATATATAAATACATATTCATATATATAATTGATTTACTAGATATACATATGTGTATACATATATGTATATCTAGTTAATATGAAGTATATTTATATTAGATAGATAGATAGATAGATAGATAGATAGATGGATAGATAAATAGACAGACAGACAGACAGACAGACAGAGAGATCTTTAGGTGCAGCCACAGGACACCATTTTTTTAATTTAATTTAATTTTTTTTGTGAACATACATACAGAGGGGTTACAATTACATGGGCAGGATAATGCGTACATTTCTTATCAAGCATTGCAGCCTCCTCCTTTGTTTACCCTTCACATCCCTTCTCAGCCTCCCCCCCCCCACCCAATCCACCCCCGCCCCCAGCACCAACGTTGTAAAGGTCTTTTCGAACATGACAACTTGTACTTCTCATTGCTGCAACAGGTCCAACTGTATCCTTAAACGACTTGTTTTTCCCCATCTCGCCCACAAGTTATACTGACATCAAATATAGTGAAAGCAGGGTTTATACTGCGGGGAGGGACATACAAAGGAACAAAGCGATAGTCTTTTAAATGCGTTAGAAACAAATGCATTAAAGAAAAAACATTAAAATACATATCTAAGGGTTCATTTTCTTAACATCACATAATCGGACCTTTTCCGCTTGACTCATACATATACTAGATATTGCAAATAAGGGAAACCATGGGACCTATGTTTCTTTGGGCCTGGCTTACTTCACTTAATATAATTTTTTCCAAAAATTTCCATTGCCTAACAAATGGGGAAATGTAATTAAGTAGGCTAAAGACTTAAAGAGAAACTTCTCTGAAGAAGAAAGAAGGATGGCCTATAGACGCATGAAGAAATGTTCAACATCCCTAGCCATAAAAGAAATGCAAATCAAAACAACATTGAGTTAATACCTCAATCCAGTTAGAATGGCAAAAATCAAGAACTCTAACAACAACAGATGCTGAAGGGGATGTGGACAGAAGGGAACCTTACTTCATTGTTGGTGGGAATGTAAACTTGTTCAACCACTTTGGAAAGCAGTATGGAGGTTCCTCAAAAGACTTCACATATAGCTCCCCTATGACCCAGCAATCCCACTTTTGGGCATTTACCCAAATGTTAACAAACAAGACCACACTAAAGCTGCCAGGACAACTATGTTTATTGCAGGCCACCATTTTTGATTACAGAATAAGAGACCACACAGACACCTACATACCCTTCCTATATAAAGAAATTCTCAGATATGGAAACAAGAGAACTCTCTTCTTTTTTCTTTTATTTTTAAAGATTTATGTTTTTATTTTTGAGTGATTCTGCGTCATTTTCCTCATTTATTGTGTATCCACGTGGATATCCTTGGGTTGGTAGGGGGAGAGCACAGAACTTAAGGGAAAAAGGGTGACTAAGTGCAGTAGTGGAGCTCAAGTGCACACATATAGGTGAAGTCTGCAACTCTCTGGTGGAGACAGGAGGGAGGGACAGGGAGAGAGTGAGGGAAGAGAAAACACTGTGCCAAAGGAAATGCATGCTTTTATTTTATTTTAATTTTTATTTATTTTTTATTGTGGAAATACTGTACAGAGGGTTTAAAATTACATGGGCAAGATAATGAGTATATTTCTTATCAAGCATTGTAGCCTCCTCCTTTATTTCCCTTTCCCATCCCTTCCCATCCTACCCACGACCCCCCACCCAATCCTCCCCACCCCTCCCACCAAAGTTGTAAAATTCATTTTTGACATAACGACTTGTACATCTCATTGAAACGGGTCCACCTGTATCCTTATTTAAACGACTTGTTTTTCCCCTTCCCCTCCAAAAATTATACCGACATAGAATACAGTGAAAGTAGGGGTTATACTATGGGGGAGGGACATATATAGCAAAAAAGAAATAATCTTATATATGCGTTAGAAACAATCGCATGAAAGAAAAAAAATTTGAATACATATCTTAGGGTTCATTTCCCTAACATCACCTTATCTGACCTTTCCTGCTTAACATAGACATATACTAGATATTGCAAATAAGGGAAACCATGGGACCTATGTTTCTTTGGGATTGGCTTGCTTCAATTAATATAATTTTTTCCAAGCTTTTGCATTTCCTAACAAAGGAGACAATGTCATTCTTTCTGATGGAGGCATAGAATTCCATTGTGTATATATACCACATTTTCTTGATCCATTCATCTACTGAGGGGCATCTGGGTTGGTTCCATATCTTAGGTATAGTAAATAATGAAGCAATAAACATACTTGTGCTGGTACCTTTAGTGTGGTCTTGTTTATAAACATTTGGGTAAATGCCCAAAAGTGGGATTGCTGGGTCATAGGGGAGCTCTATGTGAAGTCATTTCAGGAACCTCCATACTGCTTTACAATATGGTTGAACAAGTTTACACTCCTGCCAACAATGCAGTAAGGTTCCCTTCTGTCAACATCCCCTGTAGCATCTGTTGTTATTAGAGTTCTTGATTTTTGCCATTCTAACTGGGGTGAGGTGGTATCTAAATGTTGTTTTGATTTGCATTTCTTTAATTTCTAGGGAGGTTGACCATTTCTTCATGTGTCTATTGGCCATCCTTCTTTCTCCTTCAGAGAAGTTTCTCTTTAAGTCTTTAGCCCACTTATTTATTGGGCAGTTGTTTCTTTGAGGATTTGTTTTTAGGGGATTTAATTTTTTGATTTCCAAGTATATTTTAGATATGAGACCCCTGTCCATTGTATGGCTAGTGAAGATCATCTCCCAATCCGTGGGCTTTCTATTGATCTTGCTAGCTATGTTCTTTGCCATGCAGAAGCTCTGCAACTTCATGCAATCCCATTTGCCCAACCTTTCTTTGATTCGTTGTGTTTCTGGGTCTCTATTAAGAAAATTTCGGCCTGTGCCAAGGAGACCCAGGGTTTCTCCTATTCCATCCTTTAATGTTTTCAGAGTGTCTGCTTTGACCCCGAGGTCTTTGAACCATTTGGAGTTGATTCTGGTGCAGGGTGAAATATAAGGATCTAGAGTTAGTTTTCTACATGTAGTTAACCAATATTGCCAGCACCATTTACTGAAGAGGCTGTCTTTCTTCCACTCTATTTTTTTAGCTCCCTTATCGAAGATTAGATGGCTTTAGTTCTGTAGGTTCATTTCTGGGTTTTCAATTCTATTCCATTGTTCCTGAGGTCTGTTCTTGTGCCAGTACCAAGCTGTTTTGATTACTATGGCTTTATATTAGAGTTTGAAATTTGGTATTGATATTCCACCATCAGTGTTCTTTCCGTTGAGGAGCGTTTTTGCTATTTGGGGTCTTTTATTGTTCCATCTGAATTTTTGGATTGCCTCTTCTATTTCCTTAAAGAATGAGGTTGGAATTTTGATAGGTATCATATTGAATTTTTAAATAGCCTTGGGATGTATTGCCATTTTCATGATGTTGATCTTTCCAATACAGGAGCCTGGGATTTTTTTTTGCCATTTTCTAAGTTCTGTTTTGATATCCTTTTTCAAGTTTTTCAAGTTTTCATCATAGAGGTCCTTCACTTCTTTGGTTAAGTTAGGAAATGTATTCTTACCTGACTCAGGTCATGGGAATTGCTCTGGGCATCACCTCCATAATCACAATGGAATAAGTTAATGTAAACAAGAGATATAGCTAGCCCTACTTTGTTAGGAAAGATCAAGGAGACAAAAGGAAAGAAGAAGGCGGATACCTCCTATAGATGGGGTTAGGAGTTAATCATTGCTGGAGAGGAGCATCAGCCTGGAGGCACAGGCGGATCAGGGTTTAAATACAGTAGGGTATGAGACATGGGGATTTGTAATTTTGAATCAGAAGCGTCTGTATAAGCAGGTGAAATGAGGATACTGGATCTACCTGGCACTATCTTGCCTTCTTGTTGGATGAAGGTAGAGGCCACCTCCAGGTGATGGCTCTGCTTGAATCCCCAGAGGAAAGGAAATCTCACCCCCAGATGATGTGCATGCCTGAGTTCCTAGAAGAAGGACGTCCCACCCCCATGTGATGTGTGTGCCTGAGTTCCTAGAGGAACTTGGACAATAGTTTCAACCCAGTCCTGTGTCTTGAACTTGAATCTTGAGCCTCCTGTGACCCTTATCTTGACCCTTTTTAGGCCCCAACAATTACACGCACCATTTTTCACCATGCTTCATGTTTCCTGCGTCTCCTCAGATCACCATGGCATCTCACTTGGGCTTTTCACTGGAGTTGGACATTGCTTTTCTGTTCTTCATTATCCTCATGGCTCAGTTTCCTGATGGTACAAAGTGCATTCAAGGCTGCAAGTTTTCTGAGGACATGTATCTGCCTGCAGTTACTGACTAATAATGAACACTCTAATAAAGACTCCTAATCTGACCTCTCAAAATATGTCCAATCTGGATCTTACAAATGAATTTCAATATAACACAGATGAGGCCAGAGGGCAGAGGGCATCTGGCTGAGAACAACTCAAGAATGGAGATACGGATAAGATTCTGATGAGATTCTCTGGGTGGAGATAGCTGGGCAGAGACCCTGGACGGCAGCATGGCCAATGGGCCAAGAGAGCTGTGAGACCTATGCAGATGCCCCTCAGCCATAATTGTTGAAAGAATGAAAGAAGGAATATAATAGATAATAGATGTATAGATATATCTATTAGATATATAGATAATATAATAATAATAGAATTCTTACTCAAAGTGGACATGGATTTCCTTGGACCATCTTTGGTCACAGAGGAAGCCATGAGTTGTCAACCTCTCAGATGGGACTTGAAGGACAGATCTGAAATTATCCAGGAGACATCTGTGAGCAGGAGGGATGGATGGGCAGAATTCATACACAGATCTCCCCCCACCCTTGCCCCGTGCAAGACATGAAGTTGAGGATCGTGGGCAAATGGACCAACTAAGGTTCCTGAGACTGATTCCTTCCAGAAAATTCTTTCTTTTCCTAAGCACTCCTGAAAAATAAAATTATGCTCCTGGAGGATAAGACTGAGACTGAGACAAAAAATATTACCATGAGTTGAACAATGATAAAACAAAATCATTTCTATCCCTGAGGAATCCAGTATTTGACATTTCCTATTCTGGGCTTGGGGTTTACTCATTTGTAGAGATTCTGTGTCCTCACCTTTAGATGTCAAAAACCTTTCTTTGGGGATTAGTCGTTATGATGTCATAGTATTTTGAATTTTCCAGAGTTATGTACTGTGGATTTCCTTTCCCCAGTCAATTGAGAGGAAAAGGGATATGTGGAGTGGATTCCTATTTTCCTGCATTTACCACTTCAAACCACAGCCCTATTTTTCCACACAGTAGGAGTTGACACCAAGACTGGCTGGAGATTTCACTCTATTCTACCCTTTGACTAGCTGACTGTTCTCAAGTTGCTAAAGAATATAATTATGAGACGAGGTATTGGTGGCTCCTAGTTATTATCAGGAGGAGGGGATCTCATGATCTCATTTTGAATTAAACTACCCCCACCCCAGCCAAATCATCATCTCTCCACTCCTCATCCATCAAATAAACATACGATGAAAGTGAAGGTCAGGAAGTAGAGCTTCCAATAGTATTGGAAAACCTGAACATGAGTGTTGGGGTCTGTCATTTTCTGTGAGGCTGAAAACATTTATTTCATGTTTAAGTGCTTCGTGTTTGGGGACTATATATTAACCTATGTGATTGTTTCTTCATTGATCACTCCCTTTATCTGTAATGATCTTGTCTGTTCTAATTGGTTTTAATCAGAACTCTGTTTTATCAGATGACAGGGTGGATACTCCTGCCTTCTCACAGGATGAATTTTCCTGGAAGATTCATTTCCATCCCTTTGCTCAGACTTGTGTTGATCTGTGACTATGATTTGAGTGTATTATAGAAAACACATGAGTGGATCTTGGTTTTTTTTTGCTCCAGTCTGGTCCGCTAATCTTTTACAGGACCAGACTTGGCCCCATTGACTTGTTTCTGTGAATCAATCCAGCAGTCCAATTATCTATCCATCCCCACGTCCCAATTATTTTTTTGACCATTCGTGGGACTTGAACTTAGGCCTGGACTGCATCAATGAGTCTCTTTGTGCTCCAGGCGTGTGCTCCATCCCTTGAGACAGAACACCACTTCTGGCTTTTTCTGAGTAGTTGATGGATTCCTCCTGGAAAGGAAGAGGAGTTGCCCTTCTGTGACTTAGATCTGAAAACTCCACTCTATTACTTCCCATCATATCACTGTGAAGCTCTTCAGTCAGAAAATCATGTGCAAAGGTCATCAGTGCATGCTGTTCTTCCTGTTGTGTCAAAAGCACACATCCACTCTGCCAGTGCCTCTGCTTCTGCCCATATAATCCATATATGGACTACAGACTCTGCTACCTGGGGTTGACTGTGAACTTCATCCCATGGTTAGAAATGTAATGTCACCAGGTGCATTTCCCTTCAACTGTAATTTGAGGAATGTGGTCAGTTCATAGGAATGTCTAATAAAGAATATCCTGTGAGACATTTATAGAAATCACTGCTTCTCTAAAGGACATAGAAAGACATTGAGTTCATGGTTTCCTTTAATTTAGGACATGTCCTGGGACATGGACTCAGGGCTGGGATACTGTGTCTTAGATATTATTTTTCTCCCTGCTAACACCCTACTACTTGAGCCACATATGTACCTGTGTCCTTTGGGTGGTCAGCTGGAGGAAAGAGTCCAGAACTTTCACATGGCCTGGGCTGGTTTGGAACGTTCCATCTGATTCTGATGCTATCTGCCCCCAGGACTTCACTTCTTCCACCTGATAGCTAAATCAACCTCAGTTGCAAGGAAGCTTTGCCATTTCACCTTCAGCCAGAATGGAGACTTGGTTTCCCTTCCATCCATTTCACTAAGTGCCAAGTTGAAGAAAATAAATACTTGTGTACATGGAAGTGATAATCAGTTCACTGCTCCTAGTGAACACGAGTGTACTCAGCTCACCATGTTCTTGCTGCTCATCTGCTTAGAGAGCTGGAATTCCCTCCAGACCACCTGTCCCAAGCAGGACGTTTTTTTTGGCATGGGGTGTGGAGGGGGGAGAGTTAACACCTCTGGATGGTGAGCACTGATTGGTTCATCCAGGAGATTGACCCACAGGAGACTCTCATAAAAACCAAGGAGCCACCATCCTCCAAAACCATGAAGCTGAAGACAGAAAGCCCCACAGCATGAGAGTCCTGCTGCGGCTCTTCTGCTCGCATGGACTCACATGCTCAACAGAAATCTTAGAAGTCTTCCAGGTAACCTGAATACGGTGATGTGTCTCTGTGGGGAAATTGGTTGTCTGACAGTCAGTGTGTCTATCTCACATTGCTTCTGTGCATCGATCACAATTTATTAATAAGTTGCGCTGATTGTCCATAGTCATCCAAATCATATTCCATTTTGAATTCTTCCTTTGCCATTCTGCAGTAAATATAAAAGATTATTAAGAACATGTGGACAGGGGCTGGGAAGGTGGCTCAGTGGTAGAGTGCTTGCTTTGCATGCATGAGGCCCTGGGTTTGATTTCTCTGCACTGTATAAGCAGATAAAGCTGGAAGTGATGCTATGTCTCAAGTGGTAGGGCGCTAGCTTGAACTGAAGAGCTGAGGTACAGCACGTGGCCCAGAGTTCAAGCCCCATGAGTGACAAAAGAAAAAGAAAAAGAACATGTGGACAGCATGATCTGTGATTTTTGCAGTGTTATTTCATATAAGCTTAGGTATTGAATTTTTATAATTTTGTGCATGTGTTACTTTCACTCACGGGTCTCCTTGTGATCATGCCAAAGAGGCCTAGAATCTCTCCCTGAAAATCCTCATCCTGTCTAGTTCTCTCTCTCTCTTCCAATTTATTAATGCCATGCAGCAAGAATCAGAGACTCTGAATACTTCCAGTAAATTCTCTTTTGAAAGAAGCAAAGTCTGGTAGCTCAGAGTCTGGAGAGAGAACTCTCCAGGTCATTGCAAGCAGGTTACTTGAACACCTGAGTGTTTTGGGAGCAAAACTGAAGATTCATGCTTTAACATGCCTGATGGGGTGTTTCTTATTCAGCCAGAATATTGGTACACATAGACCCTCACAGCTGATAATGAAGAGCAAATCCTGGAGGGTGTACAACTGAGATACTTAATGCTCTATGTCTGCACTAGTAGAGAACTTGATGTCATATGCACAATTGCTTATATCAAGGAAGCTGGGCTTCCCCCACAATATATACACTCATACCCTCCCTGGTCCCCGTAACTGATCCATCCCCCCAGCAAATTTACATTTTAAATTTAATAAAATAGTTAATAAATATGAAATTGACTCATTTGCTATTGACCATTCTCTTTAAATTCTAACATTTAAACAATCACAAACAAGGCCACACTAAAGTTAACAGTACATCCATTTTCATGGCAGCATTGTTTACCATAGCTAAGATATGGAAACAACCCAGATGCTTCTCAGTAGATGAGTAGACCAAGAAAATGTGATATATATATGTGCGTGCACGCGCGTGCACACACGCACACACACACACACACACACACACACACACACACACACACATACACAATGGAATTCAATGGTTCCATCAGAAAGAATGACACATGCCCTTTTGTAAAAAAAAAAAATGGAAAGACTTGGGAAAAAATCACATTAAGTGAAGTAAGCCATACCCAAAGAATAGGTCCCATGGTTTCCCTCATTTGTTAGTCCTATAGTTAAATAGCTATGAATAAGATTGAAATGAACTCCAAGGTATGAGAACAAGAGGGTTTTGTTGTTGTTTTAAATGTACTGTATGAAGTTATTTCTTTTTTCTTTTACTTTTTTTTTTTTTTTAAATTGTATTTTATTTTATTTGAGAACATACTGTACAAAGGGGCTACAATTACATGGGCAGGATAATGGATACATTTCTTACCAAGCATTGCAGCCTCCTCCTTTGTTTACCCTTCACTTCCCTTCCCCGCCTCCCCCCTCCCCCCACCCAATTTTACCCCCCTCCCCCCACCCAATTATACCCCCCTCCCCCCCCCCACACCGGCATTGTAAAGCTGGTTTTGACATGACATTTTGTACTTCTCATTGTTGCAACAGGTCCACCTGAATCCTTAAACGACTTGTTTGTCCCCGTCTACTCCACATGTTATACTGACATCAAATATAGTGAAAACGGGGGTTACACTGTGGGGGAGGGACATACAAAGCAACAAAGAAATAATCTTATAAATGCATTAGAAATACATGCATGAAAGAAACGAAAACATTAAAATACATATTTAAGGGTTCATTTTCCTAGCATCACATTATCTGACCTTTTCCGCTTGACTCATACGTATACTAGATATTGCAAATAAGGGAAACCATGGGACCTATGCTTCTTTGGGCCTGGCTTACTTCACTTAATATAATTTTTTCCAAACCTTTCCATTTCCTAACAAATGGGGAAATGTCATTCTTTCTGATGGAGGCATAGAATTCCATTGTGTATATATACCACATTTTCTTGATCCATTCATCTACTGAGGGGCATCTGGGTTGGTTCCATATCTTAGCTATGGTAAGTAATGCTGCAATAAACATAGTTGTGCTGGTAGCTTTAGTGTGGTCTTGTTTGTAAACATTTGGGTAAATGCCCAAAAGTGGGATTGCTGGATCATAGGGGAGATCTATGTGAAGTCTTTTGAGGAACCTCCATACTGCTTTCCAAAGTGGTTGAACAAGTTTACATTCCCACCAACAATGAAGTAGGGTTCCTTTCTGTCCACATCCCCTCCAGCATCTGTTGTAGAGTTCCAGTGAACAGTCCTAAGCCAGAGAATCACACCAAGTGTACCATCTTTTACTTTTTTTCCTTCGGTTTATTCCTCAATCTCTCTCTCTCTCTCTATTTCTCTCTCTCTCTCTCTCTCTCTCTCTCTCTCTCTCTCTCTCTCTCTCTCTCTCTCTCTCTCTCTCTCTCTCTCTCTCTCTCTCTCTCTCTCTCTCTCTCTCTCTCATTGTGTGTGTTCTGGAACTGGGGCTTGAACTCAGGGCTTAAAAGTCTACCTTGCCCCCTTTCTCCCAAAGCTGGCAATTGACCCATACCTCTGATTTTTGCTGGATAAATAAATGGTGATAAGAGCCTCACAAACTTTTCTGCCCTGGCTTTCCTTCCATTGTGATTTTTAGATCTCCGTCCCCTGAGTAGCTAGGAACACAGTCATGAGCCACCAATGGCCCAGTTCTACTTTCCATTAATTGGCAGTTAGTCATGATATACATAGTTCAGATTCATACTTAAATTTTTTTAATTGTTACTATAAAGATACGGGTTACAGTTTCATAAGTCGGGTAAAGAGTACATTTCTTTTTGGACAATGTCACCCCTCCCTCTTTCTGTTTGGCTTATTTATAGTGAGTCTAATGTAACCTTCATTCTTAAAGACTAGTTTATCTTTACTGCTGAGCCCTAATTTTTCTGAATTCACTCTTAGCCCTCAGGTGTTCAATGAAGTCTGTTCACTTTGGTTGCCTAGAAACCTGATGTTTCAGCCTAGCTTGAGCTTTGGGGATTGTGTCACTTACTACTCAGGTAGTTCCTCTTCCAGCTTTGTGGAATTACCTAGTGCTTGAACAGGGTATTATTCAGATAAAGTCACATGGGCACATCTGTAGATTCTTGGAACATTTTACTTACATAGCTGCATCTTCTGAAGTTTTCTGACTTTCATGTGGTAGCTGCTTCAGCCTTCCCTGACTCCAGACATTATCCCTGACTTATTTTGCCTGTGAGAGTTCTGTTGGCTTTAGGTTCTCCTCTGTGTGTTGTGGTTTGGAACTTTTCTCTAGGCAGAAAGCACAACTGTAGGGTTCACTTTGTTTTTCTTTTCTCCTGGACCAAAGTCTTGTTCTGTCTTTTCTCCAGTCTGAAAATAGTTCTTTCTTCTATTTTGTCTGGTTTTCCAGTTGCTGTGTAGGAAGGCAAGTGTAATACAAGCTTATTTACTTTACTGGAAAGCAAAAGTTCTCTCCATAATACAGTATTTGATATAACATAGTTAAATTACTTGATGTACTTGTTGATCTAGCAAGAGATGTCTAAAGGCAAAACAGAACAATTATTTTTGAAACATATTCATTTTTGTAATGTATATTGATTCCCTTACTAAGAATCAGGATAGTCTTCTAGGACAAAGTTGAGCTACAATTTGTATACTGTTTCTTTTGCAATATGACACTGTATTGAGAAATAATATTTATGTTTATACTATAGAATCATAGCTATATTTATACTACATAATCACAGTATATTGTAATACACAAATAAAGAATAGTTCCTGGGCTGGGAAGGTGTCTCAGTGGTAGAGCGCTTGCCTTGCATGCATGAGGGCCTGGGTTCAATTCCTCAGCACCACATAAGCAAAAAGAAAAAAGCCAGAAGTGGTGCTGTGGCTCAAGTGTTAGAGCGCTAGCCTTGGGCTGAAGATCTGAGGGACAGTGCCCAGGCCCAGTGTTCAGGCCCCACGACCGGACCCCCCCGCAAAAAAAGAATAGTTTCTGTATGTATGAGGCTTACCTGAGGGTGTTCCTTCATGCCAGTTTGTAGCCACACCTTTGTGTCTGTTCACAGCCCTTGCCAGCAATTGATCTGTTTCTGACTATAGTTTCCTCTTGTTTAGAAGGTCATGTCACTGAAACTTTTTACTCTACTCTTGTGTAGATACATACTTTTTATTTTGCTAGTTCTGTGGCTTGAACTCAGGACCTGGCACCATCCCTGACCCTTTTTGTACTCAAGGCTAGAGTTCTTCCACTTAAGCCACTGCACCACTTCCAGCTTTTTCTGAGTAGTTTATCCGAGACAGGAGTCTCATGGACTTTTCTGCCTGGTCTGGCTTTCGAACTGCAAATCTCCAATGTCAGCCTTTTGATTAACTACGATTACAGGCTTAAGCCATCAGTGCCCAGCTAGATCTATCTATCTATCTATCTATCTATCTATCTATCTATCTATCTATCTATCTATCTATCTATCTATCTATCTATCTATCTATCTATCTATCTATCTATCTATCTATCTTTCTAGTAATGGGGCTTGTACTCTGGACCTCGACACTGTCCCTCAGCTCTTCAGCTTAAGGCGAGTGCTCTACCACTTGATCCACAGCACCACTTCCAGTTTTCTGGTCGATTATTGGAGATAAGAGTCTCATGGAGTTTCCTGCCTGGGCTGGCTTTGAATCTAGATCATCAGATCTCAGTCTCCTGAGCAGCTTGGATTACAAGCGTGAGCCACCAGCACCTGACTAGATCAATACTTTTATATTTGAAATGAAATGAAAATTTAAGACTGCTTATCTTATTAGCCTTCATCCTAAAGTATTTTGTGTTTGTAGGCAAAAATGGCTCAATTTTTTAAAAAATAAATCACATAATAATAAAGCAAAAATGTCAATGAACCTTTCTTTTGTGCTTATACATCTCCCTTTTGTAGGAGAAACCACTGCCAAAGCGAATGAAAACTCCTTACCAGTATCTGTGCCATTTGATGTCCTCTCCACCTTCTCCCCTGCTGTTGAGAGCACAGTGAGTAAGAAGTGCAAAGTGCCTTACTCCCTTTCATTCCTGTCGTGGGTTTCCATCTCTTTCCATTCTTTTCCTGCAAAGTCATGGGACTGCATATTCAAGGGTGCTAGATATTTGAGCATAAATCTCTTCTGAGTAGTACAGTAAAAGCTATATATAAACTTCCCCTAAAAATATAGGAATATACATTGGAGAGTTACAGAAAGACCATGCACATAACATTTTATGGACCAGAAATTCTGAAGGTTTTTTGGCCTTAGAAAATATCTGCTTTACAAAAATATTTTTTCTGATAATTTTTCTTTTTATTTTTTTTGGTCATGGGGCTTAAACTCTGGGCCTGGGTGCTGTCCCTGTGCTCTTCAGTCCAGGCGAGTGCTCTACCACTTGAGCTACAGCACACTTCTGGTTTTCTGGTGGTTTATTGGAGATAAGAGGCTCACGGGCTTTTGTGCCTGGGCTGGCAATGACCTGTGATTCTCAGATCTCAGCCTCCTGAATAGCTAGGATTACAAGTGTGAGCCATGGATACCAGGCTCTCATAATTTCATTTTTAAACAGAAGGGAAGAATGATCATTTAAAATGAGAGATACTTACACAACTGTACATGATTAGAAACATTTTAAGAGAGCACAGAACCTAAGTATCTTTCGTACATAAAGGTAGGTAGCTTGTGTGTGTGTGTGTGTGTGTGTGTGTTTGTGTGTGTGTGTGTATGTGTGTGTGTGTGTGTGTGTCCCAGTCTTGGGGCTTGAAACCAAGTCCTAGGTGCTGTATCTGGGCTTACTTCCTCAAGGCTACTCTCTACCGCATAAGCAGAAAAAAACCAGAAATGGCACTGTGGCTCAAGTGGTAGAGTGCTAGCTAGTCTTGAACTGAAGAGTTCAGAGACAGTGCCCAGGCCCAGAATTCAGGCCCCATGATGGACAAAAAAATACAAAAAATAAATTAAAAGGCCATACAAAAAGATGAAGTCACAAAACAAACCCTGAAAATAAAAGCAACTTGAAACCTGTGGCTGAGGCACAGGAAGTACTGCTAAGAAGGATACATTGTTGCAAATATGGCCAAGTAAGATTCAACCATGGAGGTGAAGGGGGAATCAGGAGGTAAAGCCAGGTACAGGATGCTTTTCTCTTCCTTTTGTGAATTTACCACATTTGTATGCACAATTCTTTCCTTTTATTCAGGATTCCCTGCACTAGGATCAATGGGTCACAGGGCATCTCTCCATTCTCTTTCACTTAACTTGGTGGTGAAAATAGGAGCAACTCATGGTCAAAATCCACTTCTGGTAGGAGTTACCAGTAGTCAATACCATCGATGAGGTAAAAGAAAACATCAACATTTCCTATTAGGTCCTCATCAATTGCTTTGTAATCCAAAGTGATGAAGGGTAGGGGCTAGGGGAGTCAGCTCAAGTACAAGATCCCCTGCAGAGGAAGAGGGATCTAGTTAGTAGCTAGAGGCTCTCAGTTTGAACTCTAGTACTTCTGTTTAAAAACATTTAACTAGGGGCTAGGAATGGGGCTTAGTGTTAGAGTGCTTGCCTAGCAGGCATGAAGCCTTGTGTTCAGTTTTTCAGTACCACCTAAAAAGAAAAAGCCAGAATTGGAGCTGTGGCTCAAGTGGTAGCATGCTAGCCGTGAGTTAGAGATGCTCAGGGACAGTGTCCAGGGCCTGAGTTCAAGCCCCAAGATTGTTTTCTCTCTGTCTCGCACTCTCTATGTAGACAGATAGCCAGATAGATAGATAGATAGATAGATAGATAGATAGATAGATAGATAGATAGATAGAGAGAGAGAGAGAGAGAGAGAGAGAGAGAGAGATAAAATTTCTACAGATAATCTGTTACAGATATAGATAGATCTGTTATCTTTAGCAGATAGATAATCTATAGAGTTTATCTATCTATATCTATATCAATTGGTATCTAGTTGTCATTTATATTCATGATTTCAGGACATCAAAGATTTACTCAACATAACCTCATTACTGCTTGTATTTCAATCTTGGGGTGTGTGTGTGTGTGTGTGTGTGTGTGTGTACCTACACATGCATGCTGGGGCTTGAAGTTATAGATCTGTGCTCTTGTTTGGCTTTCTGTTTTGTTTTTGTTTTCTTTCTCTCCTTTTCTCTTTCTTTCTTTAGGTGCTAGTTCTAGGCTTGAAATCATGGCCTAGTTCCAGTCCCTGAGACTTTTACCCAAGGTAAAGCCACAGCTCTACTTTGGCTTTTATTCTTTGTTTTTGTGGTTAATAGGCAAGAAGAGTCTCATAGATTTCCCTGCCCAAGGTGGCTTTGAATTGTGATCCTCAGATCTCAGGCTTCTGACTATCTAGAATAGCAGGAATGAGCCACCAACGAATACCTAGCTTTGTTTGGCTTTCTGGGTTTCCATAGTACTCTGTCACTTGAAGCAAACCTCCAGCTCGGCATTTTGCTGCTTACTGGAGATAAGACCTCATTCATTTCTCTGTGTAGTCTAGCTTTTAGCATTGTAAATTTGCTGCACTTGTTGTGCGTTGACATCCTTGGTTTCTTACGTGGAATTGTTCATAATCTCATTGAAGAAGTCTTGTGTGTGATGAATTGTGTGATTTTGGAGGTTCTCTATCTTTGATGGTTTAATTACAATGTGTTAAGTGATCACAGTTTGTTCTACTTGAAGTCTATTGGGCTGCTAAATGCTTGAATATATAGGCTCATGCTAGAAATCAAAATTGGAAAAGTTTTGATCATTACTCCTTCCTTTTTGTGTCGTGGGCCTTGAACTCAGAGCCTAGCTCTGTGCATGAGTCTCTCTGTGCTCCCCACCACCACTTGTCAGAGTTGATCATTTCCATTTTGCTCTGTTCACATGTGTTCTGCTTGCCAAAATTTGCTGCTGAACACCTCTAGTCATTTATTTATTTCAGTTATTTCTTACAAGTTTTCACTTTTGTGAATTCCTGGTTTTACTGAAGATCAAAGGTTGGGCCTACATATAACCAGGAAATGATACCTGGAATTTGTGTGAGTGGCTCAGACCCCTTTAATTCTATTCTTACTGCCTTATCCTCTTTCCTGCAATCCACACCAGTGGCCAGTTGGGGCTTTCTTACAACTAGTTGACCAAAGCACAGCATTGGATCTAGTTTACTCCCAGTTCTGCAGGCTTTCTCTGAAAGATGGCCTCTGAAGTCTTAGATTTAGAACTCTCTTGGCTTTCCATGCTTTCTCCTCTCTCTGTACCACAAACACACACACAGACACACAGACACACAGACACACAGACACACACACACACACACACACACACACACACACACACACACCCCAGACATTTAAGCCATGATTTCTTAAGTAGAACTATCTTTTGATACTTTAAATAGTCCAAAATACTTGATGTGGCACAAAGTAAATAGTTCATATTTTCTTTATGTTGCCAGTCCTAGTGCTCCATCTCTTTCTTGGGTGCTATCCCTGAGCTTTTGTGCTCTACCACTTGAGCCACAGTTCTACTTCCAGAATTTAATGCTTATGAAGGCCCAGGTTTGATTCCTCAGTACCACATAAACAGAAAAAGCTGGAAGTGGTGCTGTGGTTCAAGTGGTAGGGTGCTAACCTTGAGCAAAAAATGCTCAGGGACATTGCCCAGGCCCAGAGTTCAAGCCCCAGGACTGGAAAGAAAAAAAGGAGGTAAAAATCTCACAGACTTTCCTGCCCAGGCTGGATTTGTACCATAAACCTCCTAAGTAGCTAGGATTTCAGGTATGAGTCTTAGGTGCCCAGTTTAGGCATCCTACTTCAATAAAGCTTCCTCAGCCATTACTTGTGCAGAGCTCCTATCCCTTGTTTTTCAAGAACTTATTAAAGGCTTTGCCACATTCTTTAGATTTGTTGTCATTACATTTCTATTATTATTACTTCCCCCATCACTGCCTCACTCTCTCTATCTTTCTCTCTCTCTCTGCCCTCTTCTTTTTTTCTTTCTCTCTCTTTCTCTCTCTCTCTCTCCTTCCTGGTGGGTTTTGAACTCAGGGTCAGGATGGGGTATCATTGGCTTAGTTCTTTTTTTTCTCAAATATGATGGCCTATCATTTGAACAACAACTTCAATTCTGGCTTTTTGATAGTTAACCAGAGATAAGAGTCTCATGGATTTTCCTATCTAGGCTGGCTTTGAACCACACTCCTCAGATCTCAGCTTCCTGTGTCACTAGGATTAGAGGTATGAGCCATTAGTACCCAGTTTCAAATAATATCATTTTTAGTTTTTTTTTCCTGAAGTCATTCATAGCTAAGAAACAATGATGCTAATTTTCATTAAGGAATTAAGCCTCTTCAAAGCCCCTTAAATTCCAAATGTTTTTGAGTTTTCATGCTTTCTCTGAAACCTATGGACTAGGCAAAGTATATATGTGTAAATTCACATTACCCCATCTGCCTAGCCCAGCTTAGCTACTGCCAACTTGCTTATTCTCCCTAACATTTGGGAACGGTGCTTTCTGTGGAGCTAAGATGTGCAAACCAAAGGATTCAATTATACTCGGTAAGGATAAATCAGCCTTCATGAGGCCTCCTGTCCATGGAAGACCCATGCTGCAGGGAAGAGTTTGTTCCCAAGAAGAAGGGATGCAGATTGGAAAGAATGACCTGGTGTGCTGTAATTTGCACTGTGAAAACCACAACCACACAGATAATTGTTCATGAGGCCACTGCATTCACAGCCCATCTCCACTGATATTTTTTGCCAGTTGTGGGGCTTGAACTCAGCCTGGGAACTGCCACTAAGCTTTTTTGCTCAAAGGTAGAATTCTGCAACTTAAACCCATCACTACTTCTGGCTTTTTCTGTTTATGTCACACTTCATGCATGCTAGGAAAGCACTCTACCACTAAGCCACATTCCCAGCCTTCACTGATCTTTTTATGCATTCCATTTTTCACATGTTAAGTAGAAACCTTGTATATCACCAGGAGCAGAGAGGGACTTATAGCCTGTAACAGACCAATGCAATCAAAATAGTTACCTAGAGGGTGAAATGTGTTTCAAACTTAAATTTTAAAAACCCTAATTTAATTAGAGTTGGGAAAAGGATTTCCTAAAAAGATGACCTCTAAAACAACAGGCCTTGCTTCAGGGCTTATTAATGTTCAATGTCCTATGGTGTAGGGTGGGGCCATGGTTTTAAGTCACAGATTTTGCCCCAAAGGATTTCATAGATCCATAGAATAAAAGACATTCTCAGAGAATAATGAGAGACTGAATCATTAAATGCCAGTGGTTTAGTACTAAGTGTTATAAATAAAATAAAGAAGGAATTACTCAGAAAAATGAATCTATGCACAGAAAATGGGCAAAGTAGTCTTAACTGGGTAATGAGATGAGAACTTGGGGGTGTGCCATGCTTGGGATGTGAGATGATTGGGAGAGACAAAGGTATGCAGTCTTGACTAGAACATGTATTGAAACATGTATTCTAAAATCTAACAAACCTGGTCCAACAGTGATGCCTAAGCCACCTTAGAGTGGCTTCATCAGTACATCCAAACCATGCCCAGCCACAACCATCCACTTTAGCATTGGTTCATCAACTTATGCATTTGTGGTTCCTTTGCTATGGACCAGGGATGGAGCGTGCAGACCCAGGGCAAAGTCAGCAGATCCTAGATGGCTGCTTCTGAACATACCCTGTGGTTTGTTGATAACTGGCTTACACTTACATCCAAGACAAGCTCCTTGGCTGTAAGCCATGGAAAGATGACTGAGGCAGGAAAGTCAGAAGGAAAACAGTAAGTCTGATCATGGAAGTCAGGAATCTTCCATGTAGGCACAGTACCTAGGCCCTGGGTTCAAGCCTCAGGAATGGCACACCCAAAAAAAAATAATACAATAGTTGTAGCTAGTTTCAGTGACTGTAGTATTTGACCACACCTAGTGATTAATGTGGAGACTAAGAACAAATTTGGGCAGTATGCTTGCCTCTTTTTCCTCCTTTGGTGATATTCCACACTTTCCAGGCTTTAAATGATCCCTTCCCCCTGGTAATCACCAAATGCAATTTCTAACTCAAAATGCTCTTTCCCAGGCTTGGGGAATTAAAGGCCTGTCTACTAGACAGCTCCAGTTAGCCAGGCTATCTCTCAATGGTGAAGCAAAATTATTTGCCTAAAACAGAATTTGAGATTCCTTTCCCTGCTTGCTAGAACATTTCTCTTCCTACCATCTTCTCATTGTAATAGTTCTACCATCTATCTTATTATTTGCTTCAGCCAAAAGCCTACATCATCTTTGGAGCAAGTTCTAATGTCTCATTTTACAAAACCATTTCCACAAGCTGGGCACTAGTGGCTCACACGTGTAACCTTAGATACTTGGAAGGCTGAGATCTTAAGGTCACAGTTCAAAGCCAACCCCTACAGCATAGTCAGTGAAACTCTTATCTCCACTTAACCACCAAAATGGCCAAGAGTCCAGCTGTCACTCACATGTTCAGCATTACTAGAGTGAAAAACTAAGTGAGATTGCTAGGCTTTGAATTCAAGCCCCAGTACCAGCAAAAAGAAAAAGAAAAACAATAAACAACAAACACTACTTCATCTACTACTTTTACTCCATTGTTGACATTCTAATCTACACTGACCTGTACTAAACAATGGCCACACAGGGCTCCTGGCTTTCACTCTTCATTTATTCTCCACATTGCCACCATGGTGAACCTTGAAAAGCACATATCACATAGTGATACCTCCTGCTATTATCCACAGTGGAAAGTTCTAGAAGAAACCCACATTGATTGCCCTTGCTTATATGACCCTATGTGACCAGACTCTTCTCTGGGTCATATGCATCTGCCACCATCCCTCTTCACTCATTTCATTCCAGTGACACGCAACCTTGATGTTCCTCAAAAACACCAAGTCTCCCACCTCACAACCTTTGCTCCAAGTGTTCCCCTCTGCCCAAAATCATCTTTCCCCAACTCTTTCCTTCATGACTCGTTTGCGGAACTCACACCTTAATTCATTAGTCACCATTTCCAGGAAGCCTCTTTTATATAGTTTTTTTTTTGTCGGTCGTGGGGCTTGAACTCTGGGCCTGGGCATTGTCCCTCAGCTCTTCAACTCAAGGCGAGCGCTCTACCACTTGAGCTACAGCGCCACTTCCTCCCGGAAGCCTCTTTTGATCATCTTAAGGTAGCTGCACCCAAGGTTGTGGTTGAGGCAGAACTTAAATAACTCCATTTCTCCATTTTCTTTTGTTTCATAGTGTTTGCCACTGTTTGGATTGGGGGGGGTCATGGGGCACGAAATATGGGCCTGAGCACTCTCCCTCAGCTCTTCAGCTCAAGGCTAGCACTCTACCACTTGAGCCACAGTGCCACTTCCCACTTTTTCTCCTGATGTGATGCTGAGGAATCGAACCCAGGGTCTCAAGCACTCTACCACTGAGCCACCTTCCAAGCCTGTTTGGATTTTTTAACTGTTTCTTTGTCAGTTAGTATCCTCATCTAGAACATCAGCTCTATGAAAATGAAGTTTTTATACATTTTAATTCCAGGCCATTCCTAGACATTGAAACAGAGCTTGGCTCCCAGTTTTCCTTCATTAAATAGTTGATGCAGGGCTGGGAAGGTGGCTCAGTGTTAGAGCACTTGCCTTGCATGATTGAGGCCCTGGGTTTGATTCCTCAGCACCACATAAGCAAAAAGCAAAAAACCGGAAGTGGAGTTGTGGCTCAAGTGGTAGAGTGCTAGCCTTGAGCTGAAGAGCTGAGGGATAGCGCCCAGGCACAGAGTTCAGGCACCACGACTGGACCATAAAATCAATCAATCAATAAATAAATAAATATTTGATGCATCATTGCCAAAGATGGTGGATACCGATGGCATGAACTTTCATAAAATCGTTGAGCATGCTGGCATCAATTTACCTCTCTGTCTGAAGATGAAGTTAATATACTATCTCTTTCAGAATGTAATGGGAGTCATTATAATCAATGGAGAGGCTCAAGTCTTTACCAATCATTGTGACACAAATATTAGAATCTATGGGCAGGGAGCCATTTGAAAGTGGTAATCACAAAATAATGGAGAAAGAAATTTGTTTTATTTATGAACCTCCTGAGATCTGAGAAAGTGGGCAGAAATAAAATACTCCCATTTGCAATCTAAACATTCATAAACACAGTTCACACTAAATAAAATTGCACTAACATTTTAATTGACATCAATAGACATTTTGTTAAGTGTTTTGTTTTTTGAGCTCATTTCTATATCTATGGTAAGAAGACTCCCTTCCATTTGAATATTTTAGTGGATATACTTTTCAAATGAATGTCAGTGCTACCTTCTGTGATATCACCCTGGACAGAAACCTTTTGTTGATAACATTGGGGTATCATTATACGCTTACACTATTATATCTGAGTAGGAAATAGCAATGCACTGTGAAATTATAAAGGCAAACTTTCATGTGCATCATACTGCTTTTTTTCCTCCTCTCTCCTCTGTTATGAATCCCTATGTAGGACACCCGGCTGGTTCCACTTTGGCTCCTAAGGATTTGACAGGACCCGCAAAAATAAGGGAATGGTTGGGGAAGCAGGGGGAAGATATTGAAGGGATGACACAGATCAAGATGCACTGTAGACATGAATTGCTTGGTTTTTGGTTTTGATTTTTTTGTTTTGTTTTGTTTTGGTCATGGGCCTTGAACTCTGGGCCTGGGTGCTGTCCCTCAGCTCCTCAGCTCAAGGCTAGTGCCCTCCCACTTAAGCCAAAGCACCACTCCTGGCTTTTTCTGCTTATATGGTGCTGAGGAATTGAACCCAGGGCCTCATGTGAGTGAGGCAAGCAGTCTTCCAATGAGCCAACTTCCCAGCCCCGAATTGCTTGTTCTGAATTCCAAACATTCACTACATAATCTAAAGATTAAGAAAACTGAGGTCAGGGGTGGTGAGAATTGTGAAATGGGAGACATGGTTCAAAAAACACTGCACCCAGGAACTGCTCTGCTGCATGGCCGCATCTCTGTACAACTACCTAACTAAAACACACATAGACACAGACACAGACACACAGACACACAGACACACAGACACACACAGACACACGCACACACACACACACACACACACACACACACACTCTAATAGTGAAAACGAGAATGAAAAACTTAAACCTGGGAAAAAGGGGTACAGTCACTTCGGGCTCCTGATCAGAGTAGAGATTGATTTTAAGGGGTGCCCCTAAATTTCTGAACTGGGTGATTGTCCACCTTGAAGGAATGAACTTGTGTCTCTGGGGGTTTGGGTTTTTAATGCAGGACATGCAGTACACAGAAAGGATCCCCCAGTTAACTAGGAACCACCTTCTCTTCCGCTGCCCTGTTCACCTGCTGCCAGCACCAATAAGCTGGGGAAGAAGAGGACCAGCTAGCCTGGAGGGGCCCAGGGCACTGACCTGGAAGCTAAGACTGTGTTTGTGAGCTGGAGCCAGTGGCTCACCCCTGTAATTGAAGCTACTCAGGAGGCTGAGATCTGAGGATCTCAGTTCAAAACTAGCCGGGGCAGGAAAGTCCATGACATTAATCTTAAGCTAACCACCAGAAAACTGGAGTGGTGCTGTGGCTTACAGTGGTAGAACATGAGACTTGAGCAGAAGAGCTCCAGGACAGTGCCTAGGCCTTGACTTCAAGCCCCAGGACTGACTAGAAAAAAAATCATCTTTGATGTTTGTGGAACTCAAATTCAAGGTCCCAGTTGATTGAGTGTGTCTGGTTTTACAGGGCTCCAGCAGGTAGAAGAATTACTATATTGTTCTTTTTTTGACAGTCCTAGGGTTTGAACCCAGGGCTTGGGCACTGTCTCTGAGCTTGTCTCTGCTCAAGGTTAGCATTCTATTACTTAAGACACAGCGCCACATCCTGCTTTTGCTGTTTACTGAGGAACCAAACCCAGGTCTTCATGTATGCCAGGCAAACACGCTACCACTAAGCCACATTGTGATTCCTGAAGAATAATTAGTATAATAATAAGTATATTTATAATATTTTTATACTTATATCATTATATTTCATTTACTATTGTAGCATGTATATTTTATCTATTATATATAACATTTATATTTATTTGTATATTTACTAGATATTATATAATATATAATGTATGTATGTTATAGAATATAATATGTAACATATTAATACATTTTATAAAAATGATTTATATCATTGCACTTATAGCATTAATATAGTAATTATATTTATAATTCTAATATTTTGTAATAATAATTATTATGCTGGAAGAAAAACTGGGGTGTCTCCAGAGGACAAGAGGGCCCTGAGAATTGAGAGGGGAACCACTGGGCTCCTGTGCTTCCTTCCCATGAGTGACCATCACTGCTTGTGTTGGTGTTTGTGTGTGTGTATATGTGCTTATGTTTGTGTCAGTGTCAGTACTGGGGCTTGAACTCAAGGCCCTGCATAATGTGGCTGAGCTTTTACTCAAGGCTGGTGCTCTACTATTTGAGCCATAGCCCCACTTCTAGCTGTTTCCAGTGGGTATTTGGAGATTAGATCTCATGGATTTTCCTGCCAGGGCTAGTTTCAAACTACCATCCTCAGACCACACCCACCAGAGTCAGTAGGATTACAGGTGTGAGCCACCATTGCCTGGCCTGTGTGTTTTGTGCTGGTACTTGGGCTTGAACTTAGAGCCAGGGCTTTGAATTTATTGAGCTTGTTTTCTCAAAACCAACACTTTGCCCCTTGAGCCATATCTCCACTTCAAGTTAAGTGTCTCAGACATTCTTGTCCAGAATAGCTTTGTACCAGGATTCTCAGACCTCAACCTCATGAGTATCTAGGAATAGAGGTATGAGCCACTGGCACCCACTTTGTATATTTCTTAAATTAAATCCTGTACTCTCTCACTCCCAACCTTCAAGAGCTTCTGTTTCAGAATAAAATCCAAAGTCTCTACCATAGTCTAAGGGAACTTATCTTGTCTAGTGGTTCTCAAATACATCTAGAGGGCTTCTTTGAAGCAGGCAACACTGGACCCTAGCCCCTGACTAAACAGGTCTGGGCTGGACCTGCTAAAGTTCCTGGATGAGATCACTGCTTCTGGGTGGAGACCACACTTGTAACTCATTGCTCTGCACAAGCTGCCCACTGCCTGTCCTACAGCAAGCATATCCTCTACTCCACACACTGATTGTGATGTAGCCACACTGGTTTACTGACTCTAAGACAGGCCAGACACCCTCAACTTTGAGCTCATGACCCTACCTGATTCTGGGGCCTGGGTGAGTTGCCTTGATCTCCTAAGTCACTTTACCACATGACGCTTTTCTGAAATCATACCTCACTGTAAATTGCCAACACTCCTCCCTAGCACATCTCTCAATCTATTTTTCCATCATATTTTCAAACATATTTATACATTCTCCACCCTCCCCCACCCCCACACACTAAAGCATAGAACTTCAAAACAAAGTTTTTCTTTTCTACTTGCTACAGTGTCTAGAACCTAATAAACTCAATAGATAAAAAAGAGTGAGATGGGTAATAGTGTCACACCTGGAATGTTAGCTATTCAGGAAATTGAGATCTAGAATCACTTTTTCCATTTATTTCCCATTTTGATTAAAATTTAACCATTAAAGGAACTTTTAAAAAGAATCAAAACTTCCTTATTTTCTGCAGGTTTCCTTCACTCCCTTTCACCTAGTCTACCTCAACCTGTGTCCCCATGGGAGCTTTGGCATCTCAGAAAATGTGCAGTGCCCCAGACCCTAGTTAATTTCAGACAGAATCCAGCATTACCTTTAGTCATGTGGTGGGCAGAGCAGAAGGCATCTACCATGTGTGCTACCCACACCTCTCATCCACACCTGTGCTACTTCCATACTCCCAGCCACACGAGCACCACTGTGTCACCATTGCTTACACTGGCCTAGGCATGGGCTTCCATGGTCATCAGGACAAATGTCCTGAGAGCTATTTTACCTGCAACAGGTGACATTTCCTGATCTGGGTAATCACTGGCACTGGAGCAAACCAGGGCCATGGCACTGCAGGATGCATCTCTCTACAGCAAAACTTGGGGCCCTTCCTTCCCAGACACAATGGAGATCCTGGACAAGTCCCCTAGATGATTCCATGAATGTCTCTCACAGCCCTCATCTGTCAGAAATGAACAAAGAGGACAGAATTGTTCAAGTTATTTTCTTTCTTCATAGAAGGGTGCACTATCATCCTGCCCCCCAGAGCAAGGCAGCACACCAAATGGCGGGATCCACTTGGTTTTCATCCCAACCCAGGAATGATATTGTGCCTTTTCCTGTTGCTCAGGAGTCAGGATCACATCTTTGTAAACAATCGGTTACCAGGGCAATAGGTCACAGAAGGAAGACAGACGGCATTATAACCATCAGTTCACCATCCCTAGCCAGGAGGCAGTGTACTTTGGGAGGCCATTGCTCAAAAACAAACATCCTTTTTACCTGCTAATGAAACTGCAACTCCACTGCACCCCATCTTTCTCATTAAAACAAAAACTTAGAAGAAAAAGGAAAGAGTGTTTTGGACTTCTTGCCAGGACTGGCTTGAAACCACAATCCTCAGATTTCAACCTCTTGAGTAGTGCCAAGCTTTTCCATGAGACAATTCTCTCAAATTAACCACCAAGAAAGAAGCAAAAAGAAATAGACAAAATTCCAGACCTTGAGCTGAAGATCATGGACAGCACAGCACACATGCCCTGATTTCAAGCCCATGACCTGCACATCATCATCATCATCATCATCATCATCATCATCATCATCATCATCATCATCATCATCATCATCATCATCATATTCATCATCGACATCATCATTATAATGTGAATTAAAAAAGTATAAGACCCTATTAAGAATATTAAAATTGAGTGAGTCAGGCATTTTTTGGTGGCTGACATGTAATCCCAGTTAGAAGCATGAAATCTCAGGATGGTGGTTAAAAGCCCACCTGGGCAGGAAATTCCATGAAGCTCTGATCTCCAACTAACCAGCAAAAACCAGAAGTAGAGCTGTGGCTCAAGTGGTAAAGCAACAGCCTTCAGCAAAAAAGCAAAATAAGTGACCAGGCCCAGATACATAGGGTAGGACAACTAATAATTAATTAATTAAATACAAATACATAAATAAAATCAGAATGGAAGAAGAGCACAAAGCGCCAATTCCAAATCTTAAAATGAGCAGAGAATTGGTGGCTTACACCTGGAGCTCAAGCTACACAAAAGACAGAACTTGAAGATCTCGGTTCCAAGGCAAACTAGGCAGAAAAGACCATTAGGGATTTGTGAATGTGTATCAGTCCTGGGTCTTGAAGCCAGAGCTTGAAATAGAAATACGTTTCTTAAAGGTAGCACTCTACCACTTTTTCTCTTTAGGGGATTGAATGGAGATATATCTTACGGACTTACCTGCCTGGGCTTTCAACCTCAATCCTCAGATTTCAGGTGCTGATATAGTACCCTCAACTTCTTAACTTCTATGAGAATTTTATCTGCCATGAACTGCCAAAAAGTAAAAGAAGCGAGAAGTTGATCTGTGTGGCTCAAGCCACAGAGACTGCTTCCTTTTAGGGAAAACAAACAACAAAAACCCTCATACACAGTGGCCCTGCCCTGCTTTCAACCCCAGGAAGCGATCAGGCCCTATGTTCAAGCCCTAGGACCATCACCACCAACAACAAAAGAATGACTCAGGGACAGGGACTAGGCCCAGAATTCAAGCCCTAGGAACAGCATCAAAAATAAAAGAAAAACAAATTCAGAGACTGTGGCTAGGCTCCAGAGTTCAAGCTCTAGAACCAACACCAGGACACACACACACACGAGAAATGAACAAAATAATGAGAAGATGGCAAAAAAAGAGAAAAGTCAATGAAATATTTTTAAGTAGTAGCTCATGCCTATAATCCTAGCTACTGTAGAAGCTGAAATCTTAGGATTGTAGTTCATAGTCAGCCTGGGCATGTGTGCCAGTACTGGTGCCTGAACTTGTGCTGTTTTGCACAAGACTAGAACTATACTACTTCCAAACACTTGGTGATTAATTGGAGATGAGAGTCTCAACAACTTTCCTGCCCAGGCTGCCTTTGAACCACTATCCTCTGATTTTAGAGCCTGGGTAATGTCCCTGTCTTCCCATGAGAATCTATTTTTTTGGTTGGTCATGGGGCTTGAACTCGGCCTACACACTGTCCCTCAGCTCTTCAACTCAAGTCTAGTGCTCTACCTCTTGAGCCACAGTACCACTTCTGGTTTTTTGGTGGTTTATTGGAGATAATTGTCTCACGGACTTTCCTTCCCAGGCTGGCTTTGAACTGCAATCCTCAGATCTCAGCCTCCTGAGTAGCTTGGATTACAGGCGTAAGCCACTGGCACCCAGCTTTCTTTTTATTTTTTCTTTTTTGTGGGTGATGGGGCCCGCTCTAGCTCTGGATGCTGTCCCTTAGCTCTTCAGCTCAAGGTAAGCATTTTACCACTGAGCCACCTTCCCAGCTCCCCCAGCTATGAATTACCAAATTTGTTTTACACAGCCAGATGTTGAGATGCATCTCAAGGTTCAGAGCCTGTCAGCCTTGCTCAGGACAGGGGAGAGACTCCTGCACAGTGATCTTGCCCTGATTTCAGGTCTAGGAACAGTCACCACTCCCTGTGTTCCAGCCCTAGGACCAGAACGAAAAAATAAATAACTCCCCCGTTTTCACTGTATTTGATGTTGGTATAATTTGTGAAGGGGAAGGGGAAGGGGAAAAACAAATTTTTTAAATAGGGATACAGGTGGACCTATTGCAACAATGAGATGTACAAGATATTATGTCGAAAAATGAACTTTACAGCTTTTGCCTGTGTGTGTGGGGGGGAACGGGGGGGGAGGGTGGAGAACATTATATAAACAAAGCCATCAATGAAGCTGTGGCTCAAGCTGTCACAGTCTGCTAGTCTTGAGAAAAACAATACAAAAAATGCTTCATTCATAGTGGCTCTGCTCTGACTTCAAGCAGGAGAGTGGCCATGTCATGAGTTTAAGCCCTAGCACCAAAAATGAATGAATGAATGAATAAATAAATAAATAGAGCCAGAACTTTATCTGTGGCTCAAGCCATGGAGACTGCTAGTCTTGAGAAAGAAAGGGAAAAACCTCAGACACAGTGGCTCTGCCCTGATTTTATGACTAGCAAAAGTTAAGGCCCTATATTCAAGCCCTAGGACTAGCAATAAAGAAAAAACAAAACAAAACAAAACAAAAACAACAACAACAAAAACTTGGCAAAAACTCTGCAAAAAAGCCCAAGTCCTAAGTTCAAGCCAGAGGATCAGCACCTAAAATAAATGCAGAAAGAAAGACAAATGCGTAAAGAGCCAAAATTTGAACTGTGTCTTGAGGTGGGAAGCCTACTACCCTTGAGAAAAAATTAGGAACAATGACCAGCCCTTGAGTTCAAGTACTATAACAAGCTCCAAAACAACCAATAAAACTCAAAACAAAAACTGCAGAAAGAATGGCCAGGCCTAAATAATAAGCTAGATGACATGAACTTACAAAAAAGAGAAAACGAATAAAAAATTAAGTGAAAAGGAGGGCAAAAATATTAGAGGCAATTCAAGATTTTAAAAAATATGGTTCATACCTATAATCCTACCTGCTCAGAGGGCTGAAATCTGAGCATTTGTGTTTTGAATCCAGCTTGGGCAGAAAAGTCCATGAGAATTCTTTTCATTTGTGCTATTCCTGGGCTTGAACTTGGGGAGTTTTGCTCAAGGGTAGAGCTCTACTGCTTCCTACCTATTGCTGCTTAATTGGTGAAAAACATCTCATGGATTTTCATGCCTAGGATGGCTTTGAACCTTGGCTCTCAACTTTCAAGACTCTGTATCGTCATCTTGGCTTCTTGTAGTACTCTTTTCCTTTCTGTATTTTTTGTCAGTTGTGGGGTTTGAACTCAGGACCTGTGTGCTGTCCCTGAGCCTCTTGTACTCAAGGCTTGTGCTCTACCACTTGTGCTATAGCATCACTTCTGGGTTTTGAGTGGTTAATTGGACATAAGAATCTCACAAGGGAACTGGGAAAGTGTCTCAGTGGTAAAGCGCTTGCCTTGCATGCTTGAGGCCCTGGGTTCAATTCCTCAGCACCACATAAGTAGGAAAAAAAGCCACAAGTGATGCTGTGGCTCAAGTGGTAGAGTGCAAGCCTTGAGCTGAAGAGCTGAAGGAAAGCACACAGGCCCAGAGTTCAGGCCCAAGACCGGATCCCCCCCCCCCAAAAAAAAGAAGCTCAGGGACAGTGACCAGGCAGAAGAGTTCAAGCCCCAAGACCGGCAAAAAGAAACAAAGAAAAAAGAAAGTGAGTAATTAAGCTGTGGCTCAAGGTATGAAACCTGTTAGCCTGGAGAAAAAAGGTAAAAAACGTAAAGAAAAATTTAAAAAGAAATTATTCCCAGTACCACACCTTCCAGTGCAACCAGGCCAATGCCCCTGCTATATCCTATGTCTCAATGACAAAAATTTCAATTATTTGAAAACTGCCTTCCAAGAATTGCCACATGGGACCACATGGGGAATTATTGACCATATGCAATTATTGACCTCAAAAATATTTATTAACATGATTTCTTCTATTCTTGTGATTTTTCTATGTCCTTCTCATCATTACTTCCCTAGCACCTAGCAAATTACCTGGAATAAAAATAGAGAAACATGTCTGCTTACTGAACATCTGCATGTATATTTAGAATACTAAGCTAGTTTCAATGGGGTCATCAACACTGAAGATTTTTTACTATGAGCCTCATACTTTGTAAAAAACAAAACAAAACACATTTTACCCTCAAGAACTCTACATTTGCCAGTTGCCAGTCACTGATACTGTCATCCTAGTTACTAAAGGGAAGGAGGTGCTTGTGTTGTTCAAAAATATTGATGTTATAAAGATAAGGAAAAGCTGATAAATTATTATAGACTAAAAGAGATCAAGTATACACAACTACATATAATTCATGATCATGTATTGGTTTTTAGAAAAAAAAATTGATAAGGACAGAATTGAGCCAATTGGCAAAACTGGAATATAGACAAAAGATTAAGCAAAAGTATGGCATTGTGATTAATTTACTGAAGTTGATAACTATACTGTGGCTATGTAATAATGGGACATTTTTGTCCTGAGATCAAGATTAAAATATGTAGGAATAGAGAACTACGAAATATACAATTTAATCTCAAATGTATGTCCACAAAGAGAACATACATGCAAGCATAAGTGATTAAGCAAATGAAGGAAAATATTAACCAACTGAATTTGCATAAAAATCACAGAAATAGTTTATATTCTTTTTGTGACTTTTCCTAAATTTGACTATTTTTAAACAATACTAGATTGAATAGTGAAGAGATGCACTTGAACTGCAGAAGATAAGTTCCTGAGGATTGTTCTGAGAAGGCTTAATGGAGAATGCATGCATTGGGGGATAAGAATAAAAGATCAAGTGTTACCATATGAAAATTATGGAAATCCAAACATTCAGACTACAACAATAAAGTACCAAGAGTAAGAAAATTCACAGATACAGAAAATAACTCAGGGCTACTGTGGATTGAGGGCTGAATGGTTTAATGGCCCCAAATTTTTGTTGAGGGTGATGGATATGTTTTGGATAAGATAAAGGTGATGGTTCTACAATACTGGAAATGTACTGAATGTCAATGAATTGTGGTTATAATAATAAATGTTATTACTATTTCCCTATGAAGAATAAAAAATCATCCCAGTTTAGAGGCTACTGTTTGCAGGAAACTCCCTGACATTATATATTCACAGGAAACTGTACTCTTTATTTCTTACATTCAGTAGATTTTAAACATGTATTTCTTTATGTGTTTTTTTCTTCTTTTAAGGTAGAACTTTGCTAGCACAGGCCGGCCAGGAATGTGCAATTCTGCTACTTTGTTCCTTGAGGAATGTCTTTCTTCTACACAAGACATTCCATAATAAAATTTATTATCTAATAACAAAAGCAACAAGATCAAGTGTTACGTTCCTTACCCTAGGACTTAGGAGCAAACAGGACATCCTGACTTATATCAGCTCCCTCTGTCCAGAAAGCATTGTGTGCCTGGTGCTTACTGGTTTATAGAATGTCTCCTGAGCCTGGGAAAGATAGGCATAAAAGGAAAAAGCATCCCTTGTCCTGTGCATGAGCAGGCAACCGAATATATGTTGTATTAAATATTTCTCTGGATATAGAACCTCCCTACCCCTCTCTGACCTTGGATATGCATATAGCTCCCAAGTCACCAACAAAGAGCAAGGCTTTGCCCAAGGCTATTACTTCCATATGGTAAATGGTTACTATCTCAGTTTTTAATTCACTGAAGTGTCAAAAATAAATGAATCAAAATCACCAAGAAGTAATAACTTACCCTGGCAAGTTTGTCTGGTTTGCAGGAGATGTACAGCTGGGAAAACAGCTCTGTTATCCCTTCAGAAAAATCTTCATCTCCTGAAAAAAAACAAAGTCTCACATGAAAAATATTCCAGCAAAACTGCTGAGGTTCACAAGAAAGGTAAGAAGGAAGAGGAGTGAAGGCAGCAGAAGTATTCATAACAATTTAATGAGCATGGAATATGAGTGCTTATACAATTTTTTTCCTTTCCTTCTGAGGGTTTTCTGATGCATTGTTATCATTATCCAGTCTTTCAGTTAATGTCCAATTAAGACAAACATTTCTGACACTTTTCTTCCACCACTGGTTAAGCTGAAGCTACAGGTGCTACGGATAATAATATTCACTCGGCCTTCTGAGCTTTCTTGGCAGACTTGGTGACCTTGCCAGCTCCAGCACACTTCTTGTCCACAGCTTTGATGCCACACACAGCAACTATCTCCTATTACAAACAGCAAGATGATCCAGAGGAGAATAGTCAAAGAAGCTCTCCACATACACAGGCTTGCTGGAATCATATGAAGCATGACAGCATCACTACACTTCAGGAATTTAGGACTAGCTTCCAGCTTCTTACCAGATCTGCGTTCAAGCATCTCTTTCCACTCAGTAAACTTACAAGCAATTTAAGCTGAGTGCCAATCCAGGACAGAGGCATAGGAAGCACTAGTTTGGCCTGGATGGTTCAGGAAGGTCACCCAAGCTGTGAAGCTAAATGCTTCCTTGGGTGGATCATTCTTGTTGTCACCACCAATGTTGTCATGGCAAACATCTTTGGCTGACATGCTTATAGAATTTTTTTGTGCACAGTATGTCAATGGATGTTCTTCTTAATGGGCTTATAAGAAAAGTGGGTATTATCACACTTGTGTGATAAAGATAATGCAGGCTGGAAGAGGTCAAGAATTTTTACAAGATCTCCTAGCAAAGATAAGAAGTTAAACCTTGGCCTCCACTTTCAATGTTCTTTGCACCACATTACAGAAGAATGAATGGAGAGTATGAAGCAGATATTATATAAAGAAAATGGAATTCAGGGCTGGGAATGTGGCTTAGTAGTAGAGTGTTTACCTTGCATGCATGAAGCCCTGGGTTTGATTCCTCAGTACCACACAAACAGAAAGAGCTGGAGGTAGCACTGTGGCACAAGTGGTAGAGCATTAGACTTCAGCAAAAAGAGGCTCAGAGACAGAGCCCAGGCTCTGAGTTCAAGCCCCAGGACCAGAAAAAAAGAAAAAGAAAATGGAATTCAAGTTGGGACAGTAAGACTCCAGGAGAATCCAGGTTATCCAAGAAAATGGGAAGAGTTTCAGGCAGAGGAAATGAGTGCCAAGATTAGGGGGATGAAAGCATAGCAAGAAGTTTAGAATAAGCAAAGGAAAAAACAACAAAATAGGATCCAGCTAAGACTGAGCCTTTATACCCTCTTAATATCTCAAAGTTTCTACCAAAGAGATGAGGAACTACTGATGATTTTTAAAACAGAGACAGGTAAGATCAAATTTAAATCAAAGAGAGATCACTTTAGTGGCTGAGTACAGAACTTATCAGCACTAATCTAGGAATAAACAAGAAAGTAAAATTGAGTCAATAATCCATGATCCAAGTAAGAGACGGTGATGTGTAAATCAGAGGGAGAAAGGATTCTTAAATGTTGGAAGGGTGCTAAGGAAAATGTTGAAATTATCATGAAGATGGGAACACAGAACACCTTAGTAGAGAAACATGCAAACATAAGGATAAGTCAAGAGCAAACTATAATCAAGACAGACAAACAAATTGTCAGGAAATATTCTTTTTCTCTTTACACACCTAAATCCTATCCATTCACCCACTTTGAGACCAGCCTAATGTTTTAGACTTTAGAATCTATATATTTATTAATCACCAGTCTATAGCTTCAAAGGGCAAATTATTACTTCTTTATACCTGCCATTGTCTCCAAAAGTCCCTGGTTGGTGGGAGGGGGGAATGTATCATGGCACATTTGTCCCTCTCAGTTGGCATTTAAGAGAGAGAATTAAAATGACTTAGCAATCCAAGTTTAACATGGATTGTGAAGATGATCTCATTAATACCATCCTTACCTATGTACCTCATTTAAGCAACATTTAATTATTCCAACTAAATCCTGCTGGGTGCAAGAAATTAATCTGAAAACATAATGAGATAACAATATCACAAAGTATTGACAAAATGATCCAATGGCATGCAGAATTTTTTATTTAGATTTATCTCACTCTGTTCTAAACATATTTAATATATACTTAGAATATAATTAATATTTGAATATGTACATTGAATTTACAAATGTACAAATATACAATGTATTATGTTTGAGTTTATTTAAATAAACTTTTTTTTTTGGTAAGAGTTGTGAACAAAAAGGAAATGGGTCACTGTTGTGGCTCATGTCTGTAATCCTAGCTATTTGGGAGGTGAGAATGGAGAATTATAATTTGAGGTCAGGCTTAACAGCACAGTTTGTGAGATCCCCTTCTCAGCCATAGCCTGGTACAGTAGTATCTGTTCATCCTCTTACATTAATGTGAGAGGCCAAAATTAAGAGGATCTCAGTTCCAGCCCAACCTGGGCAGAAAATTTTAGGAGATTCCATCTCAACAGAGAAGCTGAACACAGTGGCAAATGCCTGTGATCCTAACAATGACAGGAAGACTGAAATGGGTAACTCTAGTTCAGGCATGCATCCAGGAAAAACCAGACTCTCCCTGAAAACAGTCAAGGGAAAAGAGGGCCCAAGGCATGGCTCAGTGGTACTGTGCCTGCCTACTGACTTTGAGTGAGTTGAGCTCAAACCCCAGTACCACCATAAACAAAGGTAAACAATGGTGGAAGATCACTGTCAAATGCTTTCCACTGAATGAAATATATATTAGGCAGGAGTGTGGCCCAGTATTAGGCTAGAGGTGGAACTCTGTCTTAGAGGACTTGGCTGAGGCTCTGTGTTTGGGGACTGGCACTGCGGTAAGGAGAAGTTGCATTGAAAGTATGTAGGATGGTGCTGGTGGTTCAAGGCTATAATCACAGCTACTCAGGAGGCTGAGACTTGGAGAATGGACCTTTAAAGCCAGCCAGGCAGAAAATTCTGTTTAGATCTATCTCCGCTTAGCAAGAAAAAGACAGACTGGTATCTTGGTTCAGAGTGGTAAGACATCAGCTCAGTTCAAACTGTGGTCCTGGCACCAAAAACAACAATAAATAAATAAATAAATAAAATAATAAAGTGTGGGCTTTGGAGGAACTTTGCAAGAATGAAGGGCTCTCCCAAAATAGGAAGACATATTCTTAGGCAAAGGGATGGTAAGGACCAAGGATGCTGATGGAAAAAGATGACCAACACTGCCACACCACCAGGTTCCTAAATTTATCGCCCATTAGCTACTTCCATTTTTTCCATACTTCATTGAGATATCATTAAATGCCAACATCACTGCTGAATTCTCAACAAATATCACTGAGGAGGGCTGGCACAGAGTGTGAGAGGAGCTGGGAAGGAGTCTGTTTTCGGAGTCATTTCTGGTGAACATAATAGACAAAAATCCAACTGTTTAGAAAATGCCTCCAAGTTCTCTGAATGGTATTTAAAGATCAAGAGTCCCATTCGTGGGCAAAACAAGATGCTGATTACAGAACGAATGCTGTTAATTGCACAAATAAGTTTATAAATAACACAATTGTCATATTGAGGCCTAGTTAGAAAAAAATGCAACTATCTAAACACATCACAATGGCTTTATGTGTTTCCTAAGTTAAGCCATCTAAAAAGAAGATTTTTTTATCTATTATATCTTTGGAATCATGAAAATAATTAGTATCTCTTAGTTAAGACTATTATACTTTATTTATTTTTCTGTTTGTGGAGCCTGAACTCTGGGCCTGGACACTGTCCTTGGCTCTTCAGCTCAAGGCTAGCATTCTACCACTTGAGCCACAGCGCCACTTCAACTTTTTCTGCTTATGTGATGCTGAGGAACTGAACCCAGGGCCTCATGCATTCAAGGCAAGCACTTTACCACTGAACCACCTTCCCAGCCCCTGAATACAGTATTTCTTTTAGTACTTATTTTAACAACCTGTGAGGAATTAGATTGGGTTACCTTATAGATGAGAAAACAGCTCAGTATCAAGGAACTTTTCAAGGTCACCTGACTTTAGTAAATGACAGATCTTCATTTTAACACAGTGGAAAACTCCAAAAGCCCATCATAGTTAACTGCCATCTCAATATTTCAGAACAACATTAAGAACTTACATTCAAAAAACTTTTTTCTTTTGTGCAAGTCATGGGGCATGAACTCAGGGCCTGGGTGTTGTCCCTGAGCTGTTTCAGCTCAAATCTAATACTCTATCACTTGACTACAGCTCCACTTTGGGCTTTGGGTAGTTAACTGGGGATCAGAGTCTCACAGACTTTGCTGGTGAGCTGGCTTTAAACCCAGATCCTGGATCTCAGCTTCCTGAGTGGCTAGGTTTACAGGTGTGAGCCATTAGAAAATATTTTCTAATCAGGAAGCAAGCTTTTACATAGACTAAGTAGTCATTTATTAGTAAGGTGTTATACAACTGTCTAGTTTGAACTCTTAGAACACACGGCTGAAAACAACAAACAAAAAAGAAAATGTCCCAGTCTGCAGAAAATCTGTACTCAAGGAATAAAGAAAGTGCCTCCCTGAGAAATGTTCAGTCTTTCTGTAGAAAACTTGAAGACTAGTTATTTTACAGTAGATTAGAAATAGAAAAAAACAAATGAGATTAAGAGGATATTAGTGACAAGCACACTGACAGTTCAAAGAAGTAAAAGAGAAACCCATCTTTAAATGCACTGACATTTGGAAAATTTTAATTTTGCAGCCCTCATACTAGTCTCAGGACCTCTTAATACTTTTAAATTTTTGAGAGCCCCCAAAGAGCTAATTAAAAATGTAAGTAGACAGGCTTGGAAGGTGGCTCAGTGGTAGAGTGCTTGCTTTGCATGCATGAGGTCCTGGGTTGGATTCCTCAGCACCACATAAGTAGAAAAAGCCAGAAGTGGCACTGTGGCTTAAGTGGTAGAGTGCTAGCCTTGAGCTGAAGAGCTGAGGGACAGTGCGCAGGCCCAGAGTTTAGGCCCCACAACTGATAAAAACAATGTAAGTAGAGGTAGGAACTGTTGGCTCTCACCAGTAATCCTAGCTACAGATTCGGGAGACTGAGAGCCATAGATTGCTATTAAAAGCTAGCTGGCTTCCAATGTATAACCCCTCTTTTCACTGTATTGGATGTTGGTATAATTTGTGGAGGGGAAAGGAAAAACAAAGTGTTTAAATAGGGATACAGGTGGACCCACTGCAACAATATGTACAAGACGTTATGAAAAAAGTTTACAACTTTAGCGGGGGAAGGGAGGGATAGGGGAAACAAAGGAGGAAGCAACAATGCTTGATAAGAAATGTACTCATTACCTTACTCATGTAATTGTAACCCTTCTGTACAGTATTTTCACAATAAAAAACACAAATTAGAGGGGAAAAAAAAGCTAGCTGGAGCAGGAAAGTCAGTGAGACTCTTATTTCCAATAAACTACTCAGAAAAAAAAAACAAACAAAACAAAACAAAAAACAAAGTACACCTGTGACTCAAGTGGTAGAGTGCAGCTCAGGATCAATGCCTAGGTGCTGAATTCAAGCCCAGGACTGCCACAAAAATAAATTAAATAAAAATAGGGGATACACACACACACACACACACACACACACACACACACACACACACACACACACACTAAAGAAACAGACAGATACAGACAGATATGTTAAAAAGTAGAACACATCCAATGAGCAATGCATCAGGTATTGAGTTCAAGTCCTAGTTTCACATCCCAAACAAAAGAAAAATTAGAACTGAAGTGCTTATGGTAGTTTTGCAAACTTAAGAAAAAAAAACAGTACTTGTTTATATACATTTATTGAAAATAACTGTAATTTCCACAAAAGGTGAAATTTCAGCAGAATAATACAATTGTTTTACATATTTAATGAATCTCTTTATCCTTTAGCCTAATGAAAGACACATGTGTTCTCATCTGCTTTTACACTCTGTCTGCTGGGGTATGTTGTTTTAAGTATATGAAGGAAATCTACCTCACAAAGTCACTTAGTTAGAAAAGGAAGAAGTTTTAGTAGCCTTCTCAGATTATCAGTAAAGGAAATGCTTACATATTCCTTAATACTATACTAAAACTCAAGTAGTGTCATCTCTTAAAATTTAGTTGTAATGATATACATAGCAATGAGCCTGAAGCTATACCATAAGATTTTCTGATTGGATGTATTGAATTAAAATGCATTAGTCTTTTTTTTCTTTTGCCTGTGCATCATTTGCTAACATCACACATTAAATAATGGGAAAATACTCACTCCGAGTCACACAAATCTTTCAAATGCTGACCAACTGTCTTGAAATGAATGAATATAGCTGTTATTTTCAACACAGATTTCATCAGCATAGTCTGTAAACAGCACTGGGAAGCTACAAAGCTCAACAGATCAATAAATCCACTCTACAAAATTGAAAGTTAGTTTGAATGTATAGCATGACTCATACATAGTTGCTTTTCTTGTTGTAAAGGCTCATTTCATTCACTTTTAAGAAATGTTCACCAAATAGTATTCTAGTCTCTGGGCTGGGAAGGTGGCTCAGTGGTAGAGTGCTTGCTTTGCATGCATGAGGCCCTGGGTTCGATTTCTCAGAACCACATAAGCAAAAAGAAAAAACCGGAAGTGGCTCTGTGACTCAATTGGTAGGGCGCTAACCTTGAGCTGAAGAGCTGAGGGACAGCGCCCAGGTCCACAGTTCAGGCCCCCCAACCAGATCCCCCTCCCCCAAATAAAGAATTCTAGTCTCTGTGACCACTTGTATACTTCATAGTGAAAATGGCATTCCATGGCAATGCATGTAGTTCAATTAAACACTACAAATGGGCTAGGCACTGGTGGCTCATGCCTGTAATCCTAGCTACTCAGGAAACTAAGACCTAAAGATCATGGTTCAAAGCCAGCTCAGGCACGAAAGTCTGTGAGACTCTTTCTCCAATAAACTACTAAAAAGAAGACAGAAGTGGTGCTGTGGTTCAAGTGGTAGTACACTACCCCTGAGCAAAAAAAGTTTAGGGTACTACTCAAGCCCTAAGTTCAAGTCCTAGGACCAGCTTAAAAGAAAAATTCAAAATTGAATTCATTCATTCCACTTTTTAAAAATAGCCAATTAGCAAAGAATATGTTAGAAATATATTTAATTAAATGTTAAAATAAAACAAACCTAATTATTCATTTGTCCAGAAATTATATTTTATATTAACTGCCACATTACCTAATTACTGTAAAAAATGAGCAGCTTCAACATTCATATTTCGTAAGAGATACAGCAGGCTTTAAATTGTGGAGGCGGGGAGG